>NW_027103286.1:2966051-3566051 GCF_902728285.1 Clytia hemisphaerica
AAATTAGTACTGATATTAGTCAGAAAATATTATAATTTCCTATTTTATTTTTTACTTTCTTAATTAATATATTGTATTCTACAGTAGCTATTTTGAATTTCAATTTTTCACAACTCTTTAGAAGTTCTCTAGGTTCAATGAGAGTTAGATTTACAGAATTATATTATCATAATATTTTCATGTATTTAGGATATTGGTGCGGAGTGTTAGTGATGGTGTGCAATTTTTATAGTTTTTTAGCTTGAGAAAGCGATTTACGATAATATTTATATTATGCATGTCAAAAAGGAACTTTGCATGTTCAAATTTTATTTTTTGTTCACAGTTTCCCATTCACGATAAAATGACCATTGTATACGCAACCTAGTGTCCTAGTAGACCTTCGTTTTGATCACGTCAACTTAACGGCTGTAACGTCTTTGTAAACACTGAGAGACTTTATTGACATTCTGTTATTCTTCCAGGTGAAAAAAACCTTATACTTCAGTACTAAATAAAAGACAACACAATGTCCTCCTCAGCGTCAGGACAGAATGGACTTCTTGAAGACTTGCTTTCCTACAGCAATTTGGTGCATGCCATTGCTGGAGCCACAGGAAGTGTTGTCGGAATGTCCACATTCTATCCACTGGATATCGTCAGAACTAGATTCCAAGGTATGTTCATCGATGAATGATTATCTAGAATATGCACCACTGCAACGACTTGAATTGTGTAATATCATATCATGCAACTTTTTAGATTTAGGTGACCCTTTTCCAGTGTGATACTGACGAATTGGATAAAAAATTTGATTCTGAAAGACTTTGAAGACTTTTTACATGCTGATTCGTGATCATTTTCTAGAAGTATTGATTTCCTGATATGATAGTCTGTAAAGAATGTTTAATGTGCACGAGGACAGTTTATGATGGAAAAAAGAAACTGGTGCTCCGAAGGAATTCTTGGTTAGAATCGTTCGGCCCAACAACTTAAGCATATGATGGTAATGAATTTCTTTTCTTTCCACTTATTCAGCGGATGAGAAATTGAAAGCAGTGGGTCCACTTCAAGCTATGAAGAAATTGGCTGATGAAGAAGGGGTGTAAGAAAAAATCTTTTTGGACCTACCCCGGTGGGGGTGGAGGTCCTATAAATTCACCTCTGTCGTTTCGTCCGTCCGCCCGCCGTCCTCGTTACCAGCTTTTCTCGAGATTGAATCATAGGAATCATTTGATTTTTGGTACAAATGTGCAAAACGGTGGTGGCCAAAATGTGACGGAGCCCGATTTTCGAAACAAAAAATTTTGGGCAAATTTGGGCTTTGTGAAAAATTGGATCATTAAATTTTTTTGATTTTTTGCATGAAGGTAAAAATCATAGGTAAAAGATGGCTCTAGCAGATTTTTGCAAAAAAATTTATTTGGCTTAAAAAACGCATGTTTATCTATAAGAATCACTATTAATAAGCATACATCAATGTTCTTAGTCAAATTACTCAATTTCTTTATGTCTTTAGCTTTTTACAAGATTGGCTCTTTTATTCTTTATGATTTTTTGCACAAAGATGCATAACTATAAACCCTCGAATGTGACTGAGCCCGATTTTCAAAGAAAAAAAATGTTTTTGGGCAAATTTGGGCCCAAAAACGGCTAAAAAGCGGGTTTTTTGGACTTTGTGTGAAAAATTGGAATGATTTTTTGCATGAAAGTAGGTAAAAGATGGGTCAAGCAGATTTTTGTATAAAAACTTTTCAGCTCAAAAAAACGCATCTTTATCTATAAGAATCACTATTAATAAGCATACATCAATGTTCTTAGCCAAATTACTCAATTTTTTGATGAGATCGATGTCTTTTTATGCTCACGAAGTCTTGAATATGAAAGAATATTTCAAGAGCATGAAATTTTGGTTTCTAAAAGTTTTTTTTGTAAAGAAACAAACGACTAATTTTAATAAATCGTCACTATTTGTGTTCTGAATGATTGTTTAACGTTCATGCTCACGTAGATATCAATTATATATGTGTTAAACGCATAACCAAGTAGGTCCATAAAAGTATCACTTGTTATTTTTTTTTTTAATATTTCAAGAATACTTAAGTTAAAGGAGACAGGTCTATCAATCCCATAGTACTGGAGTTTGTAGCTTTTGGAGTCACCTTTAGAACCTAAGTGTGATATCATATGTCCTAACTCGGAACTAAAAGATGACACATACTCTCTTAGTTAGATCTTGTTGCAACTTTCAACCAAAAAATCATTTCCACCCCTAATTATCTGCAAGTGAAAAAAAAAAAGGATTTCACCTGAACTAAATTCTCCAATTTTTTTTCGAATGCGAAATTTTTATTCTGCTAGCTGAATTATTTCCAAGCCTCTTTTTTAGAATAATTCATTTCTTTTTCTCAGGGAAGCGTTGTATAGAGGACTGGGTCCCGTGTTGACCAGTTTGTATTGCTCCAACTTTGTTTACTTCTATTCGTTCAATGGCATGAAAATGATTGCCAACTCGAACGGGCTGAAAGCATCTGTTGGAAGGGATTTGGTGCTAGGCTACGTAGCAGGTTCGTAGAAAATTCGGCTATAACGATTCCAAATTAAGTTTCGAGGGTCGTATAATAATTGCAAGCGGTTACTTTTACAGAAGAATCCGTTTTCAACAGAAATAACAGAAAACAGAAAGAATATTTAAATTTTAAATAGTCTATTACGAAATGGAATGTCAGACTCAAATGGTGTGGGCCTTTTTCTGTATGTAAAATGTGATTCCCTTACGCTATAACTCATGTTTGCTTGGATCCTTAACTTTGAGATAACTCTGACCCTTTCTTGGCTAGGTTGTATCAATGCTATGATGACCACTCCATTGTGGGTGACAAACACACGATTGAAGTTGCAAGGCGTATTAAAAGACGAAGCAGGAGAACAACCTGAGAAAAAATTCAACGGATTGATCGGTAATTCTAGATATTACCTTCTTATCTTTGTTGGGCGTCTTATCAGATTACCTCATTACACAAATATTACTAGGCAAGTATTCGACGGCCTTGAAATTTGCACGATCTGAAATTAACACGAATTTTTCTGCTTTTTCAAGGAAACAGCGGCTGGTTTTGATTAAGAGGGTTTTTATTGGCATGAAATATTTCAATTCGTGTTTATAAAATGACTAGTAATATTCGTGTAATAGGGTACAATTATATGAAAGATGGATTTTAGTTTCTTTTTGCACATCATATTTACCAGTGTGGTCTAATTATTAACATATTTTTTTATTTTTCTACAGATGGTATGAGAAAGATAGCAAAAGAGGAGGGCGTACACGCCTTGTGGAATGGCGTTGAGGCGTCATTTATTTTGTCAGGAAACCCGGCCATTCATTTTATGGTTTACGAAGCTTTGAAAAGAGTTGTGTTGAAAGCTAGAGGAGCACGAGGCAAAACAGCTGTAAGTTCTTCTCTGTAAATTTCTATCTCCTTAGCAACTATTTGCGAAAGTTTCTTCAAAGATGTCCCACATTAGATATAATTGCGGTGGTCGGTTTTACATCTCACATTATCTTGTACAGGGATACTTGCCAACTTTCATTCTATTTCAATCTTCCTTATTTTTTCTTTATTTGAAAAGATGACAAGTGCATTACCAATTATATACTACATAACACTACTAACATAGATATAATAGTCCCTTATTACACGAATATTACTAGTCATTTAACACGAATTGAAAAACTCAGTGTTGATAAAAACCCCCTTAATTAAAACCAGCCTGGTGATGTCCTTGAACAAGCAGATAAAATTCGTGTTAATTTTTTGCGTGTTAATTTCAAGGTCGTTGAATACTTTTGCCTAGTAATATTCGTGTAATAAGGTAAAGTGGTATCTCCAGAGGTACTAGACTATGTTAAAAGAAACAAAAATAATACTGGAAAAAATAATGTAGGGAGCTATGGTTGTTGAGTCAAGACTAGAACAAAGCTTTCCTTTTTTTCACAGACGTTATCATCGTTCGAATCATTCGTTATTGGTGGGTTTGCGAAAGCAGTGGCTACCGTCATCACTTACCCCTTACAATTGATTCAATGTCGTTTGAGGGTAAGTTTCTCTTCGTCTATCATTTGGAAAACTCGACCTGTCTGCTAATTAGTCAAGGGAAAATGGCCTGAAAACCCACCTTGGACGGAACTTTGTACATTAGGGAATGAAGCCCAAAATTCGGTAAAATATGAAAGGTGAAAATGGGATGGTTCGAGATGATTTAATTTAATTATTCAGTAAAACCCAGACGTTGAATCGGCAGAAAATTCTGTACATACAACTCTTTCATTCGGATGTCGTATTTTACTTTTGTAGGCTAAAAGGAGAAGTAAGGACGGGTCTGGATCAATGTCAAGTGTATTGGAAGAGGTTTTAAGGTAAGTCTTTTTTATATTCTGCATTTTTAATAAAGAAATGTATGCAATCTGTATCATTGTCAATATTTTCCGAGAATCTGACAAACTCGAGCTCCCATCGTGACACGTCGAATTCTGGGATGTTATTCATTATTTTGAATTTTTGGACCTACCCCGGTGGAGGTCCTATAAATTAATGTGTGTTTGTTCGTTCGTCCGTTCGTCCGTCCGTCCGTTCGTCCGTTCGTCCGTCCGTCCGTTCGTTCGTCTGTTACCAACTTTTCTCAGGATTGAATCATAGTAATTTTTTGATTTTTGGTACAAAGGTGCAAAATGGTGGTGGCCAAAATGTGACGGAGCCCGATTTTCGAAAAAGAAATTTTTTGGCCAAATTTGGGCCAAAAAACGGCAAAAAAATGGGTTTTTTGGACTTCGTGAAATATTGGATAATTATTTTTTTCTGATTTTTTGCATGAAAGTATGTAAAAGATGGCTCAAGCAGATTTTGGTAAAAAAAAGATTTTTTCGGCTCGAAAAACGCATCTTTATCTATAAGAATCACTATTAATAAGCATACATCAATGTTCTTAGCCGAATTACTAGAGATAGATGTTGTTTTTTTGCTCACGAAGTCTTGAATATGAAAGAATATTTCAAGAGCATGAAATTTTGGTTTCTAAACGTTTTTTTATAAGAAACAAACGACTAATTTAAATAGATCGTCACTATTTGTGTTCTGATTGTTTAATGGTCACGTCACGTAGATATCAATTATAAATGTGTTAAATGCATAACCAGGTAGGTCCACAAAAGTATCACTTGTTTTGTCTTCTTTTTTTGCTGCAGGACATCTGGGTTCAACGGCTTATACAAAGGTATGGAATCGAAATTATACCAAACTGTCCTCACTGCATCTCTCATGTTTTTGTCATACGAAAAAATTATGGCTTTGATTTATACTGTCTTCAAAGTTCACCAAAAATCAAAGAAGCCTTGATACCTCTTGGACCACCATAGAGACGGATTGGAAATATGGATTTAGAACACGTGCGGGAAAATGATTTCAGGGCCGCACAACATTTACATACATTGAACATTAGCAGGTATCAAATTTTTGGATTTCTACCCATGCATTACATTAGATAACATGATTCAAATTATACCATGATTCAAATTAATTTACTTTGATTTATTGCCGATTGAGGTATTTGACTGGACTATCAGACAATATACCTGTATAAATCTGAAAAGAAACTATTCAAATCAAACTCAGACTGCACATGGGACTGCTTGAAAAATGGATCTTCCAAATAGACTCGATAATTTAGAAATTTTTATATAAAAAATTACAATTTACCAAACGAGATTATATTTTTTGTTTTGTTTTAGAATTTTATTTATCGATTAAAATGAGGAATTCTTGGAAATAATACTTTTTGAACAAAATAACAAATTAAAGTGTGTTCTTATTCTCATTATATTACGATCAACTTTCTTTCACAACATTTTTTAAAAGCACAACTAAAACCTGAAAGAAATCATATTATCTGCCTGGCTCTAGCACTATTCATATTCTCAGAATGTTATAATCACAACTTTTTAAGTCCAATTTGAATTCAGAACGATATTATTCTCTGGTGGTGACACTTTCCCAATTTTCCAACACAGTGAGTGTGTTGGCAAACATTTGAAACATTATTCTATTCACTTCTAACGGTCTTCATTAGCAGCATCATTTTTCGGCAGATATGGAGTCCAGCTCGTCTTGTAATTCAACTATTGATTGTTTGTGTTGTTGGCGCCAAAACTTCTCAAACAAATGGACCTAAGTGAATAAAATAAACGAATAAACTTCATATTCATCACGGAGAAGAGACCGAAGACCTTTGGGTATTTGTGAAGCTTCTATTATACTGTGTATCGGTGTCAGCTGTTTACTAAATACCGCAGGTAGCGTGCTTCGTGTCGCTACGAACTGAAATGAAGTTATTCTATTGGTCAGCTATTGGCTAGAAATGACGTAAGAATTTCGTTACGGAGCGGGACCGTAGCGTGTGCACGTGGTCTAAGGTATGGGTCTGAAATGGGTTCGGTAAAGGAGTTTATTTTCAAAGGCTTTTATTTAACCATTTATGGAGTTGATTTGATTTTTTTGGTTGTACATCTTTGCACCAAATCCTCCTACTCTCGGGTACCTATAAATGTTTTTGAAAGTTCCCCTCTTTTGTCCTAATTCTGCTGGACTAGCCTCTTTTTCAAAAATGTTCCACCTAGGTCATTTTTATTCCAACCCCCTCCCCCCGCTTATTAAGTTTTGAGATTTTTTCTAATCCCCCCGCTTATTCCAACCCCCCGGCTATTAGGTACCCGAGAAAGGTACGTAGCAGAAGGCTTCTTTTAGATTGTCTCGAAAGAAAAGCTTGTTTCTTTTAGGTGTCGTTCAGTAGTTTTGTATCATATCCCGCTAATGGAATGTTTTCATATACCTCAGTTTGAAATTTGTCGAATTCTTCGTTGGATTGCTTGAGTTCTTCTTCTAATCGTTTGACTTGATCTTGATATTTGACCAATGATTCACCTTCCTTTGCGTTCGATGTTTCGAGGTCCTCTAAAAACGAAACAAGCGAAAAGTGATTAGAAAAGATATTCAATACATGGGTACTGATGTAATCTCTAATGTTTGTTTAATGCGTTCAAATCTCTCGTCTGAAAGGCCCTTTTCAACAATTTTCTTAAGGGAAAGGAGCTTTCGACAAATCTTCAAATTCAAGAATTATTTGCATTTCGCTTGTAACTTACTAATGGTCTTCTCTCTGTGCAAGATATCTTCTTCCAATCGTGTGATCTGTTTTGCCATATCATCGTTCCTGCTGGTCAACATGGAGACACGGTCTTGCAATTTCATCATTTGATCACGATCAGTATCGATGATGTCTGCCATCTCTTTCAGTTTATTATTCAACTTGTAGATAGCTTCTTGGTGAGCCTGTTTCTCTTTCGTCCGATCTTCATGTTCTCCCTGCGAAATGAAGAAACGAAAGCTAGAGATAAATGTTTATATTGGTAAAAAATATCTCAGCAACTAACAACTGATTCGAGAAAACCCCGAGTGTCTAGCTCACCGTTATAGTAGAACCAAATACAAAAGAGTTAATTTTAGAGCATTCAACTCGAGATACATTCTAGATATATACATTTTAAAAGATTTGATTACTTTCAGAGTATCAATCTTCTTGCCAACACTAAGCTCCCAATTTCAAATTGCTAAATAATCAAGAGCAGTGGTTCTATAAAGATTCCATACTTTTCAAATGAAAAAGAAATTTAAAATTATTTTACCTGAATAATAACTTTGATTCGTTTCAACTCTTCAGTCAGCCTCGTGCGAATGTGTTCAGACTCCAAACGATGTCTTTCGTATTCGTCTCTCAGATCACGAAGTCTTTCTTCTAAATCTCGTTTCTCTTGTGTTTCTACGGCAAGTGATTGTTGTGTTTCAGTCATGGTTTGACACAGTTTCTCATTCATGATCTGTTTTTCGTTACATTGTTCTTGAAGTAATTTCAACTTTTTCTCAGCCATTCGGAAACGTTCATCATTTTCCATGAAGATCATTTGACAATGTTTCAACTTTTCTTCCAGATCGACCACTTTCTTTTCCTTCTCGCTGATTGATTTCGAAAAAGTCGCTATCTTAATGTCTTTCTCCTCTACCTCGCTCTCTAAGCTCTCTTTCTTTTTTGAAACTTTGTCCATGCTTTCTTTGAGGTGGTTGCGATCTTCTGTAATCTCCTTGAATTCTCTTTCTCGTTTCTCCTGTTTACTTTGTAACTCTGCCAACTCTTGTTCACTCTTTTCATATTTGACTTGAAGCTCTTCCTTAATCTTACGAACATTCATGAGTTCAATTTTTAGATCTTCTCGACTCTTATTGAAGTTGGAGCGTTCAGATTCCCAAACTTCCGTCATATTACCGAACGACACACCTTTTCCTGAAACCTCCGCGAGCTTCATTTCAATTTCACGCGTTTTCTTGTTGCTTTCTCGTAGCTCTTCCCGGATATTTCCATTTTGTTGTCTTTCTCTTTCCAACTGCATTTTGACCTCTGCTCCCTTCATCCTCTCATCGTCTACCTGTGATTTCATGGTATCTTGCTTCAACTTCAACGCGATGTTCTCCTCTCGCACTCTCCCCATATCCCCTTGCAGCGATTCGTATTTCTTCTCAACTCTTTCCGGTCACCTTTGTACGATTCGATCGTTTTTTTGAAGGTCGTCCACCTTTAGTCGAGCACACCTTTTCCCTAAATAAAAAAAAAGTTTTACGTTATGTTAAAGTAACGTGATGGTAGGGAGTGACAGCCAAGGATTACTGATTTTCGAGCCTTATTTTTTTCACTTTACCAAAAGTTGTCGACTAAGTCTTATTCAAGTACTTATGCTTCTGGATGTCAGATTATATTACATCTTGTTTCTACACCTGGTTTAAATTATCGTCTACTCAGAATATAGATTGACGCTTTTCTTGACAGGACCTGATTCTAATAACAATATCACGATGATTATGGACACTCATAAATAACCTTCTAACTGAATTAAATATTTGAGAGAAAGTAGGTTTCGTAGACCGTAGGACACTCTCGAAAAAAACACTTAAGATGGGGAGGAAAGTATTGACTTACTGTGATTCCATTTCTTTCTTGGCGATGATGACTTCACCTTCCAGGGTTTTGACTTTTTCTCTCAGTGTTCCATCACCGTCACCATAAGATGCCAGCTTCTTCTGATAAGCTTCCACTTTTAACTGTTGTTGCTTGACAAACGTTTTCATACTATCGAAATGCACTGATATCTCCCGAAATCTATTAAAAAATTAATTTCGTTGTCGTAACGTCTGCTTTAGAGAAGAAACTCATGGGGTTTTCAACACCCCCTCCCTTCTTTTCAATTCTTGAAAGAATACCACTTGTTATCAAGGCACTGTGGTGTAGTGGCCTTTGACCTTGGTTGTCGCACAGGCGACGGAGTGAGGTTTGATTCCCACTCGCAGCGGTCCACTTAACAAATGAAAGAACCTTCGCCCGGGTGAAGCCATGTGAGGGGAATGGGTAAGGGGCACTTATTGAAAGCGTCAAAAGTTCCGAAGATGGGCTTCAAACTAGCTGCAACTCAACCATCGATATAGATATAAATAATTTCTCCTTTTGTTCCGATCGCTCAGATCTTTGAGAAAATATAGATGTCGATTCAAATTCACCGTTTGATATAAACTCAACATTTGTTTTGTGATTCTCCACCTTTTTTGTTTTCACTTCTGACCAGCTACTCAAGAATCACGAAAAATTTAGAAACGAAATTTTAAAACGGACCATACCCGATCATTTATTATACTTCCTGCCCTTCAGGTAAATAATCAAAGAAGAATTACCTGTTTAATGTTTCGTTGATATAATTTTCTTGTCTAACATTTTCATCTTTCAATAGCTCAATATCAGCCAACGCATCTTGCATGGTCCCTTCGTAACCTTCGTATTCTGTTTCGACAACACGTAACTTAGTAGAAAGCTCTTGTTTCTCTTCACTTAGTTTAGACATTGCCGATTTACACGTCTCGATTAGTGTTTCTAGAGAGCCAACTTCTTCTCTTAGTACATCAGATTGTGCACAAGAGTCAGTTGCAAGGGAGTACATTTTCTTAGCTAATTCATCGCTTCCAAAGATTTTGCTTTCAGCTTCCTTCAGTTTTTCAAAGCACAACCGAAACCGTTCTTTTTCTTCTTTAATTTCATGTTCAAGAGAATCTATTTGGGTCTGCAAAGAGATCTTATCGCGTCGTTCAACTTCCAACTTTTGATCGACCTCTACTTGCCTTTCAGTCAATGTTTGAATCTCTGCTTTCAGTGAGGTATTTTTGTTACGCAACTCTTGGCATTCTCGAGATGACTGGTCTAGTTTCTGGATCAAACTGTTTTCACGATCACCTTGGGTTGCCAATAAAGCTGTTGCATCTGACAATTTCTTCTGTAAATAATGGTAGGTATCGTCGGAAAGTCTTGTATTGGTGCTACTTCCTTCACTGGTGATCACATCTCCCATGAACGGGTTAGTTCCGCAACCCAACTCTTCAAGAATACGTTCATTACTGAGGTAAGTCTCATTTTCATTTGTATTTTGTGAATACATTCTTCAAAAATTTCACAATTCATGAAAACATTTTCTAAATTGCGATCTTTTCTCTAGCTCGTGTACATATCAAATGAATTAAAAAGAATTCGCTGCATTGGACCAAACGGAATACATTTTCGTCGTGAAAACTTTACGTCACTTCTAAAAATAAAAATGAATAAACACTACAGTGTCATCCGACGTCAGAAAAAAGCGCGCGAAAATGCCTTTCTATTTATTTCGTTCCCCATGATCAACACGCAGTTTATGTTTCGGAGACGTAGGATATTGAGGGCCACGGTAAGTGATAGAAAACAAAGTCGATAGTTTATGTAAGGTTTTATATCGCCTTTGCTCACCTAAACAGACGATGGTATTTTGGTGTTTTTACCGTCGTCGGGCAAATGGACGGTGATTTTGGAGACATGTCAATTTTGCTTTATACCGCCCCCCCTCGATTTATCTCGAATACATATCGCTATTAAACTTCAGATAAAATGTATTATACCATTCTGTGGCTTAGTTTGATGTTTTTTATATTTTGTCGGAAATGATATTAAGAAAAGGATCCTGTTCAAATGATTATATCGAAAAGTCGATATTTCTCTCGACTAGTTGGTGGACGCCTTACAATGCTTTAGTTAAAGGGACATAACAGTACTGATGACATTTGTAAACAAACCGTATGGAGCGGGATACAAAATCAAAACAAATGTCACATGTCAAAATAAAAAATGTTTGTTTCAATTGTTTTGCAAGTTTGTTTTGGACAGGTGATTTCAATTGTTCTCTTTAATGACACGTGGTTCGTGCAATGTTTACATTTTACTACTGTTATGTCCCTTTAAGCTTTCGGACAATAATTTGAATCTAACTTCCAAAGATTTATGTCAGTTTTTGTTCTGCTTATTCAACATTTATATGAAGGTACTTGAAAGTACGTTGGAAACACTTCTTACATTAATGAACATCTCAAATGTACTTTTTAGGGGATACGTTCGTCGGAGAAGAAATTTGCTTAGTAAAACTTCGGTCATAAATTCAATATTTTGGTCGCCTTTTTCCCCGCGATAGAAAAAATCTTAGCACGAAACTCAAGTTTTAATAGAAATGTGCATTTGTTGACTCGTACCTATCTATTTTGGAAAATTTTATGATAAGTTTTTATGTCTTATTTCCGAAGAAAAAGAGCATTAGGTATAAATTTGCAATGGAGTTTACCCTTTTTTAGAGCAAATATTTTCAAAACGGTGAGAATGACAAAGTTCTTTGAATTGAATTGGTTTAATGAATTCTTAATGTGGACTTTCTCTTTCAATATTGTATCGTCTCCTCTGAATCAAATATATTTTGAATTATTTTGAAATCTTATGTAGCATTCATGCAAATTTTATATCAAATCTAACTTCTCTATAAGAATATTTTTACCCTTTTTTCGATTTTCCATGGATCGGAACCATATTTCATTACAGATAATCTTCTACACATCGGGGGAAGTAAGGTATTAAGCTGACAAAAAGGTAGGTCTTACTTATATACATATTCTACTTTGATATTGCCAGAATATATGTGCTCTTCTTTTTAAGAAACTTAATTTTTCAATAGAACCTTAACTTCATTAAAATATTTATCATAACACTGTATGAATCGGCTATCGAAATTCTCTTCTTTCTCTTTACTATCTTTTTCAGCGTGCGGTTTTCAAAGAACAAGAAAGTCAGAAGAAATCAAGTACTGTATTTCGAGAATTTTGATAACCTCTGCACATTGGAATATACCACGTTCTGTATTTTGTCATGAAGAAACTAGTGTGATACTTCTACTTGAAACCTGACGGCAAATAAAGATCTACTGGTGACGGTGAGGAAAAGCGTTTTGGTTTTATTCGAGATCTTAAACCTTTTTATTTATTTTCTTTTTTGCTGTTCTTGCTGGTTCTTGTCGATTTCACAGACTTTACCTTAGAGAGACTTAATTTTGCGAAAGGGGCCATTCAAAAAGTACGTTCGTCCAAATTTCCCTATTTTCAGACCCCCCTCCCCCCTTGTTCGTTAGCGTTCGTTTTGAAGTACCCCCCCCCCCTTTGTACGTTCGAATCTCAAAATTTTTTACCCCCCCCCCCCGATTCTATCGTTATTCTTTAATCTTATCGCACCTTAATTTTTTGCTCTCTAATTATCTAATAATTGCTAAACAATTATAACATACACAAATGTTTAGGGGATTAACAATTATCTTCGGTTATCGATTCAAAGAAAAAATGTAATTAGGAGATAGATAGAAAAAGATTTTTCATAGACTAAGTTAAAAGTCACGCACCCCCCCCCCCGCAAAAGCGAACGTACACAGTTCGACTTGACCCCCCCTCCCCCGTTCGTTTTTGTTCGCTTTTTTGCTGACCCCCTCCCCCCCCCCCCCTCGGCGACGAACGTACTTTTTGAATGGTCCCAAAAGTGACCATCAGAGAGGCGATATTCGAAAACTGTCTCACCTTTAAGAAATTTTCATAACTTTGATTCGATTTTAAGAGACTTTGAAAGGTAAAAAAAGCTCCTTCGTTATGGTCTGCACATACCAAAGTACCCAAATGTTCCTAAGTAACCTCCTGTCCTAATTTTGGTGACTGATGAATCCAGCACTGTCAATCAAAGTAGCTCTCATGGGCGTAATCCACTATTTCTAACAAATAAGAAAATATTATATCCGTGAATCATTTTTAGGAACGTCAAATTTAAAAAAAAACATTAATCAGTTTGGAACATTTGTTAGATAGTAAGCACATGATTTTCCCTCTAATAGTCATCATATTTTTGTTCTGTCCCACTAGCTATGTTTTTGAAGTTGGAATCGGCTCGAAAGAATGAAAAAGACGAAGAGAACATTCCCTTAACGAGTAACAGATCGACAATACACTCGGGGCGTGAACAATTTCCACCTCCAGCCGGGCGGAATTTATATACACCGCCTTTAATTGTCAAAACACCGGATGAAGACTATCGAAAACAGTTCAACTCAACATCAGGTACGATTTATTGTCTAGTGCTAGGTTGCGGCAGCTACAAGGTTTTACTGTAGGATTTCCATCAAGAGCAAACTGCATGTTTAGTACCTTTTCAAGTAGCAGCTTTTCAAGTTCTGAGAGTCTGCAAAATATGAGCCAGAGTGAAGAATCTTGCTGACGTTATCTACATTTTCACATCGAAATTTTCCTTTAAGCTGACAACGTTTTGTTAAGAACTCTAGATTAATTCATGCCTTAATAATTTTATAAAACCGCTGAATGATATTTCGCTAATTCTTTTACCTGTGACTTGTAGCAAAAGATGGTACTGATATAGGCTACCTGATGCGTTCTCCAAAACGACAAAATGGTGGACCGTCCAATAGAAATCATCGAACCAGGGACCATGTTGATGCCGTCAACTTTCGAAGACGAAACAAACAAAACCAAAGATCCGTTCAAAACAAACGATCCGTTATTGAAGAGCCTTTCAGACGCCATAATTACAAAAGCCCGGCGCCTCTCGATGAAGCACGCATTTCAGTCAAGCAGCGCACGCTTGAAGAACGCGGAGAAATCGAAGGGCATGATCTTTTGACAGGTAAGACTTTTCAATATGTACATTTTCAACAATAGGACGAGTATCGTCAAACATAGTAAGCGATCTATTGTTGTATTATGATCTTACTAAAACACTCACGACATAAACGACTTGAATAACTACAGTTGAAGTTGAATGAGTAAAATTATTATGAATTATAACGTGTTCTTTGATGATATCGAGCGTGCTTTATCACTTGTTTCTTACCAACAGGCAATCGTGGAGCATCGATGGGGATGTTGGATAGCGATGGGAACAGTAGCGACAATGGCGAAACTACATTACGAAAAAAGAAGAATACATATATCAAAAGCAAAGAACTCATCACTTATTTTGCACAACTCGCTCGAAGTAAGAACCCTACCGATGCAATAGATCTCAAGATGGTGGACCGTCTCATTCGCAATGGTGCCAACCTCAACGTTACCGATAAATACGGTCAAACGGTCATGCATGAAGTGGCAAAGAACTGGCACACTGACGTCGCAAAATATCTCATCAAGCGGGGCGCTATTTACGACGCCAAAGACCGTTATGGGCGGACACCCCTTCATCTTGCATCGGCTGTGGGACATGTAGAAATGATTGATTTTTTAGTGGGTCAAGATCACGGTAAGTCTTATCATTTTTTTTTTCGATAAAAATCTTTATGACGGTTTTAAGTCCCTTACTCAAATGTATAAGGAAATTTCGCTCAGACTTTAATGCGTTCTAATATATGTTATCCGATATTACAAATCATTTTTGTAGAATTCAACTTTCTTTCCCTTACAGTTTTGCCTGTAGCGTCAGTCTTTGGCCATAAAGATTTCAAGGGCCTGATTTGCTTATCCCCTTTAAAAAAATTCTCTAAATAATACTATTTTTGAAGCTGACTAATCTTGTCTCGGTTTACTAAGGAATGATCCCTTACTTAATATCCTATTACGCCATTGCGAGGAAAGGTCGACAAAAATCGTTGTATACCTTATTGATCGGGTGGCTGTGGGTGGTATCAATGGTGCATGGGTCGCGGCGTCACTAGATCCCTACTGTTTCACAATTAAAAGAGGGCGTATCGCACTCATTCCACTAAATGACTGTTAAAGGCTTTGATTCGTAAACTTGAACATTTTCAGAGAAACTAAAAGACGTGACGAAGGACGAGCGTCAGACAGCGCTTCATTACGCAGCAAAGAACAACTCAGTAGGAGCGTTGAAAGTCCTTTTGAAGCTGGGCGCATCGATGAACGATCGAGACTATCGATTACGTACTGCTCTCCATCTCGCTGCTGAAAACGGTAATATGCTTTTTTTAGTAACAATATTTGCTTGACTTCTTACCTCATATAAAATTATTACAATGTCAAAAAACACTTTTTGCCAGTGGTTGCAACCAAGATCGCGATTCGTTTCGGGTTCGTTTCTCATCCGGTTGACAATTTTTCAAGAACGAAATTCAATTTAACCTTTACATGTCCCCTGTTTTTCAAATGAAAATGGAGAACTAGGGGGTTTGGAAGGCTAAAAAGAAATCGATTGAACAGAGGAGTTAAAAAATTAGCTTTGTTTTGGAAATGCCCCCCACAGACTTGTAAGACAAAATTATTCTGTACTCAAATATTTCCTTAATATTACTGCTGCTTCTCGATTTTCAGGACGTATTGAAGCTGCGCGTTATTTATTGAGCAAGAATGCTCCATCTGCAGTGTACGATGATCAAGGTGTTTCATGTCTCTCCATCATGGTTCAGAAGATGCCTGGTGTAGCCTTCCTGGCCTTGCAACAATTCTACGCTGAAGATCCTGCCAATAGAAAACTATATTGCTATTTGAATTACTTGGAGAAGAAGTTGTTAGCAGATGAGGAGTTGCAGATCAGTTGGAAATATTTGACCAAGATGGAACGAGAACGTCAAAAACGTGAATTGTCACTGAATGAGATGGTGACCAAGAAACAGATTAAGAAAGGTGAACTTGCCAAGTCCGTCTTGGAGGTGAGCACTCTTCTGTTAGAATATCTACCTCGAAACTCTTCTCTTGGACATCTGAATCTTCTTGGCTAAATTCCTTTTTTTTCTTCTTGAATTCCTCTAAATCTAATTTTCCCCTATTTTAAACCAAATATCTGGCCCCTTGAGGTGTGTTTCATGGCTGATTTCCTTGAAGGCTCAAGATGAATCGATTCAGCTGTAAATATGTTCGGGCACTCAGAAGTTAGACAACAATCTCGTTACGATATAGTCTCAGTCAACATCGGAAGGATGAGAATACGCTGAGGAAACGAGGTTGGGTAGATGTGTGTTCGGGAAAATGTCACTCTCTACCATTTATGTACTATATTAAACGCATCCTCTCAGGTAGGGAATACGATTCACTCTCCCCTTCAAAAGATAATAACGAGTTTTTTTCTTTCGTTCATGTTCAGAAAGTAGTTGAGCATTGGGAAGTATCTTTAGTAGTCCATCCAGCCATTCAATTATTAATCAAAAAGAAGTGGATGCTGATTGGTCGAAAGGCTTCAATTTTCAGTCTCGTTCTCAACGTCATTTACGCACTTTTATGGTCGGCAGTTGGCGTCGCAACGCCGGTAATGGGACCAACAATTTATCGGCCCTTTTCGCTGTGGTGGCATATTACAGTGCTTGAGGTGATCGGAGTTGGCTTGACCATCTATTTCATGGCTACTGTGAGTATATACTCTTTTAAGTTTGTCATTGAGCTCGTACAGAAAGAAATCTTTTTACAGTATCACAGTTTTTTCCGAAAATTTCATAATTTCTGCTACTTTCGTTTTCCGATATTCACGAGACATGAATTTACTGATGTTGTCTTATGGTGTAAACTGATTAAATATTCTATAAGGTTTTCTTCTCTCTCGATCCTTTACAGCACATTGTGGAGATCCAGATCGACAAGCGACGTGACAACGCTTATGGGAAATGGGTGATCGCACAAGCAGAACGCGACCTCAAATATTGTCATCCCAGGTGGCCTGAAGAGAGACGTCACATTGATGACACCATTGAAGCCATTGGAAATCGAAAGCGAAAGCGATATTTCTCAGATGGATGGAATTGTTTTGATTGGTTCGTTTATTTGTTGGTATGGGTCGTCATGGCAACTCGTTTATTGAACCTCTTACTGGAGGACGATAAATTGAAATATTACCACATGCGTATCTTCTCTCTCACACTTATCTTCATTTGGCTTCGTCTATTACGCAGACTGAAACCTTTCCCTTACTTCGGGCCTTTCATTATCATGCTGGGCTACGTCGTTATAGATACCATAAAATTTCTGGTCTTGTTTTTATTGATTTACATTCCGTATTGTTGCGCTTTTTGGATGATCTTCGGCGGACCACAATTACGTCATTCCAAATCATTTCTTCACGAGATCAATGATATGGTGTATGATATTTTCCAAATGTCATTAGTGGGCGAGTTCAAATGGAAAGAATTTGTGGAGATTGATGAAACATTTGCACAGGTATGCTGATAAATGCTTTTTTACTACAGGTCTGTTGTGATTACCGAAGCTTTCGATAGAAATAAATAATTACAAGCCGTTTCTTGGAGTGAAATAAACTTGTCAGTCTTACCAATTTTAAAAATAAATGAAATCAATGTTGTTTTTAGTCTACACAATAGACAGCTCCAGGCTTTTAGGCCTTACTCTTGGTTTATAGGCACTGCTATAGGCGGCCACTAGTAGCCCCTAGCGGGAATTTTAAACATAATAGACAACTTTCACAAAATATGTTTATCAATAGAGATTTCCAATAAAAGAATGTTTAAAACATAGCTGATTGGCTTAGGTTTCGAAACTCTAGATTGTTTCATTAAAACCTCAGTGCGCATGCGATTTATCCGAAGAATTTCAATATTCAAAAGAAGAGCAGTGCTCATATCCCGAAGAGTAGGAGTTTTAAGCTCGAAACGAAGGAAGATATGACGTAGCCTATGTTGTTTTATTTCAATCCTCTCTTGGACTTTTCACTGTCTTCTGTTTCAGCTTTTGACGGGTTCTTACATGGGTTTGACGTCAGTGGTTGCCATCAGTCTGTACATAGCTTTGTTGGCGACCACCTTTTCTCGGAAGTATCCACAAAGTGTAGCCATGGCGCTCATCATGCAAGCGGAAAGATGCGTACAGGTGGAACGAATGATCCCTAAGAAAACACACTTGAACATGAAAGCATTCTTCCACGAAGACTGTGCACCTTTGGTAAGAATACCTTAGAGGAGAAGAATTTAATTTGGCAGTTGAAAGATATTATTGACTAGAAATCATTATTGAATAAGAATAAAACTTGTTTTGACACCTGAAAAAGCACGAGTATGGGGAACGGTTGAAAAGAAAATTTACTGGAAATTTAATTAGAGGATGGTTAAAAAAGGGCATTTTGAAGGAAACTTAATTTGGTGGATATTTTCTCTGATCTACGGGCTTTTCTCTTTTTCTATCTGCGATCCCGCAACGAAAAAAAAATTGAGTCAGAAAATTTAAAAAACTGTGCACAGGGCCCCCCCCCCCAATGCCAATGCTTAGTTCGGATACTTTGTTTCGCTTGATTTATATTATTTTTTAACGATTCTTGTCCAGGTTGAGGAAATGAAAGGTGAATCAATCTCTATAGCAACTAACAACGCGACGTTGAGCAAGTTGGATTTCAGTCGTTGGAGAGGTCGCCATGAGAACGAAATCGATGAAGTTCGTTACAGTATGAGAGAATTGAATAAAAAGCAAGATCGTCTCGTTCATCAGTTCAGGTTTATTCTCGATAACCTTGACGATGATGATGATATGGTCAGTGAAATATAGACTCTTTGGCTAAATCATCGGAAATTTGGTTTTGATAGGCGAGGTGAATCATGGTCAGTAAAATGATTTTTTCCTGAATCTTTTCATGAATATGGGACGGACGAAGCAATGGAATCTTGAACTTGGTGATAAAGACAATATGGGAACTGGGGTTATCCACAGACTACAGTTTGTGATAAGAAATTCTTTTGACGTAGCAGTTATGGTGAAACTTTAAACATTTATATTTCAAGACACTATTTTTGGAACTGAGGAGAGCATTCACAAAATAAGTGAAACCATTGAGCCCTTTTTAACGGTTAAAATAGTTTGGTCTCTTTACTACAAATTACGTATTGTAGAAGCTATGAAATTCAGTACTCTCGGGTACCTTATAGCCGGGGGGGGGAGGTGGAAAAAATCTTAAAAATTAATAAGCGGGGGGGGAGAGTTGGAATAAGAATGTCCTGGGTGGAAAATTTTCGAAAAATTATTAGTGGCCCCCTCGGCTAATAGGTACCCGAGAGTATATACATACATAGACTCTTGTTTATAATAGCTACCTAAATTTGAATATTAAATATCTAAATTGTTTCTCTTAAATAAACTGGAATTAAACAATATTTGAATTCTAAGCTAAAGGCCTCTTTTGATAGGCAAGTTTTATGTAATGAGTAGAGTTCAGTATCTTGGTTGAAGGGGGGAGGCTACTGCCTCCAGTGACATTTTGGGGGCGCCGAAAGACACAAAGACCCCAAATTCGTCTTATACACTAGTGTAATATTGGTGCCCTTTCGCATATTTTACACTTTGAAATCAGCAGTTAATTTGGGAATTTACCTCCCCTATTGGCCCCTGATTTTGGTCAATCACCACGCTACCGGTAGACTTTCATTTTTGAGCATTTCCATAAAGACTGCAGACCACAGACGGTTATTACCCTTTTTCAAAGGAAAAAGTGGAAGGAGTTTTTTTTTTTAAATCTTTGCAACATATTAAGGCTTGGGGACTCACAACCTGAAACGCTTTCTCGTGTCTCCACCCCATTTTTCTTTTGATAGCATTTGTGCTTCTCTCACTTTTGTCCCTGGAACAATGGAGCAAAATTGATTCGATGCCTTTAAGGCTTGGGGACACGAGAAGTTTTTTTCGCGTTGGTGCAATGCAACATGCTCCATCCCATCAACACAAGCCAAAAAGTGCGTGTCCCATCAATTTTGCTCCATTGTCCCGGGGACAAAATATGGGTGTCTTTTGGGTATTTCCCTCACTTTTTGTCCCATGAAACAAAAAAAAGAAACCATGGGACACGCACTTTTTTTCTTGTGTTGGTGCGATGGAGCATGTTGCATTGCGCCAACACGAAAAAAAACTTCTCGTGTCCCCAAGCCTTTACTGCATTATTACTTTTTCCATTTTTCTTGACCAACGATGGGAGCAAAATGTGTTTGATTCTCCGAAGTTTGAGTTCCATTTCTCAATGTCCTAGGGGCCCCCCCCAGCGGTTTGCGTGAATGCGTGAATGAGCATTTTTGGTTGCGTGAATGCGTGAAAATTGGAAAAAAAATGCGTGAATGCGTGAATTGAAAAAACTTCCGTGAACGTGAAAATTCACTTTTTGATTGCGTGAATGCGTGAATCTTCGCTATTTTGTGCGTGAATACGTGAATTTTCCCTTTTTTCCACCGATCATGTGCAGTTTTCCGGATTTTCCGATGTTTCCCCGAAAATTTTCCGATTTCCTGAAAAATCGGGTTATTGCGTGAAACTCAAGGAAAATTTGCGTGAATGCGTGAATTTCGAAAAAAAATTGCGATTGCGTGAATTGAGGGTCCGCTGGTGGGCCTCTCCTAGTGCTGTGACTGAAATGACTTTAGTATCATGACGTCATCGTTCTTTCTTTTGGTCAATGTTTTGTTAACGGTCGATTATTTCAATAATTCAGTGGTTCTGCTTTTCTTCAAGGCCTGTTCATAATCACATAAGGTCTCGTACGAATGAACAGGTGTGTCTTCAAGGTGCCAAGCTCAAGTCGAACTTTATTAGCAAGAAAGTTTCTGCAAATATGTGATTTAACTGGATGGTCAACTACCCGTGGTTCCAGTGGCGTTGTGGAAGGGGGGCCGGGGGCCATGCCCATCCCCAGCGGAGCTTTTTTAAAGGGGCGCCGAAAAGCAAGAGGCGCCAAAAAGAGGATTTTTTAAACGCCCTTATCTTCAAAATTCATACTTTATGCGCCTTAAATTGCGCCCCAGGACCAATTTTACTGAGATAAAATACTTGCAATATTTTTCGCTCGCAATACAGTTAATTGCTAACTTCTTTGCAATCTAGCTAATTTAAAAGTTTTTTTGTGTACCAATTTGCTGACAACAATATTGAAATCATAAAACATCAATTTTTTCGCTTGCTTCGCACGCATTTGTTTCTTTAAGTTACTTTTCACTCTAGCAAGTGTCAAATTTGTCTATTTTTATTTAGTAATTTAGGGTATCTTGGCAGTCGATTTTTAAAATTTTCTATTCGGCCTCAACCATGGTGGGGCCTGTTTTTCCCTTTTCCATTCATCAAAGATATATCTACTCTTCTCCACTAAATATTTCCTTCCTAATTATGCCTAGGCAAATGAATTAGTAAAAGTTTAGAAACTGGTGGGTGGAGGCACTACTTTGAAAAATTGGGGGGGGGGGGCCTCCAGAAAAATTTTCCCACAACGCCACTGAACTGCTTGGTTCATGCACAAATCTACAATTCACATTATACATTGCAAACGCATAAGGCTCATGCATCGGTTTGCCTCCATCTAACTTAACCAAATGAACAATATATGCGTCATCGATCTTCAAATGTGCTTCCCAGTTGAAGTGAGGAATCATTCGGCCAATGATCCGTTGCGATAACACATACCCGCCACCGCTACAATAAGAATCATAGATTTTGCCAGGCCACTCCTCAAGTGATACACCATACCTACCTTTACGTTCAGGCGGCTGACCCCGCATCGCATTGCATCAATAATATTTGTTCGACTCGTCAATCAATTGTTTGAACACAATACTCTGATCCCGTTGAACATTGAACAGTTCCAACGTTAAAAATGACTATTCATTCATCTGTCATATTTCCCCAAAACGATTGATTGCCCTATGTCTGACGTCGAAATGTTTTGCGAATGACGTCACCAATATGACGAATTTTACCTCTTTTGGCAATCTGATTTGACGCGGTCAACCAGGACGTGTGGTCGAAACATTTGTGTTTCGTTTGAGTTGGATGTTCTTTTGCCAATCAAGATCATATTCAACCTTTTTCTGTGTTTCACAATCTCTAACCAAGACTCTTGTTTTTTCAAGCGATCATCTTGAACAGTAAGTTGACTTCTTATCTCTTTCATCATCTGATACAGTCCAAGCCTCCCGGCTCCCACTTTTCCTGTATGCCATACAGTTCTGATAACTTTCCGTCATAATGTGAAATGACGTCACTGTGATTGACAGTTTGCTCGACATAATTAATTTGTGTGATTTGATTGGTTGTATTGATAAGTGAAGTTCACCATAAAGTAAGATATACTGAACAACAATATCAAATGAAACAACCTCTTACGTTGCATCGTGAAATTGTGTACCTGGAAATAACAAATATAAAAGAAAACTTTGGAGTGGTTTACTATACACATAAATCTTTTTAGTTCAATGAAAAAGGGTTGTTTTTTCGAAAAAGTCGAAAAATTCGAAAACTACTTTCGAATAAAAGTATTCACCTAGACGATCCTACCTAAACTCTCTAAATAAATCAATTCAAGTGTAAGCTTGGGCACTTGTAGAAAGTACTCAAAATTTTTGAACAGTCAGGTCTTTCAAGGGTAATCGTCAGCCGTGCAAAATTACTCGAATCTGATTGGTTTAGAGGAGTGCGATTAATCGTTAATTGCACTATTACCACTTTTTGCACTCTTCGGCGGGGGGACACTTTTGTCCCCTACTTATTCTTTTCTCTCCCAAGTCCTGTGTCAGAGACTTTTTTTACTATATAATAAAAAACAAAGACATTTTTTTTCTTCAATATAAAAAAGAACAAAGAAATTTTACGTTACAATAGCTTCTTTTAATTGAAAGCAAAGAAAAATTACACTGCAATGTTTTTTTTTTAAACAAAAGAAAAAAAGGAGGTTTTCGAATGTTTAAAAAAATATAAAAGTTAGAAAAAGATTCTTTTTCAAAACTATTTACTGACGATTACCTCGGAATCGTATGTTTTGTCGTGCAATTAACGATTAATCACTCGTAACAAAGGAGAAAATACCGTAATTTGCACTCGTCCTTCGGACTCGTGCAAATTACTATTTTCTCCTTTGTTACTCGTGATTAATCGTTAATTGCACTCCAAACCATACGATTACTAGTACTAATCATGCTGAAATGGATACAAGGAAAAATCCGCTAACCTGAATTCAAGAATATCGTTCAATTACATTTCAAATGCCGGCCATTTTCTTTTCCGCGAAGTTTCGTCTTTTCTGTCGGATTGCACTCTTCACAACCATCAAATCAATCAAAACTTTCATTTCACTCCCTTCTAATAAAGCACGTTCGTTTTTTGCTCTTCTATGAGATGAAGTCAAATCTATGACCCTGGGCCCGGTTGTTCAAAAAATCGAAAAGCTTTAAGCTTAAATTAATTACACGTTTTTTTTTTTATTAGAACACTTAAAATTTGGCTGAGCCTGGATGTGCTTATTTTTTTAGAAATTTTCAGCCTTAAATGTTCTTAAATGCGTTCTTAATTTTTCAGACTACTCTAAATCGACAATATCATGCAAAATAAAGAGCATATAAAATTGGTACAATTTGGACAATATTTGACTCTCGATTTTAGAAAATCCATGCCTAAGTTGGGTTAAAACTGCTTGAAAAGAAGAAAAATTGTAGTTTCTTGTAATTTTTTTCCAAACTGAGGCTGGGCATTGTCGTAATATCTTCGATATCTGGAGTTAGGATACAATTCTTTTAGGCCTTCCCTTATAGACTTTCTTGCCTTACTTTACTATTCTAACAGCTAAACATGGTTATGATGTAACCTACCATAAAGAATTTCATGTTGTGCTATTTTAAATTCTAACTTCCATAAATCCCTGACACCGATGACATAAACCCCAGAATAGTCCCCTTCTATCCATGACAGTTCCGTCAGCGCTCACTGACATTTGGTTGACCATAAGCTTGCTTAGTGTCGACCACCTGTTGTTGTTGGTTCTGTCCAAATTCCATCCCCGTTCCTACACCCCTTACTTGCCTCCCCTTTTGTTAGGCCTCAGCTATTTTCTTTGTGTGTATTGTTATTAATACTTATTATGAATTGTATTGTATGTAGGAGTGAGATAAGATTTTAAAAATATAGGAAAATTATTGAGAGAGTGTAAAAAGTTTAATTAAGAAGCATCGTAAATTTTACACGAAGCAAAGATATAACGATGTAAGTGTAATTTTAAATTGTTTTAAGAGAAGCCCAAAATATAGGGTAAAGTTTCATTCTTGTAAAATCAAGAAACTGTGTTCTGTTTATTGTTTCTCTCTGTGAGCCTCCTCATGACTTAGTCTACATTAAAATAAGGACAACTACCATAGGTTAAAGTAACTGAAATTCTTATTCTATTATATCAACTGATGAAACTACTTTTGAGCTAATATAAGATGAAGGGCAGGCTAGAACTTTCGACATGGAGGTTCTACCGGGCCGCCCTTCCGTCTTTCGTCCCCTTGTGCCTTCCTTTTTCTTCCCTTCCTTTCCCCCCCCCTATTCTCTCATCCCCAACCGACATTATGGTAGTTGTTCTTGAATTCTTGGTTCGTCTTGGAAATTTTTTTTGCTATTTTGTTCTTCTGTGAAAAATTTCTGGATTTCCCCAACCCGTGTTTTTTTTGGAGGACTTGATCACCCTTCCAATGGGTAGCGGGAACCTCTTTCCCCTTCTGGTTTCTCGTCCTGAGTGCGCCTTGTACTTTAGAACCATATTCATCCCTTACCCTATTGTATTGTTTGATTTTTGTGACATTGTATTCAAAAGATTCAGTGTGTATTTGTTTGACTGAATTAATAAATTGACAAGATGTCATATTTCCTTTCCGTGAGGATGTGTTTTCTTACGGCTATGTAAGTGCCTCGGGCACATTGTTTGAAATAATAGCGGTTTTAAATTGTTTTGTCTTTCATGGAGTTTGAATGGCGCTTGCTGATTAATTGAGAGTCGAAACTAAACTGAAGCTTTAGAGATATCACCTAAGCGCGATTTAGTTGATATATATCCTGTGTTTTCGTCAGAGTCAGCTTATTAGGGTTTTGCTCTCCCTCTCTCCTTCTTTTTACTATAAATATTGGCGTTTGAAAAGGAATTTTGAACTTTCAGTCTGATACCGAGGGAATATCGCTCAATGAGTCTTGGGTTTGTTTGGAATGAGCTGGTTTTCCTCTTTCTTCCGGTTTTCTTGTGCGATTTTTTTTTTTTTTTTGAGAGCGCTATATAAGTTGGTACCATGATGAGTTTACGTGTTTATCCTGCCGAAGTAGCAGACGTGTTTATCCTGCCAGAAGAGCAGATGAGTTTATCCTGCCAGAGGAGCAGACGAGTTTATCCTGCCAGAGGGCAGACGAGTTTATCCTGCCAGAGGAGCAGATGACTTTTACTCCTTCCCCCCTGTAGGATACCCGGGTATGGTGCACCCTTTTGTATCTTGAGTGTCCTGTGGGGAGGTTGAATGTTTTAGAAGATTATGAGATGATTTTGAGCACAAGTTTTATTCTTATTTATAGTGAACTGCGCAGTCCACATGCAAACACCTGACGACTTAGAGGTAGCCCAGTCAGACGCCCTGGATGTAATCCAAGCCCATTTAGATAGTACAGAGCAAAACCCTACAAGCGACTCAAACATTTTCCCAGATAATTCCCCTTCCCTGAAAAAGACAGCTTTGTCGCCCCGACGGAGCAGAGTTTTTCCCCTTCTGTCTGTGATTTTTCCCCATCCGAGGTCTACCAGCAGCTGACAAAGTTAAAAAGGCGAGTTTCAAATTTTGTCACAGAGCAAAAAGAATATACAGAAACTTTAAAGACTGTAAAAAGTTCCTTGGAGGAGATTGTCACCAATAAAAATTTGGAAGTTGATTTCGATCTAGTAAGTTCGAAATTAGACGTTATAGAAGCCCTTGAAGCTGCTGAGTTTGAACAGGCCCGTGAGATTTTTATCGAAGCCGAGCTGATTAACAAGCAAATAAAACGTCAGTTTACCGTTTTTGACGAGTTAGATTCTTCCCCGGATTATCAAGATTATTTAGACCTGAAAAAGGATTTGCGTAATTTGGCCGAGTCTTTCCACGACGCTAATAGGATTTTTGATACCTTTGTGGGGCACACAAAACTTGCAAACGCGAACCTTAAAACAGAAATTGAGAAGAACCAGGAAAAGTTTGGTTCACGTACCCCTGAGCCTGTAGATATTTCCACACCCATCCTTCCTATCCTCAGAAAGTCTTATCACCACGAGTCCCCACCAGAGACAATAGTGGAAAGTACCATGGATCAGATACCAGTTGCCGCTCTCCTTGCGAGAAATGTTGACATCCCTGCCTTGCCTGAGTTTGGCTTAAGTGCTAATGATGATATTGTTGATTTTTTTACAAAGTTGGAACTTTCGTTAGCGTTTTATCAACTGAGCAACGAACAGAAAGCAAGAATTGTTCCCTTGAGACTCAAAGAAAGAGCCTATACCTTTTACCTCACCCTTAGCCAGATCATCAAAGATGACTACAACCTGTTGGTTGGTGCCCTGAAGAAAGAATTTGATGCCCCAGAGTTGAAATACCGAAGACGTCAGGAGCTGCATGGTATTCAACAAAATGGTGAATCCATTGCAAAGTATTTGTCCAGAGTTGAGAAGCTGTCTCAGAACTTAGAGGTTGCTGATCAGACAAAGTTGGATCTGATGATCGCTGGGCTTGATCGACCATACAGGCAGTTCATTCAAATGAAACAGCCAAAATCCTATAGCGAAGCGACCCATAAGCTGCTATTAAAGGAATCTGTCAGCCCGCCTCAGGACAATGCTGCAAACATGAACAGCATCTTGTCCGCCATTGAAGCTATAAAGCCAAAGCAACAACCTGACACCAACCGGGCGTATCGTGATCAAAGACAAAGCGGTAGATCCGTCGTTTGCAACTACTGTAGCCGAATGGGGCATTTCATCAGAGACTGTCGCACGAGGATGAGGGATCAACAAAATCGACAAGGATTCAGAGGCTCGAGAGGATCTCGCGCACCGCACCGAGGAGGAGGTCGCGGATTTCCCCCACCAAGATCACAGGTAGAATGTTATCGATGCAGAAAACTTGGTCACTATGCCTCTGAGTGTACTAATTGACTAGGCCGCCCTGGGGGTGTTACCGAGGAAACAATACTTTTGAAAATTGATAATGTCAAGTGCAATGAAAAGTCTAGAAAGTTGCGCTCGGTATTTTGGACCTCTGTGAATAGCAGGCCTATTCAAACCCTAATAGATACCGGCTCTACGGTTACTGCGATTGCTTCAAACACCCTGAAAAGATTTGATTCTCCCATATTTAAAGCGGACATTCCTCCTGTCAGTGTTGAAGTCGCAAATGGCAATTTTGAAAAGGCAATCGAAGTTGTTAACCTTCCAATTACTGTTGGGGGCATGACCTTTTTCCACCCTACTCACGTTTTTAAAAATTTGCCCTTTCCTCTTTTGCTTGGCGATGATTTCTTAGAGGCCAACCAAGGCCAATTAGTATTTAATGGCTCCGCAGCTGAGCTTACCTTGATTGATAGTATTGAGAATAATATAAATTTTATTGACGAAAAAGGACGTGTCGTCATTGAAACCAGTTTTTCAGAACGACAGACTTCTGATGAAAAAGTATTCCATCACCAAACTCAAAATATAGAGTTCCCTCCTAAAGCACTTCACAAGGTTAATCTTGCCCCTTGTGAAGGAATGATTGATGACTTTTTGTACTTAGTTGAAAACAGCCCCCAAAGAGAAGACCTCCTAGTTATGATTCCCCAGCTTTCTGCGTTTAGTGAAGGGAAACTTGAAATTTTTGTAGCGAACCCCATGGATAAGAGCATTAACACCAGTCTAACGTTAATAAGTTCCCCTGTAGACACCATAGAGGAGCCGATTATCAAATCCCCAAAGACCCAGTCATGCTATAAACCTTACCCACTTACTGATTCCCAGAGAAATGAGCTTGACGAGATTCTAAGGGAATTCCAGGATGTCCTTGCAGATAAAGATGACCCTTTGGGACAAACAGATAGAGTGGAGCATAAAATTATTACTGAACATGAAATTCCGATAAGACAGAAACCTTATCGTCTTTCACCCGCTCAAAAGGAAACCCTTGAAAAAGAGCTAGATAGTCAGCTGGAAAAAAGGATCATTCAGAAAAGTAGTTCTCCGTGGTCAAGCCCTATTGTAATGGTACCAAAAGGCGATGGTGGCACGCGAGTCTGCATTGATTACCGTAAACTTAATAAGATTACGAAAAAGGATGCCCATCCATTGCCAAAGATTGAGGAAATTTTAGACCATTTAAATGGCGCTAGGATATTCTCTACTCTTGACCTGCTAACGGGATACCATCAAATTCCCATGGAAAAAGCAAGTATTCCAAAGACAGCTTTTGTTACGCACAAAGGCCTCTTTGAATACTTGCGCATGCCAATGGGGCTATGTAACGCAGCCGCTAGTTTTGAAAGACTTGCAGAGCAGGTTTTCGCACTAGAGCTGTGGGTGTTTCTCCTTTTGTATATAGATGATGTGATCATCTATTCCAAGTCCCCAAGCGACCATTTAAAACAATTGCGCGTCGTCTTATCAAGACTCCGTGGGAATAAGTTGCAGGCCAAACTTAGTAAATGTAGATTTGCGATGTCCCAACTTTCCTTCCTGGGTCACACAGTCAATGAAAAGGGAATCCTTCCTTTGAACTCTAATACGGCTGCCATTAAAAGCTTCGAATACCCCAAGAGCCAAAAGGACCTCCGCACATTCCTTGGCATGTGCTCTTACTATAGAAAATTCATCCCCAATTTTGGTAAAATAGCTCAATCCCTATACACCCTTCTCAAAAAGGAGCAAAAGTTTTTCCTAACAGATGAAATGAAAGCCGATTTTGATACTTTAAAGGCCAAGCTTAGCTCCCCTCCCCTCCTTCACTACCCCGACTACGATAAGACCTTTTTTGTGATTACCGATGCTTCAAAGTATGCCATTGGGCATATAATAGCCCAAGAAATTTCAGGAAAATTCGTCCCAATCCGCTATGGAGGAAGGACGTTGAAGCCTCCAGAGATTAACTATGCTATTTCAGAGAAGGAAGCTCTATCATTGGTCCATGCCATTCAAAAGAACCACCATTACTTGTATGGAAGGTTCTTTTGGGTCTTCACAGACCACCTACCCCTCAGGAATATGGTGGATGCCCATGACCCAACCGGGCGTTTGAGTCGGTGGCATCTAACCCTCCAACAGTACGACTATACTGTTAAATATCTACCAGGTAATCAAAATGTAGTAGCGGACGCCTTAAGTAGGTTAAATACGATTTCTCCAGAAATTGATGAAAATGAAATACCCAGGAAAAACCTCATTGATCACGAAAGACCTCAGCCAGTGTCCTGTGTAATGCTCCCAGACCCCGCAATAATAGGAGAACAAGATAAAGATCCAGAAATTCGCGAGATTAAGCTAAAACTACAAAATCCTAGCTCACCTCTCCATGATAACTACGTCAACGATCAGAGTGTTCTCTTTCGCATAAGTCCTTTGAATACCATGAATGGTAAAAGACAGTTGGTCGTTCCTCGTCATAGGCATCATGAGCTGATCGAGCAATTTCACTCGCCTAACCACATGGCACATTTCGGAATTAGCTCGACGGTAAACAAGCTTATGGAGAGGTATTATTTTAAAGGTTTACCAAAAGCGGTGACCCACTTTATTAATAATTGTGATGATTGTAACAGGCATAAAGGTAGAACTAAGAAAGCTCCGGTTTTCTCCATTCCCTTCGCTACCCCTTTTAATGATTTGACCTGCGATGTGTTGGGTCCTTTCCCTCCCACCATAAATGAGAATCGGTATATTATCTCTTTCATGGATAGATACAGCTCTTGGCCAGAAGCCTTTGCTGTGAAATCCATTGAGACCGCCACTGTCGCCAGGCTCTTAGTAGAAGAGGTAATCTTTCGTTTTGGTACACCAAGAACGTTCAGTACTGATCAAGGCACCAATTTCACATCTAAGTTAATGAACGCAGTTTGTCAAAGGCTTGGCATTAAAAAGATCGAGTCCACCCCATATCACCCACAATCTAATGGTTTCATTGAGAGATTAAATCAAGTTATTGTTACCGGTATTTCCCACCATGTCAATGCCCACCATAGTAATTGGGATACTCTATTACCCGGGGTGTTGTTTGCTCACCGAACCTCGGTTGTTAGGACCCGTGGCCGCTCACCATACGAACTGTTGTTCGGCCGATTACCAACCTTGCCCCCTGATGTGGAGAACCTACCCAGCGAAGTACTGACCCTGGATACTAATGACTATATGCAGCGTCTGAATTCCAGCCTGGAACACGCCAAGAGAATTGCTATCCAGGAAATCACCAAATCCTAAGTAAAAGCCGAGAACGACGCCGAAAACGAAAATTTCATTCAGTACCCAGTTGGTTCATATGTATGGCTTACCAGTCACAAAAAGCAAAAGGGCAGATCATCCAAGTTTTTGCAAAAGTTCTCTGGCCCCCACGAAATCATCGAGGTTTTCCCACCGGTAAATTACAAATTAAAAAACACCAAATGGAAAAATTTTAAAGAGTTTAGTACATCACGACAGAATAAAACCCCATAACGGAGATCCACCTGTGGCTCAATCTCAAGACCAGGAAGAAGAAATTGAAGAATCCGACTGGGAAGAGGAAGACGATATTCCACTGGCTGAGCTGCAGAAAAGGTTGAAATACGAAAAGGACGCCCTCGCGCAGGACGTCAAAGCAAAGAGGAATGAGCGAAGGGATGAGTGAGGAGACTGCTTACAATAATGTGTGGTTTGAATTAAAAGAATTTTTTTTTACCTAATTTTATTTTAGGAGGAGCGATCTGATCGTTTCGTCAATAACGTTCCTGTTCGTTGCAGTGCTGTTTCCCGGAGCAACTTCGAATCAAAACCCAGAGGGCTGTTTTTCAGTTGGTGAATTGACGAATTGTCAACATGTTACTAAAATATGGCTGAGGCTGAAGAATTTTTTGAATTTGACGCTAATGAACGATTTGATGCCATTTCTGAATCGGAAGAAAAAGGGGACTTGCGAAAGGTCATCAAAAAAATTAAACGGAGAAAAAGAAAAGTAAAACGAACAACAACGATCGAGAGCGGCTGCAGAGAGGCGGTTCGGCTGCAGACTTCGTTCTTCAAGCTGTTGCGTCAACCTGCGCCGATGTGGGTTACGGGGTCATTGGACGAGTACCGAAAATATCTTGTACAACAATTGTAATTCCCGTCAGTTTTTTTTTTCTTCTTTTGTTTCCACCTGCCTGTCCCTGAACCTCTTTTCGGTGTTAGCTACCTGCTAGTGATGGGGTCATCACTTATTCCGACCCCCAAGATGTCGTAATATCTTCGATATCTGGAGTTAGGATACAATTCTTTTAGGCCTTCCCTTATAGACTTTCTTGCCTTACTTTACTATTCTAACAGCTAAACATGGTTATGATGTAACCTACCATAAAGAATTTCATGTTGTGTACCTTTTTCTTCACGGCTCTTCATGCGTTAAAAAATTTGTGAAGCCGGTTCCTCTAGCTAGTGGTTTGTCAGTGGGAGTTCTCAGCCACAGGAAATTCTCCCCTTCTTTTTGCTAATTGTAGCATGCTAGGTGGAAAAGATGATTTCAATAGTTCATCTTAAATAAAGATAATTGGATGGATCCGATTAATATTTAAAAAATTACAGAGCTGACATCCGGTGTCATGGCAATGTTTTCTGCATGCCATTAGTTGCAACGTACGTTTGATTCATTTTAAACAACACCCTTGTCTCGGTGATGGCCTTGTATTATTTGAAAGCTAAGCGCGTTTGGCAAGTTCAGGAGAAAACGCAAGAGTTCACTTAAGTAGCAGAGAAAAAAAATTGAATACCAATTATCAATTTATCATATCTCCTCCAGTTTAATAGCGACTGGTATTGGATAGAAGCGGGAATGACGTAAGTCTTCCTCAAGGAAGGCTTCTCTTTTGAAGCCTGGCGCCCTTGCCTTGCAGAGCCAACACACTTTATAGTTTTATAAGACAGTCAGTTCCAACATCCTTTCCACTGCTGTTATTGACATTGGTTTTTTCTTCTCTCTTCTTTCGCCAGTACTTTTTTATAGGGTTTTTATGAATTTAGAGTGAAATTACGATGTTAATGACTTTAGTGCTGAAAATCGTACTGTTTAATAAAACTAGTGAAAACGTAATTTCAACCTGTACATAAACTTTTTTTTTACCTGTATATGAATGAACTGAGAACTGTATCTATAAATGATGTATCATATTTTAACCAAATTATTTCCCATTTTCTCATAGATGTAGTTGGATGCATCTCATGCATCTATGCATCTCATAGCCCAGTTAAGGCAGTCCAAATAAGAGAAGGAAAACTCTGATATAACACCAGCTGGAGAAAACCAGTTTTCAAATCTCACTCTGTTGCAGGTAGAGTGATAGGGGCCACTAGGCAGTTAGCATCAAATAGTTAATCTGGTTTTTGACACTCTTCTGCTTAGTTCTTGAATTAAGGAGATATCTCTCGAGTTAGTTGAGTATTGCCCAAACCATGGGAAAATGGGTATGTAGCCGTTGCGCAACACATACTATTTTAGCAATTGAAAAGAAAATGGATTCTTCACCAAACAGCACCCGGGTCCGGGATCAATCGGTAGTCCTTCAGGACACGCCCTTGATCCCCGGGAAAGACCCTGATTTTTTCGATCATTTTTCTCTCTTTGATACCATAACGGGATCCAATGATGGAGAGATCTTCACCCCCAGTACCTTGGGGAGGATTTCTTCTGACAAGAAAGAACCTGATCACCCAAAACAAAACAAATTACTGAGATGTACCAATCTCTTGAAAATTAGTACTTTCAATGTTCGAACCTTGAATGGACCTACACAATTAAACGATCGTGCGTTCAACGTCTGAAAATTCCATAGACATGATTACAATCCAAGAGCATCGCATTTTCCATCCTGCTGATAACTTTATGTATTATTCAAACTCTTCTCTTCAACTTATTAGATCTTCGGCAACCAAAAACTCTGTTAATGCTACGGTTGGAGGAGTAGGTCTTCTTCTTTCTTCCAAAGCTAAAAATAACTTGATTAAGGTAGAATCTATCACGCCTAGAACTTTGATTGCTGAGTTCTCAAGCAATCCAGTTTTATCAGTTGTTTGTGTCTATAGTCCACACAATAGCGCCCCAAAAGAGGAAGTTGAGGAATTTTATTTGGAACTTAAAAATGTACTCGACGATATTCCAAGACATAATTTTGTAAGCATTGCTGGTGATTTTAATGCGAAGCTTGCATGTCCCGATGTTTCTTTCTCCTTTAATAAGCACACTAATCGCAATATGGCGAATACCTCTTAGATCTGATTGATGAATACGGCCTTTTCTCCTCAAATAACTATTTCATGAAATGTGCCAATCACCTTTGGACATCCCGACATCCAAATGGCCCCAAATGGCAATAAAGCTCAAATTGACTATATTCTCTTTCGTAAAAAATGGAGGAATAGTATTAAAGACTCTATAGCACTCTGATCACCGTATTGTTTCTTCAAATATCAAATTGAGCCTTCGTGCATCAATAAAATCGAAGCCACACACTCTGAAGAAAATCGATTGGAAGGAATCTTCTCTCAATCCCGAAATCTGCAACAGATTTACCGCTGTTGAAGTATATAACCACTTTTCTCATCTTTTCATTGAGGATCTAAATAAAGACAACATTGAAGATGCTTATTCCAGGTTGATTGAAACCACTGAAAAAATAGCTCTCGAGCAGCTCCCTAGGAAAAGAAAACAAAACATCTCAAACTCGAAAGACATCCCGTCTGTCATTGCAGCAAGAGAAAATCTCAAACTTGCAGCATCTCTTTACAAGAATGTCCCTACGCGCAGGTGAAAGGCAAATTTAGACTCTTGTAAAGCTAAACTTGACGAGGCCTACCTAGGAACCGAAGTATCCTTTATAAATGACCAGATAAACTCCATGTCTGAATATTTCTCGCATAACTCTCATCGTAATGCCTGGAGCCTAGTCAGAGAGCTTAGTGGAAAAAATTCGAAACCCCCCATTCAACTAAAAGGCGGATCCACTGCGAAACGTCTAGATAATTGGCTCAATCATTTTAAAAATCTTCTTGGCAAAAAGCCAATTCTCTCTAAAAATAATTCTCTACCTAAGGAACCTCCGCCTTTGGACATTCCTNTAACGATGTAAGTGTATTTTTAGATTGTTTTAAGAGAAGCCCAAAATATAGGGTAAAGTTTCATTCTTGTAGAATCAAGAAACTGTGTTCTGTTTATTGTGTCTCTCTGTGTGCCTTCTCGTGACTTAGTCTACATTAGAATAGGGACAACTACCATAGGTTAAAGAACTGAGATTCTTATTTTATTATATCAGCTGATGAAACTACTTCCGAGCCAATAATAAGATGAAGGGCAGGCTAGAACTTTCGACAATACACATCCAAAACTCCAAAACTCAAAAGCATGTTGTCAAAAAGTAGTTTCAGCAAAATAAACTTAGAACAGGTACTAAATGAGATATAATATCCTATTATTCATACCAGAGCCTTGTGCTCATCCATGACCATGTCAACCGTCAACAATAGGTATGATCCCTCAACTTCAGAAGGTTTTTGAGTTTCTCTATCATTCTTTTACATGACTGGCATAAAAGTTTCCTCAGCAACCTTGACAAAATATTTGGCCCTAGTATGATTGATGGTGTCTTGAAGGCTTTTAGTAAATTTATTTCTGTCCCAAGTGTTTTTTGACTGTTTTAGACATAAATAGCATTTTATTGCTTCCACCACCTCAGGCACAGGCAGGCGAGTGCTCCGCCATCTTGTTTGTAACTTGCTCTCTCGTTTTAAAACTGAGTCCTCAAACGTACTGAGCAAATAAAAAATGACGTAACGTTTTCAACTCGAACAACTCGCTTCTCTGTTGTAACTCGCCAGCATTCCATGAAATACACGCACAATAAATTAACAGAATCGGGAAGCGGATGATAGTTTATTAAGCAGACCTATACTACCAGCGGTTTTGTAGAGGTCTGCGATTCAGACTATTTTCCTGGGGGTTTTGGCAAAAATAGCAATTTTGAAAATTTCGCGTGGACAAAATTTCGCGAAAATTAATCCACGCGAAACCTAATCCACTTAAGGGACCTGGTCAGAGGTATTTTTTGAAAGCTAAACAGCTGGTGCCTGGGCACGCGTAACGAATGGACATTTGACCGTTGTCACGTCAGCTGGGCCTTCACGCCGCAACGGCTTCTTGTTTTCTTTTGTTGAAGATGCGTGTCTACGAGAAGGAACAACAACATGGCGGCTGCAGCGAAGAGCCAAATTGTAATTTGTATAGACTCATGCTATAATTTTTATGATATTGAAAGCAAAAACATATTTTATGCCATGCTCTTTAATTGGATGGTAAAGCCACATAATTAGGGTTGCTATAAAGTATAATTTTATCGTTGTTTTTAATGGCTCAATCAAGAAATCTTGGAAAATATGATGGGGGTGTATGATATGGATTCCATGAAACCTACTGCAAAGAAGAGTGAAATTCATGGTAATTTTGAATTTTTTTATGATTGATTTTAATTTTCCTGATTTTTAACAATATTAAAGAATCTTTTCAGAGAGTTTCAGTTTTGGCACTCGTCTTCAAAATTTGGCACCCTAGATTGAATTCCATACACCCTGCAGCCACAAGAACCCTAATAAACTATGCTTTCCTGTTCTTCTAATAAATTCTAATTAATTTGAAACCATGTAGAGCGCCAAAAATTCAAAGTATTCTACATAGGAATGAACTTACTTGTGTTACTTGTGTAGTTGTTTGAGCATCCTGCTTCAGGTAAGGTTCTTGGTGAACCACGCCTCTGTGTGATCAATCTGTCGAGAGAAAAAGAATCTCAGCAGATATTTTTCATGTCAATTATTGAATTTGAATTAGCTCTCCTGCACCCAGTATATCCATGGATCTGGGGTTCATCTGGGATAGACTTAAGGTGTGTGTCCAGGGCTCTTTTGAATTTATCGATAGAAATGTTTTTGATGTTTCTGATGCTCTTCGGCATAGCATTAAAAAGTTTTGCACCTTGCACTGCAAGTGTGCTGTCTCTAAATATTGATGTTTGGTTCTTTGGAATTGGCAGTGTTCACATCCGGCCCAGCCAGGGGTTTTCAGTGGTTTTGATACCATTTACAGTAGGTACAATCTTTTCCATCACCTTCCAGACATACATTATTCTGTAACGTTCTCTTCGCCTTTGAAGTGAGTAAATTTTTGTCTGTTTTAGACACTCCCAATAATTGTTTGGGGTGCAATTTATCTTTCGTAAGAAGGACTTATGAATTTCTTCAAGTCTCTGAATGAGACCAACTGCATTTGGGCCCACAGAACGGAGCAACATTCTAATATTGTTATCACCAATGATTTATATAGTACGATCATACAATTTAAAGATCGTGAAGAAAAAGTTCTCAGGATCCAAGATATTAAGTTTTTAATCCATCAGGATTCCAAAGTCTTTCACAACATCTTTGTTGTGTAGAGAGCTGAGTTTAAATTTAGAAAATAAATGGGCAAACGGATACTGTTTTCCTTCCTCATTCCTCCTGTGTGTTGTTGTTTTATAACTTATTTGTTATTTGTTGATGATTTGGTACTGAAAATGAACTGTTAACCCTGTCGAGACTCTAGTTTCACCAGAGAAATGGATTATGCCTCACATTCAAAAATCTTGGAAGGACTTTGTCGAATCTGTTCTCGGAAATTAGATAAAGGCAGAGAATGTAAAAAAGCTGTTCACTACAAAGATATTTTATTCAAATACTTTGATGTTCATATTGATGAGGATAAAGAAAATATCCACCTAAACCGTGTACGTTGCAGGAAAGTGTTGTCTAAAATTAATAAAACATATACCGTGTGTATCATCCTCAATTGAACTTTGCAACTCTCAAAGAGCATGAAGATAATTGTGAATTGTGTGATCAATTTTCTGGTTCTAAAGGTAAAAGAGCTGGTAGACCATTGAAGTCATGGTCTAACAAACACAATATTACTGTCAAATTCCTTGCGGGGACTGAGAATAAGTTTAGATAATTAGATAAGAAAAATGAACAAGAGATTACTCGTAAAAATTTTGTGAGCTGTTTCCTGATTTTTTATGTCTTTAAATGTTTCACTTTTGTCTCAATTCAAATTGTTTTGACTTCGAAATATAAAAGATTTTTATTGCCAAAAACTGATAGTTTGATATCTCTGATAATACAGTAAACTATTCTTCTTTTTTTTTCTTACTATATGTTGCTTGACCAAATCTACGTGTATTTCTTCTGAAATCAAGAAAAAGTACCAGAGTTTTTTGGCAATTGTTTGTTTCAATTTATCTGAAAATTATCAAGACAAGGTGAAGCGTGATGCTACAGATCAAATCTGCGTTTAGACTGGACTCATCAACCTTTATGATAGTCGTTAGGTGANAGGTTTGTAATTTGAATTTGAGACTTATTACGCCTGTCACGGTTGTGAACACGTGCTCGTATGCCCATGCGTCTGAAAAAACCTGAGCTAGTACCAGGGTGTTCTTGTAAATAAAGTGTACTCTTAGGTGCCAAATAAACGGGGGGGGCCTAATTGCGCCGGGGGGGGGGGGTTGGAAATTGTACTTCTGAAACCCCCCAAAAATAAGGTTAAATAGGCTAAAATCAGGAGTCAAAAATGGGTCTTCTCTTTGATAGCTAAAAATATTCTTAAAAATTAACAAACAGGTCCGTCCTAATAAAGTCCGGGGGGGATGGAAAAATTTCGAAAATTTAACAAGCGGGTTGGGGGCGTTTATTTGGCACTTAAGAATACAACTTGGTGAAACTATTCTTACTTACATAATCCCAAAATGCAATTTCTCTTGAGACCAAGTTGTATGAAATGTCCACACATAAAACGTGCACTTCTCATTGTTTGATTTTTTTGTGTTCTCGTCTTAGTCTTGATTTTGTCTCGATTTCCTGAAATGACAAAACACAACTTCAACAACTCTAATCAGAAAAGGTTATATGAACAAAGTTTTTTTTAAGGGAGAAATTCATGCTTTTTTTTTATAAGAATTGTGTTTTTCCATTTCATCATGAATATTCTTAAGTTTTGGAGAAAAATCATTCTGAAATACTCTTACGATATTCTTAGGTTAGAATCCAAACCGAGCCTGAATCTAGCATGCAATACACACCTCAAGCTAAAATTTGGCATTTTCAAATCTTTAAGTATAGCTGGGGAATAATTGGTAATTCACAGATAAATTGCTTTGAAATTGGCATTGTTAGATTCAGTTGCCGAATTCCATGATGTTTGTGTATTCTTGGTATATTCTCAAATTTTTGACTAATTTTATCATCAATATTCTTATTAAGTATATTTTTATAAAAGAAAAAGCGTGTTTTAGCAAATTTTTACGGATTTGCCCGAAATCCGTCACATAATTTTCATACCATTTTTTCCAAATTTGTGCCATTTCAGGGCTTATAATAAAAACAGTTTTTTTAGTAATGATTTTTTAGCCAAATTAACTTCCTATCAAAATGCCACGTTTAAATTGAGCATACTTAAAGTCTATTCACGATAAGCGTGCACTCTTTTTTCATTTACCTATAACTTTTGAAGGAATTCTTCAATCTTTATAAATTTGGTATCGTTGGAGAGATATTTGAGAGTGGAACAATTTGAAATAAAAAAATCGATAAAAAATTTTAAAAATGAAGATGAAAATGAAGAAGAAAAAAATAAAGATCTTGTAGAAAGTGCTATAACTATCATTTTCACTGAAGTGAAACCTTGATTATCGAACGTCATCACTGTGAAAAAATTTCTCAAAAATAATCATTCAGTCAAAAGATATCAAACAAAGTTATAAGCTAATTGACGTCTAAGAACGCTGTTTTCTGCTGTTTTCTGCTGTTTTTTGGGGTCAATCACTTATTAACTTTGTATCATAACTTTGTATTGAATAAATATTTTAGTGAAATTTCTTCACAGTGATGACTTCCAAAGATCAAAGAATCTCTCAAGTGAAAATGAAAGTTATAGCACTTTTCTACAAGATCTTCATTTTTTTCTTCTTCATTTTCATCTTCATTTTTAGAATTCTTTTGAAGATTTTTTTATTTCAAATTGTTCCACTCTCAAATATCTCTCCAACGATACCAAATTTATAAAGATTGAAGAATTCCTTCAAAAGTTATAGGTAAAAGAAAAAAGAGTGCACACTTATCGTGAATAGACTTTAGACAAATATTGAGGCTGGTAATCCTCAAAAAAACAAGAATATGGCTTAGACAAAATCAAGTCGGTGTTTTTGAAGCTACCTCTCAAAAAAGTTAATTTTTAACTAAAGGCTTGGGAACACGAGAAGTTTTTTTCGCGTTGGTGCAATGCTCCATCCCACCAACACAAGAAAAAAGTGCGTGTCTTGTGGTTCACGTTTTTTTTATATAAGGAACACGTTTATAAGGAACTCGAGGCTGAAAATGGTCCAAAAAATAAGAAATTGTTAAGGAACTGCTCAGGCTGAGAATAAGAAAACAAGTTTTAAGGAATCCAATTCTTGCGAATCCAAACTGAGCAGCTATGTAATGAGGAACCTATAAGGAACTTTGGGTGACATCTCTGTAAAAAGTAAAAAAAAGGAACTCCAGGCTCAGACAAAGTTTAAGGTTCCTTGTAAAAAAAAAGTGTTTCTTTTGTTTCATGAGACAAAAAGTGAGGAAATAACCAAAAGACAGCTGATTTGTCCCAGGACAAAAGTGAGAGAAGCACAAATGTTATTAAAAGAAAAATGGAGTGGAGACACGAGAAAGCGTTTCAGGTTGGTGGGATAAAGTGGACAAAAAAATGCTCGCGCGGCAATTGGCGGCTACGGTCGAAAAGGTGTATAGATTACTAAGATATGTTGTAGAGGCAAAAATTGTCAACATCTTCAAAGAAAGACTCAACGAAGCTTGGGGAAAACATCCGAAAAGATTCGAGACAAGACAATTGTAATCAAGATCCGGTTCTCTGACGCCCTCTGATATTATAATAATAATATTTTTCAAAATATGGCGATGGATTTTACTTTCAATGAAAACCATGGAGGTAACGCGTTTCAGATGAGAAATAAGCCGCTTCGTTTCCCATTCAAGAGTTTCTTCTTTAGCCTCTTTCAGGGACTTTAAGCTCGATACTTTGAAGTCAATGATAAAAGAGTTCTTTTGAGGGAAGCCCATTTCACAGATACTTTAATGGGATTGATTTCCACGGGGACTCAATCTCGCAGTCGAAATTGGGATATTTTTGCTATTTTACTGGCAAACTATGCATTTTGACTGTGACGCATTAAAGCGCTTCTTTGATGTCGATAAACATGTTAAAAGTGTCTTTTGACATTTTTTGGAACTAAATTCAAAAAATTTTCACGGAAGACAACCAAATTCATGATATTTAATCCTGGCGAAAATTTATCCCATTAAGTAATATTAAGTGTCAGGAGGATTGTAAAAAAACTAATAATATTTATAGCCCTGCAATACAACTGTCAATCATTTTTGAGAAAACTGATTGGATAATTGATGTCACGTGACCGGTTAATATTTCCCCATAGTGACCAGTTGGAAATTGACATCTTTAGAATGTTAATTTTTACGATGTAGAACAATAGAATACACTTGTTAATTACTTTTATTACTTTATTATAACTTTATTTTGCATGGCTATAAATGGATTATTAACCTCAGTAAGCCTGTCTCTCTGGAAAATATTGACCTCGGGCACACGTGCCCTCGGTCAATATTTCCTCAGAGAGACCGGCTTTTCGGTTAATAATCCATAAGTAATGTGATTGAGACATGCGCGATGAATTTCGTACAGTCCGTCTCCACAGGTTAAATTTCAGAGAAAACTAAGTTGTGGTGATCACAGTGACTCACAGTATAATTTCCTGACAAAATATACTGGCTCTTATAAAAAAACGACCCTACCTACCTACTGGGTTTTTAACCTAAAAGCGGCGTTTCTATCTAAATTTCACAAAAAATATAGATTTTCGATGGACTTTTCCACCATTTATTAATCAGATCATGCAAATGTCAGTTAATCTTGACTACTTTGAAAGCAATTTAGAAATCTTTATAAGTATTGATGGCCCACATTGGCGCTTGCTTGCCCCTATACATATGCCAGCCACGCAGACTTTTTTCAATAATGGAATAATTCTGAAATCAAGTTTCAAAGTTTTTCAACCAATCACAGTGGCTTGTCCGCCCTCGGCTTTCAAACACACGCTTGTATACATATGCCAACCACGCAGACTTTTTTCTGTAAAGGAAAAATTTTCAAATCAAGTTTCAACCAAAATGAGTTTTTCAACCAATCACAGTGGCTTGTCCACCCTCGGCTTTCAAACACACGCTTGTATACATATGCCAACCACGCAGACTTTTTTCTGTAAAGGAAAAATTTTCAAATCAAGTTTCAACCAAAATGAGTTTTTCAACCAATCACAGTGGCTTGTCCACCCTCGGCTTTCAAACACACGCTTGTATACATATGCCAACCACGCAGACCTTTTTCTGTAAAGGGAATATTTTCAAATCAAGTTTCAGCAAAAATGAGTTTTTCAACCAATCACAGTGGCTTGTCCGCCCTCGGCTTTCAAAAACACGCTCGTATACATCCAATGGCTTGAAAAGCGTTGATATTACGGTCAGCGAATTGTAGTCTCGAGAAGTACTGTCACAGCGAAGTGGTCGCGGTAAAATTGCTTGGAACGGCACGTCATAGAGGGTGAGAACCCCGTGTGTGCCGTGACCGCTCGCCCACGAGGTGCTTTCTCAGAATCGGGTTGCCACCAGTCAGTCTCCAAATTTCAGATATGCACCATATTTACATTTTCACCGTTATACCTGAAAACAAAGGACGAAAAAGAAGTTAAATTATATCGAGCAGAGAGTTTTTTTGTTTCCTTCAAGACCTTTATAAATCTACCCTTTTCTTAAAAACTTAATATACAAATTCATCTAACTTACGCGAGAAAAAGCTGAGTCGTTCCGGAGAGCCGGACGAGTGCGCTTGGTTGGTCACCCCTAAAAAGACTTACTCTAAAGTCCCCAAAAGTCGGGGCTCCGAACAAAAAGGAGCTCCAAATTTTTTTTGCAGTTTAATAAACGGAAGTGGACTAATAGTAGAGGGCATTTTGTAAAATCGCGCGATATTGTTTTGGTCAAAGCACTTGTTATATACATTTTTAGAAAGCTAAGCCCCCCCCCCTTAGGGTTGAACTTTCCATCATTCAGGCAGGTCCGCGCAGCGTTTTCTTGCGTTTTTTGCGAAACAGCTGGATAACTATGGTCCTGAAATCACCCACACATGTTCTTTTTATAAGCATATGTTTTTTTAGGAAACAAGCTCAGTTATGCTTAGAGATTTTATAGACTCAGGCTCAAATTGTTTATCGTAGGCTTATTTTTCGAAAAAATTCAGTCTCCAATTTTTCCAAAATCTGTCCTTGCTATACACGAGGATAGGAAAATAACACACCTCAAAAGCAAGTTCAGTAATATTCTTGTAATATGCTTACTTTTTAGACAAATTCAGGTCTCAGTAGGCTTATAAACGTTATGCTTATAAAAAAACATACACTTGTCACAAAAAGCAAATTTACAGGGTATTGAAAGCCGAAAATCTGATCTTAAAGATTATATTAAATAGACGATATCGGCTTAACGTAAAAACTCAGATTTGACCTCCGAGAATTGCCCACAATGCTTTGCGCGGAAAAAAGTTCACCGTGAATTTTTTTCCGCACAAAGCATTGTGGGGAATTCTCGGAGGTCAAATCTGAGTTTTCACGTTAAGCCAATATCGTCTATTCGTGAAAAAGGCAAACATTCGCGAAATAAAACCTCACGAAAATTTATACGATCAAAATATTTACCTTTTTAGCGCATACGCTTCAAGACGATCTAATTGTCTACTTTTCCAATAACAAAAACCGCAGGTAATGACCAAAAGAGCTGCTGACGTTGGCACAATGATAAATATTAGAGTTGTCATTTCCGAATAATCAACCATCTTTTCACAGAATTTTCCACTTGATATGAGTTTGAACCCTTCTGCGCATGTCAACTCTAAGAAATGAAGAATAAGAAAAAAGTAATACAGATCTGTTGATCAAGTCCAAATTCCACTTTTCCTAAAGAAAATGTATGACAATTGAACCCAAAATAAAACTAGCAAAAACAATCCAAGGAGAAAAAATGAATAAAAAAATACGGCAAAACCAATGGTAAAAATCAAATTTTTTTTGAAAAACACACTTTTAAGAAACATGAGGCTCAGAATGCCTAAAAACTAAGAAACATCTAAGAAACATGCTGAGGCTGAGAATGAGAAAATAACATTTTTAAATTCGTTTTTTTTAAGAACTTTCCAATCCAGCCTTCCATGAGGCTGATTATGTCAAAAAGTTTAGAAACATGTAAGAAACATTTAAGGCTCAAAAGGCCGATTTCTTAAGAAACATTGAGGCTGCTTGGTAAAACTAGTTTCTTAAAAAAAAAAACGTGTAGTCCAAAACAAATATTCGAATACTGCCACTATCCGAGCCTAGTGTAAAAACTAGAATAGAAACACTTAGCCTGTACAAAACTCTTCTTTGCTTTAAAAACGGGCGTATAAAAACGTTGTAGTCGTCTGGGCCAAGCTAGCCTGTACCAAACTCTTCTTTGCTGATGAAAAGATAACGCAAAGTTCGGTCTGTTACGGTTAGGTAACATTCCGTATCTCAGACATATTGAATAGTAGAGCGTTGTTTTTGGGTGTTTCTTGTTGGCGTTGTCGTTTCAATATTATCGAATAATGCAGCGTATTAAACAAAATGCCAGTAAGAGAGCATCAACTGTATCAATATATTTACCTTCTTGGGGACCACTAGCAAAACACCTAGGCTGCTGGCATCCACTAACGGATTCGTGCTCCTATACTACCAGGGGTTTTGTAGAGGTCTGCGATTCAGACTACAAAACACCTTGCTTAACCATTTAGGGGGAAATATATCTGGTTTGAGTAGAGAGAGTCTTTTGAATGATAAAGTTTTGTTTATTTTATTTATGATTGAGAGGTAAGGTGATAACGGTGAACCTTTGAAATTGGTGATATATCGTTTACTAGACAGACAGACAGACAGACAGACAGACAGACAGACAGACAGACAGACAGACAGACAGACAGACAGACAGACAGACAGACAGACAGACAGACAGACAGACAGACAGACAGACAGACAGACAGACAGACAGACAGACAGACAGACAGACAGACAGACAGACAGACAGACAGACAGACAGACAGACAGACAGACAGACAGACAGACAGACAGACAGACAGACAGACAGACAGACAGACAGACAGACAGACAGACAGACAGACAGACAGACAGACACAGACAGACAGACAGACAGACAGACAGACAGACAGACAGACAGACAGACAGACAGACAGACAGACAGACAGACAGACAGACAGACAGACAGACAGACAGACAGACAGACAGACACAGACAGACAGACAGACAGACAGACAGACAGACAGACAGACAGACAGACAGACAGACAGACAGACAGACAGACAGACAGACAGACAGACAGACAGACAGACAGACAGACAGACAGACAGACAGACAGACAGACAGACAGACAGACAGACAGACAGACAGACAGACAGACAGACAGACAGACAGACAGACAGACAGACAGACAGACACAGACAGACAGACAGACAGACAGACAGACAGACAGACAGACAGACAGACAGACAGACGACAGACAGAAGACAGACAGACAGACAGACAGACAGACCAGACAGACAGACAGACAGACAGACAGACATGAGACAGACAGACACAGACAGACAGACAGACAGACAGACAGACAGGAACAGACAGACAGACAGACAGACAGACAGACAGACAGACAGACAGACAGACAGACAGACAGACAGACAGACAGACAGACAGACAGACAGACAGACAGACAGGACAGACAGACAGACAGACAGACAGACAGACGAGACAGACAGACAGACAGACAGACAGACAGACAGACAGACAGACAGACAGACAGACAGACAGACAGACAGACAGACAGACAGAAGACAGACAGACAGACAGACAGACAGACAGACAGACAGACAGACAGACAGACAGACAGACCAGACAGACACAGACAGACAGACAGACAGACAGACAGACAGACAGACAGACAGACAGACAGACAGACAGACAGACAGACAGAAGGACGCAAATTTCCCGAGAACTACCTATATTGTTGTAACATGCTTACTGGATAGATCAGCAAAAAAAAGGTGAAATTATAAAATTACTTTTGACGTCAGATACGACGATCGCCTTCTCCTGTCGGCGGACGATCTCAAATGGCGGTCTTTTCTTTCGTTCGACTGCCTCCAAAGTGAAGTTGTAAAAATCACTGAATTTCAGTTTATGGATAATCACAATAACTGAAGATGCATCGATGTAGATTTGTACTTCATCTTTGGTTAAGACGTTGAAGTTTTCATCAACCTCGCTTTGCGTTCCAACATGGATTTTCGTTCCATTTCTGCGGCTGAGGTAAAGGTTTAATTTAGTTGAGTGAAGGACATTGATGTTATCTAGTCTGGAGGAAAACGTCACATTCCATTGCAGAATAATTGGCTTTCCAGCTTCGTAAACTTCAGGATATGATGTGTGGATTTCCAAAGCTAAAATTTAAAGATACAGTATTTAAAAAGAACATACTTTAGGCGCATCAATTTTCGCGATTTTCACCAGTTTTGGCCTGATGTAAATGCAGTTCTAATAAAAAAAAAACAACTAATCTACGTAGCTTAATGTTCAAGAAGCATGTTTAGTCCGGGAGCCAAATCCTATATCTCCTTAAATAAGCACTTTTGCTTAACCCAAGATTCTACAGGATAAAATATACATTTTTGGAATCCTCAACTATCCTAGTTTTGGAAATGGTCGGTCCCCAAAGCTAACTCCTGGTCAATTTTTCATACTGGGCCCGAGTTTAGGGGGTACTTTTTACCCTTTGTAAGGATTTGTTAAGGAAAATGCCATTCCAGGGATGATATAATTTGCTGTATCTAGTCAATCAGTTGACCAATTGCTTTGAAACTTTGCAAAAAGTTTCAAGGTAGGCTGATGATTATTTTCGGCAAAAAATTTTTGTGAAAAATTATTTTTATAGGTTTGCCTGGGGAAAAAAAGGGAAAATTTGGGTATTTTAACTAAATTTTGACCCTTTTTAAGTCTGGGACCTACCCAAACAACTTTTAATGAGACACAAACTAGGTGTTATGATAGACTTTGATGCAATACATCAGAAAAATTTCAAACAGACAGTATTTAGTATTATTTCAGGGCTGCAGGGGGTAAAATTGCTCATTTTTATGGGTTTTTACCTTATTTGAGCAATTTTCACCACTAATCTTGGTTAAAACGTTATCAAAAATAGTTTTAACTTGATTTTTGTGTGTAATATATCCTGAAAAATTCCAATGTTGACTTAAAACTAACAAAACCAGGGTGCAAATGGACAAACCAGGGGGTAAAAATGCCCATTTTAGGCGATTTTTATCGTGTTTGGACCTATTTCACCCATAAAGCGGTTTTATGGTGTACCAATTTTATTTCTGACCACTGAAACAAGGATCATTTTGTAGTAGGAGCAATGGGAAAGTTATTTGTGGTTTTCATTGTCTGTAATCAGGGTCACTGTGGGCAAATCAGGGGGTAAATACACCACTTCTTGGTAGTTGTTGCCTGAATTTGGATGTTTTTATTGTATGGTAGCCTCAAATTTATGAAATTTTGAGATGGAAACCAGTTATATACCCTTCAGTCATTTCTGAGTACTTTTGTTGACAACCTACACAAAATAATGACGGATTTAACTTAAGTTATGGCCAAATTATAACATTTTTTGACGTAATTTTGTCAGTTTTTGCTTTGAAATTCCACTATATTGCTATTCAGAGCTTCCAAAAATGGTCCCTGTGTACTGGTTTGTAAGTAGAATAGTTATTTGGAGCCTAATAATTTATATAATATTGTTAACTTGGGTAGAAATAAAAGTGCTGTGTCATTGTTAAGGCCTGCTTTGATGAAAGATTTTCTAATCGTTTTGTGAAAATAAAACTAACGGTCCTCTGCATACTCATAATGTACTACATACTCATAATTTGACTGATCATTTTTGCCGTTTTACTGACCTTTTATTAGTAGCTAGTCTCAAGATAATAATTCTACAAGTAGCTGGGACCATTTTGGGAAGGTATAAATTGCAATATAGTGGAATCTCAAAGCAAAAACTGACAAAATTACGTCAAATAAATGTTATCATTTGGGCATAACTTAAGTTAAATCCGTCATTATTTTGTGTAGGTTGTCAACTGAAGTACTCAGAAATGACTGAAGGGTATATAACTGGTTTCCATCTCAAAATTTCATAAATTTGAGGCTACCATACAATAAAAACATCCAAATTCAGGCAACAACTACCAAGAAGTGGTGTATTTACCCCCTGATTTGCCCACAGTGACCCTGATTACAGACAATGAAAACCACAAATAACTTTCCCATTGCTCCTACTACAAAATTATTGTTGTTTCAGTGGTCAGAAATGAAATTGGTACACCATAAAACCGCTTTATGGGTGAAATAGGTCCAAAAACGATAAAAATCGCCTAAAATGGGCATTTTTACCCCCTGGTTTGTCCATTTGCACCCTGCTTTTGCTAGTTTTAAATCAGCATTGTAATCTTTCAGGATATATTACACGAAAATCAAGTTAAAACTATTTTTGATGACGTTTTAACCAAGATTAGTGGTGAAAATTGCTCAAATAAGGTAAAAACCCATAAAAATGGGCAATTTTACCCCCTGCAGCCCTGAAATAATACTAAATACTGTCTGTTTGAAATTTTTCTGATGTATTGCATCAAAGTCTATCCATAACACCTAGTTTGTGTCTCATTAAAAGTTGTTTGGGTAGGTCCCAGACTTAAAAAGGGTCAAAATTTAGTTAAAATACCCCAAATTTTCCCTTTTTTTCCCCAGGCAAACCTATAAAAATAATTTTTCACAAATATTTTTTGCCGAAAATAATCATCAGCCTACCTTGAAACTTTTTGCAAAGTTTCAAAGCAATTGGTCAACTGATTGACTAGATACAGCAAATTATATCATCCCTGGAATGGCATTTTCCTTAACAAATCCTTACAAAGGGTAAAAAGTACCCCCTAAACTCGGGCCCAGTATGAAAAATTGACCAGGAGTTAGCTTTGGGGACCGACCATTTCCAAAACTAGGATAGTTGAGGATTCCAAAAATGTATAGTTTATCCTGTAGAATCTTGGGTTAAGCAAAATGCCATTTTGTGGGTTTGGCTCCCGGATTAGTTTGCCATTTAAACTCATTAATAGTTTGCAATTAACACTCATTTCTTTTATAAGCATAATATTTAGAAGCATTCTTAGGCTCAAATTTGGTAAAAAATAAACATATAATGCTAAGCATACCTCAAAGCTGAAATGCGAAAAAGTTCGTGCAGCTTTTCTAGCCCTTCTTTTGTGACTTTTTTAGTGTCACTTTTAAAGTTGTTTGAGCTTTCTTATACCAAAAACTGTCAAAGATTTTCGATTTTCGAATTTCAAATTACATCATTATTACACACGTCATTCTTTGAGCTGAATCAATGTTCCGACTTAAAAATTCGAGATTTTCATTTACCCAAAGAAAATCAACAAATCGAAGTCTAAGCATATCAATAAGCATAAATTAAGGCTGAAATGTAATTTTTCTAAGCAGCCGATTTTCCCTTATGCTTATAAACAAAATGAGTGTATGATATTTTAAAATTAAGTGAATTAGGTCGCCCGGAGAATTTGTTTTGAAGAAAAAACATGAAGCCATAAGCAAAAGTGCAAGGGAAAATGAGGGCTAGAAAAAATATAAGTTGATATTTCAAAAGTCAAATAAACGATAAAAAGATTAACACAATCACGAACAAAATGTCATACCTTGGGTGGGCGGGGAAAGAAAATAAATCGCCCATAACACACACAAACGCCCACATACATCTTTAGCCATGATAATAATGGTGGTTAATACATCCAATTCTTTGATCAATTCGAAAAAATCCTCAGTTCCCGTCTATAGGAAAATCTTCATAAAATACTCTCTATAATTCGAATATTTCTCTAATTCGACGAAAGTCCTTCAAAAATCGAATTATAGAGAGTCGACTGTAACAGTTAATTTATCCTGTGTACAGTATAACTACTGAGAGCGTGACTCGTGTAATTCTATATTTCTAAAGAAGATATTGAGCACACTGTTGACTTGGTTCACAATATTTTGCTTTTAGTGATTTTCAACTTCTTAAAAATATTTGTTAACAATCCTTTTGGTTTGTGCTCCCATATTTTCAGTATATTCACAAACTTTGAATGAAGAAAAATGTCAACCAGCCATCATATTTTCCTCTGGTCGCAACATGTATCATAATTGGTTGAATTATTCTAGAAAGTCTTCTTGATTGGTTAGATTTTTCAAACTTCCCCTGTACTGTTAATATTTCCTCGAAGAAAAAAATCGTAACCATATAATATTGTCGCCGTATTGAAGTGTGTGGTTTTAAGCACTGATCTCTAACTAGTTGACTGGATCGGGCTTCTCATATATAGGAAGTGTGTCCAGTTTTAACACCGGTGTTCAACAGTGGGATTCGAATCGAATGTTTTGAAGTAGAAACGTTCGAAAATCTAACGTAAACAGAAAACAACATAGGGGACTTTTAAACTTGGCAGCCTTCCATTAGAAATCTGTAGTCAGCCTATCTAGTGTGTAAAAGAATATGATAGATATCTGTGGTTTTAAGTAAGCGGACAACCAGAATTTTCTTGCACCGAAAAATTTGATTAATTCATAAACTTATTAATCAATATTAAAATATTTATGGTGAAGATATTTATGATCACATCAATTTTAATTTGAAGAATTGGCTGACTGTTATCGATTTATTCAAAGCCCCTTAATAGTAAATCTTTAAATAACTTAAGGGAACCTTAGCCCAAATTCACCAAAATTATAGTTTAGGTTTAACAAAATTTACTCTCTTTTGTAAATCAAAACAAACTGCTTTCATGCTTACGCGATCGTCAGGAAAATGGATTAAGGGCTCTGACCATAGTCAGAAGATTGATTTTAGTATCTGAACATAAAAGTTATGTTTTAGGTTCTTTAACACTTTTAACAAAGAATTGCCTTTATAAATTGCTTTTTAATCAAACCCCTTAAGAGTAATTAAGAACTTAATTGCAAAAATGACGTTATGAACTTTAAAAAGATTTTAATAATATGTTACATCACCTTCTTTATAAAAAGTGCTAAGTTTTAATGGGTAATTGGTCAGCCTAAGCTGAGCATTCAAATAGGTAAAATTCGGTTCTTCCATCATAAGACGGCAAAAAAAAAATCCGATTTTCCGATCTCACTTTGATTTCTAAACTTTCTTCCGATCGGGTTAACTTTTTGGGTACTTTTAGCGTGCGTTGTTTTTACAGATCATAATGTAGTTTCAAGATGGCGGCTCAAGCGATAGCCAGATGTGATAAGTCAGTGTTGTACCAAAGTATTTCCAGTGTAAATCTGTTGCAAGCTTCAATTTCTGTTATTTATTTTTTTAACTCGGCAAATCAAACACATGATTTTCATCTAAGGGATTCTTTTTCTACATCCTTTGAAGGTTTAAAGCCGTTTGCTCAAGTTTTTGTTTATGTTGAATTTTCTGATTATATTTTTTAATTGCTGCTTTTAATAATTTTGCAATAAAAACATATTTTTCTTGTTTGCCTCTAGGGGAATTGATGGTGTTATAATGTTATTGGGATTTGATAAAGTCTACAAAAGTACAGCTACTGTATAAATTTGATATAAAGACTGGATGCAATCGTGCTTTTTTGGACTTGGACGTGTTTGTCATAAAGGCGAATCGCAAAAAAACTGTTTGGTTCCCGTCATTTCTACTTTAAAATTGAGAAACCATGGATAAACTGGTGTTTTCGGTTTACTCTCCATTAGAATGCGGCTCTCTACTTCGATTTGAAAACTTTCAAACACAGAGCGTGCAGAAATCCAGCAAAGCAGCGGAAAAGCTTTCCGACTCTCCAGCTCTACCTGATGACCGTAAATCAGATGACGGGAACCAAATGATGACGTCACATCTCCTATTATTGGACTTGCAAAATTATGACAAATGGTCTTTGGAATTGGATCATTTATATTAATATTAATATATACAGTTCTTGTTGAAATTGATCAAACTATTTTTCACGCAATTCCGGACGTAGATTGTGTTTTTCTAACCTTTTCTAACCTTGGCGCACATTTTGACTGAATGATGGAATGGAATGAATGGCGATAACAGTTTATAGATATCTCTTATCAGACTTGCCGAAAGCGGGCTGCCCTCAAGTTACACAACATGCACACTCTCGTCACAACTTGCACAGCCATAACAAACAGATCAATCTGGTCTTCATTTAACATTGTTTTAAAGTTTAAAAAACACTGCCAGTGCTTGGCACAGAAGAGCGGGCTCCCAGTTGTAATTAATTGCTACACCGCTGCCCTGTTGAATTTATTTATTATGGTTGTGTGTTTATTCCGCCAAGGCGGTAAATCTATCGCCCAAATTCATAGACCAATCAAAAGCGAGTTTAAAGCAAAACGGGGGAAAAATGAGCTTCCCCGCATAGTTATGAATTTTAAGTTTTGCTTTCGATTATCATTTGCGATCAGCAAAGTCTTCAAGATGGTTGTGTGCATGTTGTGTATCTTGACGGTTACTAAACTACAAAATTTTATATTTATAGTGGGGTTGTCTAGCATAATTTAAGGGAAAAAAAAAGATCCAGCTGAAACTTTCTCCAGACCTTCTCTATAGGATGGTTAAGATAATTCACGCAGAAGATGCTATATATGGTAAATTTTAGACTAAAATAACCAAAATGTGGCGAAAAGTGGAACTTGCGCATGAAATATCTCGAGTTAGGTAAGGGAATCGGCTATACCCGTTTAAAAGTCTTCTATATAGTTTTTCGAGAGCTTTCGAATGGTATACTTGATAATGTCTGAAAATGAGTTTGAAATTTTCAAAAAATTTCGCCCTTAGGGTTTTGCCTGGGGAAAAAAGAAATGTCCCAAAAAAAGGATGTTCCACCAGTGGGATTTTAGGGGAATTTTTCCTGAGGCATAACCATCCTATAGAGAAGGTCTGGAGAAAGTTTCAGCTGGATCTTATTCTTTTCCTACAAACAGCCTGTATTTTTGTAACACGACCACACTATTACCCAGACTGGAGGGGCCATCCATATAGTACGTACACAGTGAAGGGGGGAGAGGGGGGAGAGGGGGTTCAGCAAAAGCGTACATCTATTGTTTAAACAAAGTCATTTCTATTGTTCTCTGCGTACAAGGGGGGAGGGGGTGTCAAATATTTGGAAAATCTTTGCGTAAGTACTATATGGACAATGCTAAAGAGAAGTATACTTGAGCTTCTCGTGGGGGGGGGGGGAGGTTGGAGGAGCTCTCAGGCTTGTTTTACATAATTTTAAATCAAGTTATCAAATGTTTACTTTTTGTGCATTATTCAACATATTTATTCTACTCTGTTTCAGTGCATCTCTTACATCTGTTAACCCACTTATTAAAGCTATCTAGCTACAGTAAGCTCTATTGGCTTGTATTGGCTGACCTTCCAGCCTCGGCTGGTTTATTAACCTTTTTGTTTCGAACTTTTTTCAAACTGTCCGCAAAGAATTGAACTATTTTAAATTTTGCAGAAAATTTTTCTAAAAAGATGTGTCAAAAGTTATGACTGTTTTTTAAGCAAAATCCAGATGAAAAATTGATGAAAAACCACTATTTTGAAGATTTCGAGATGAAAGAAGCTTTTACAAAAATTTTCCGCAAAAAAGTTTATAAAAGATACACCATCAAAATGTTTTTTCTTCGCCGAAACTAAGCTCTTCAAAGTTGAAATACTCTTCCTCGCAAAAGTCTTCATTTTCTTCTTCATCAAATTTTTTCAATGCAATTTTTGAATTTTCAGATTCAGGAATAGTTTATCTAACATAAAATGTATAACATGCCATAGTTTTGTTGGTTACATCAGTCAGAAAACACATTTTAAACACGGCAATTATGAAAATTCACTATGGTCAGAGCCCTTAAATAAAAACGAATTTGACATCCGTTCTTTCCATATCTCTCAGCGCTGGACGGCTGAGAGAGCCTTTGTTATAAAAACTGCCAAAAACCGCTAAGAGATTTTCCATTTTGAAGTTTTTCATATCAACTCTCTACCTTGACCCGCTTTCTGCGGAATGTTCGACTTTTCAAGAATGGTTTTATGAGGTTTCTAATTCAAAAAATATACTAAAATTGATATTTTTGAAAGGAACTTAGATTCCTTCTAACACTTTAATGCGCCAAAAGGCTTTGCTCAGATTATATTTCAGTCATTACATACAGAGAACTTTTAAGTATTTTATCCAATGATTCAACCCTGTTTACTGATGCTATAAATTTTTCTGCTCAAAATATAGTCAAGGAAATGGATTTTCTATCTTAGTAGGGGGGATTTTGTTCGATTTTTTGGAATCGCTTGACTGTTTTGTTAGAAGCACTTGTTATACATTTTTGGAAAGCTAAGGGGTAGGGGAATCGAAATTACTATGTTTCCAATTTTTTTCGGACACTTTGGTGTGATTTTCGGACAAATATGACGGTCTCAGGCAAAAATCATAGGGTTAAAAATTAATGAAAATTTTAGCTCGAGAAAACAGAGACCTGTTGTATATTTTTGGAAAGCTCTCAAAAAATTAAGATTAGAGATATATCGCAAGTATAGGTGATTTCTGTACCTAACTCGAGATATTAACCCTTGAAAACCGTGTTTTTCAGCCAGAAACAGCTATTTTGTCCAGTTTTTGCGCTTTTTGAAGCTCAATATCTCGAGTTAGGTACTGAAATCACCTATACTTGCAATATATCTCTAATCCGTCATATTTGTCCGAAAATCACACCAAAGTGTCCGAAAAAAATTGGAAACATAGTAATTTCGATTCCCCTACCCCTTAGCTTTCCAAAAATGTATAACAAGTGCTTCTAACAAAACAGTCGAGCGATTTTACAAAATGCCCTCTACTATCTGGAATATTTAATCTTGGATGCTGATTCAGACAATCACACCCCTGTGTCACAGACCCACTTGGACCCTAGCCCCACTGGAAAATCTGGCAAAAATTTCGTCCCCAGTGGGAAAATACTCTGGAATTTCAGCCCCACTGGGAAAATGACTTTGATTTCATCTCATTCGAAATTCAATGTTTAACAAGCAACATGCTGAATGGACCTACATGTTGATCAAAATCAGATAAAAGTAGGTGTTCTACATTTTACTATTGGTATTGAGCAAACGCAATAAGTTTCAGGAAAAACTAATGAAGAAATTTTGCACCAAGTCCAAAAAACCTTATTTTTAGGTAGTTTTTGGCCCAAATTTGCCACCCAAAATTTTTTTCAAAAATCGGGCTCCGGCACTTTTCAGGCATTGCTATTTTGTATCATTGTGCAAAAAAAAATGAAATAATAATAATGAGCCAATCCTGAGAAAAGCTTGTAACAGACGAACGGACAACGGTCAAATTAAAGGACCTCCCGGTAGGTCCAAAATTATATAATGAAAACATATCTATTGGTAGAAATTATCAACACTATTGAAAAGGACTTATGAAAAAAAAGTAAAAAAGTTATTAAACGCTTTTCTTTATAGAAACAATACACTATCAGAAAAACGCACAGCTTAATAAAGAAGGTTTCTAGAAAACTCAAACCATCGCGCTCTACCGTGACATTTTCTTCTTTTAGAAAAAAATAATAATAATATTGATCTAAGCTTATATATAGTGATTCTTATAGATAAAGATTCGTTTTTCAACCTACCTGATGATGTAAGTTAGATAGCAATAAGGAGAAAAACGGAAACAATCCGTTAGAGAATATAATATTTAGCGAAAAGGTTAAACGCGTTAAATTTCATCATTGATTCTTGATGGGGAGAGGGAAGGGGAGAAGGGAAAAAAGATATAGAAAGTTCCGGTTGCAGAAATCAGTTTTATTGACAATCGAATCATGATTGATGGTGGGAATTGCTATCAATGATGTTTTTTTTTGGAGAAAAAACAAAGAAATGTTAGGAAAAAGCCCAATGAAAATCTGCAAAAACGGCGATTTCCGGCATTTTCGGCCGGAAAAAAAATTTTCTCAAAAAATCGAACTCTGTCATGTTTTAATGATTTGAATGAAAAAACAACCAATTGAATTATAAGGAAAAAGTCAAATGAAAATTCAGAAAAACGATGATTTCCGGCATATTTCCGGCATTTTCGGTCGGAAAATTTTTTTTTCTCGAAAATCGGGCTCCGTCACATTTTGGGCATTGCCATTTTGCATCTTTGTGCTAAGAATCAGAAAAAATTAATGAGCCAATCTCGAGAAAAGCTGGTAACAGACGGACGGACGGACAGACGGACGGACGAACAAAGGTTAATTTATAGGACCTCAAGGTAGGTCCAAATATTGTACTCCAAAACCATCCCCACTAAATTTTTTAACCTTGAAACAATAGAATTTCTATCCCTATCGGAAATTCAATAGGAATGTCTATCCCCACTGAGGAAAAAGTTCCAGTGGGACTGTGAGACAGGGGATGTGCAACGATAGTCGTTTTCCCTAATAGCATTTGAAAAAATTTAGAATAAATTAATGCAGAATGACGTTCCATGATGATTTTTCAAAGACAGCATTCAATGGAAAGATAGGATCACTGCGATCTTTAGAGTAATGTTTATAAATCGGGGAAATCGAAAGTCTATTTTTGAAAAAATGCTGTAAAAGTTCTTAAAAGGACCCAATTCTTTGAGTGAATAAAGCCCTAGTATGTACAATTTTAACACAAAACTTTTTTTTTAAGATAGTTTTTCAAAATCGGATAATTTTGGAAATCTTTACTTTCAGCTCCCTCAATATCCCGTCACATCCCGCGTAAGCTCCCTTAAAATCGGAATTGGATTTATTCCGGATTGGAAACGAGTAGAAATTTGAAATTTTCACTGAATATTTGCTTTTTAGTTCTTCATCAGATAAAGGAAAAATCACGTCTTTAGACATCATCGATTTTTCTTTATGACCAAAATTGAACATTTTTGAATCCGATTTAAGATCGCCGTGGATTTTTTTTCAAAAATATAAAAGTAGGTATTTCTTCCCCAAAAAATCTATAAATAAATGCATGATAAAAGATATTCCGTACAAAAATACTGAGGCGAAAATAAAAAAATGTAGTGTTTCCGGAAACCGGCCGGGTGAAAGTAAAAGTAAATTTTTTTCTGACCCGGCCGCAAACTCGTTAGTAGTTGATACATTAGTACTTTTGGCTTACTTCATACTGTTTGTATATATAAGTTATTTTTAAAGTTCTATTTCAATGATCTTTAGTAAACAAAAATAGTAAAAATAATTTTTTCTCCGGCCGGCCGCATGAGAGCCTTTTGACCTTCACCCGCATTCCGGAAATACTACATTTGTTTATTTTCGCCTTACAATTATTATAATAAATAAAAACAATTCAAGAATGCATACTGGCAGTTCATCTGGCACCTAGATGCAGAAATTTCCATCCGACACGCTTAAGCTTTAAAGGTCGGCAAAAACCCAGCCCTCGTTTTTGTGGATTGGCAGGTCCAACCGAAATATTTTTACCTTCAGGTGCAATGGTAGTTGAACCTGACTGGGGATACGGTACATCAAAGGCCGACTATCATTCCTCTCCGATGGGAAATTGGCCCGCTCCTTTAGAGCTTTAGCATGGGTGGCCGCCAATCCGCCATTAGATAAGCTGAGAGTAGCGTGGTGGCAGGGAGGAAGCTTCCCCCAGCGATTGAAATATCACAAAAACAACACCAACATATTAACAAAATACATTATAACCTTTCCCCGCCAAAATAGCCGATCGGTTACGCTCGCCACCAAAAGATGTATCAGATATCAATACACCTTTTTACGGTTGGCCATTTCTTATAAAAAGTCACCAAAATTTCGAGTAAACAAACCATCCCATTGGCTAAAAGCAAAAACATAAACAAAAAAATGTGCAGAGTAAGAGCACAGAAAGCACATTCTTCTCATACAGGATAATAGCGGTGGAATTACTTCCCTCTTCATCCTTTCCTTCATCCTTGGTCTTTGTCTGGTCTAAAAATAAAAGAACGAAAAAAATGACGTCGATTAGATCATGTTCACACGTTACTGTTCAGTTTCGTTCTGGTATGATTTTCGTTACGGATCGAGTGTGTTCATATTGGTTTCGGAAGGTTTCGGAGCAGTTCCGTTCCGATGAAAAAAGTGGAGCGAAACCGTTTTTATCTGTTTTGTTTTGTAACGGCTTCTTTTTTGACGTCTCGAATTTTGACGTCTCGAATTTTGACGTTCACACTTGTTTCGGAACGGAACCGTTAAACGTCTGAACATGGTCTTAGAGGTCGGTTACGCACGCATCGGTTACAGCCAATCCATAATACATTAAAGGAAGAAATTTTGGCGGATTTGGCGAATTTGGTCAAAATCTGCCAAATTAAGTTCCAGCCAAATTTAATTTTTTCCGGCATCCGCCAAATTTAAGTTGCTCTATTTATTCACCCAAATGTGTGCTATTTCAGGCTTTAAAACAGGTTTTGCCTTTTTTAATGGCTATTTTTGGACAAAAATGTCCTTCGTCTGCCAAAATAAATTCCTGCCAAATTCTAGACTAGCCAAATTCAATTTAAGTTAACCGCCAAATTAAATTCCCTCTGAAAAAACTTTTTTGGCCGAGTGCTCATCTTGCAAATTAAATTATTTGCCAATATTCTTTTATAAAGTATATTCGGAAAAAGTATATTCTTATATAAAAACGTTCATAGAATAATTGGAAGTCATTACTCTTGAGATGGAGAAAATATATAATTAAACTTAATACCTCGTTGAAAAGATAATTTCAAGTGTTTTAATGTAAGCTTTGGATAATTTAAAAAGAAATGAAAAATGAAGATAAAGAGTGAAGATTTTTTTCTACTTAGTAAAAAATTTCTATTGTTTACTTACACGTTTTTTATAAGAATCAAACTATATCAGAACATAAGACTTAGACGACCAAAATATTAAGAACAAGTTAAGAACAATTTTCAGGCTTTGGGAACTCTAAATTATCCGATTTCTTGGGAAAATCGCCCAAGATACCCACAAAATGGTCAAAATAAGAACATTTTAACCCTTTAAGTGCCACGGTCCTTTTTTTCTAAGTTTTTAAAGTAAGGGGGGTAAGGTCAGGGGAATTAAAGCAGTCAGGCTCGTTGCGTGGACCTGACTGAATGATGGAAAGGTGCCCAGTGGTAAAACTTCAAATCAATTTGCTAAAGGAAAAAATAAAGTAAAACAGAACCAAATTTGGAAGTTCTCGGATAATTTTGTTGGATAATTTCGTTGACTAAAAATGATCAAAATCTCAAAAAAGTGGATGTTTGTCAAATTTTTGCACTTTTTGGCTTGAAATCTCACTGGAAAGACTCACTTTTGAATTTATTTTGCTTGAACATAAAGCACAATCCAATTCCTATGAGTTAGACCAAAAATGACGATTTGTAACTCAAACTGGGCATTACAGGAGGGCTTCACCCCCATCATAGCCCATGTCAAATATACTCGACATTGGCACTTAAGAACATTTTTAAGCTTAAAACTGATTTTAGATGATTTTTTTAAATTTTGGATGTTCTTATAAAAAAAATCCATCATTACAGTGCCGTAGGAAGCACTTTCATATCTAGGGGGGGGGGGCTGAAGTTTAGTGACACCGCGAGGGCAAACCATGGTTTGGCCCGAGGGAAGGAATTTTGAAAATTTGAGCTCTAGATTGCTTGAAAATGCACTCAAAACAAAATGCTTTCGAGAAAAAACAACATAAAAATCAATCTTGCCCGCACTGTTATATACTTTTCCTTGGCAATACGTTCATTTCGATCATTTTTATCAATTCATTGCCTATTTGGATCGTGTATATACCTTTAAATCTTAGGAAAACTTGATGTGTGTCTGTGTGTGTTTTTACGGTACCGAGCATATCATCTCAATATGTCAGACGGTATTTTCTCATACATTGCTTTCCGTCGCTTCCGTAATTTAATAATAATAATAATAATAATAATAATGATATATTTCTGGCATTTCCAAAATTTACATTTGGCTCTTCACCTGAAAATTCTGTATATAATATATGTGCAATGTCTAGAAAAAAATTGTAAAATAACCTGGTAGTATACTGAAGAAAAATTGGGGCCGTATGCGGACAAGCAGATAGGGACGAAGCGGTGGGCTAGTATGACGAATAAAATGATTAGGATTAAGAAGTATAAGGGGTAAAATGTGAATAGTGATAGAGCTAGACTAAAACCTAAACAAATCCGAGTATCTGAGTATGCTAGCTGAGGCCATCGCAATGTGTGCTATTATAAAAAATTAACGAATATATTAAAAAAAAAAATACTAACATAATGTTATAAGCTAGACTAGACTAAGGTTCAAGTACTATTGGTGGCTAGAGGTAAAGTAAGCGACAAAATAGATCTAAGAACTCGGTGAGATAGAATCACGACAGAGCGTAAGATAGAATGAGTAAAACTTGCATAGATTGCAACACCGAAGGCTGTGTAAAAGTGTACTGGACCTTGCAAAACACGACCAGTATTTTGACATAAATAAGTGAGCTATCAACTATCTAAATTAAATTAATTGAAAATAATTAAACATCAAATGGAAAAAAAAAACTTCATAGAACTAGAATATAATAAAGTCATATATATGCACTGAAGAAAATACAGACTAAGTAAACCTAAGAACAGATGGGCTAAATCTAAAAATCAGAATGGAGACTAGGGAACCAAGGCTACGAGTAGGGATATTAGAAGAATTGAAGTCAGAATTAATTTAAAACTAAAATGGCGCGTGAATCAAATCGAGAATTAGACTAAAACTAGGTATAAGAAATAATATAACATAGAAAGCACCAGCTAGGAAATAGCGAGTAGCGACGCAGGGACTACAGTTGGTAGAAGAGGTACTACTGCAAGCTCCTAGCTAGGGCTTTGTCGAAAAAATATTTTTTGTTTCTTGACAAAAGGCTTTGTAAGTTTCTGAGTCACGACAGTTAACAGGTAGTTCATTAAAAATTTTAGAAGCTTCAGATTCAAAGGAACCACTAACATTACAGGTTTCACGCAATTTAGTTCCACCAATTACATCCGTTCGAGTCTTGGCTTGCACATATTTCTCCATAGGGAGGAATTTGGGCCAGTCATTCATATTCACTGATTTCCACGCAAGTTTAGCCAAACTGTATTCGGTCCGTTCTTTGACAGGTAGCCATTTCATATCTATTACGTCAGACTTGCGAGAGTAGCTCTTCCGGACGAAGCTAGCTGTGGCATTTTGGACTCGTTGTAATTGGTTGAATAGATATTGTGGTGCGTTGTGAATTACGGTATTACCATAGTCTATTTTACTCAATACAAGAGATTCTGCCAATTGGCGTCGTACACGGTATGGTAAATATCGTTTGATGAGGGATAGACTCTTCAGCGTGCCATATGCTTTAGTGACGATTTTTTTGACATGTTCATTCCATGTTAGGTTTTCGGTGAAGATGATTCCTAACAGCTTGAATAGGGGAACACGCTCAATCACATTTTCGTTATTTGACTTGATTTCGAATTCAAAATTATGCCTCCTTGCCATTTGAGATGTGGCAAAGAGCATCGATTTAGTTTTTCTGGCGTTAAATATCAAGTTCGAATCCAGCGACCATTTCTCAATTACGCTAATATCAGAGTTCATTTCAGTGACACAATTTTCAAGCTCGTTTGGTTTGGTGTGGCGATATATAGTCGTGTCATCAGCATATTGAACACATTTTGCGGTGGTTTTTGTTGCCATGTCGTACACGTAAATGTTGAAGAGAATGGGTCCAAGTATGCTTCCTTGGGGGACGCCATTAGTAACTGTGAGAATGGATGACTTCTTGTCGTTGATCTGTACGTACTGAAGTCGATTGCTCAGATAGTTGGAGATAACATAGAGTGACTTTTTTGAGAATCGTAGTGTGTGAAGTTTTTTGATAAGAGTTTCAAAATCAACTGTATCAAATGCTTTTGAAAAGTCAGCGAGAACTGCAAGAGTGATTTCGCCTCGATTCATCGCTTTCAGGATGTCGTTTTTGATTTTGATGCAGGTGGTTATTGTGCAGTGACCCTTTCGAAAACCAGATTGATGTATTGATAGTAGTTCTTCACTTTCTAGATAGTTTGTCATTTGTGTCATAATCAGTCTCTCGTATACTTTTGAAAGGATCGGTAATATGGAGATTGGACGGTAGTCGCTCGGATCAGCGGGTGACTCAATTTTAGGAATAGGGCTGATTTTCGAGATCTTCCACTGGCTAGGAAAGACGGATTGTCGAATGGAAGAGTTGATAATATGGCAAATGGGACTACAGATTTCATCGATGGCGAGTTTAATGTATTTCGACGGTATCTGGTCATGGCCGGTTGAGCAGTCGTTTCGAAGATTACATAAGGCTTTACGAACGTCAGCGTAGGAAACTTCGTTTATGTCGAATGGATTGTCTTGTGCAGGTAATTCGTTGATGAGTTGATGTAGGATTTGCTCTGATTTAGGTTTTGAGTTAAGAAGTCTCCCGGCTGTTGTGTTGAAGTGGACATTGAGTGTGTCGGGGTCAGCGGATATCTTTTGTGGTGATGGTTTCAGGATGCGATGGATGGTTGACCATACTTCTTTCGGTCTTTTGGAGGATAGTGCGCGTCGGTAAAAACTGGATTTTGTTACTCGAATAAGAGTTTTTAATTCGTTTCGGATTTTACGAAACAGATCCCAATCTTTTTGCTCGGACTGCGGGGAATGACATTTGGTTCGTAAATAGTCTCTTTCCTTTTGCTTCTCGCTGATGTTGAGATCTTTTAACCACGGAGCTGGTGGGCGCGTTAATTTCTGCCTGATGAGGGGTGCGTGTCGGTCTAGACAATCGGTAAAAAGTTTGTTAAATATGTCTAGTTTTTCTTCAGCGGTATCAAAAGCGTAAACAAGATTGAACGGTATTTGTCTGATATCTGTTTTAAATGCTGCTAAATTAAAGTTTTTCTCATTTCGAATAAATTTATATCTGGGTTCAAACCGTGGCTTGCGTAGATTACATATGACGAAGGCAGCATCATGATCGCTCATTTCGTCGCATGGGATAACATCATCGTGGATGACTTTTGAGAATGAGGTAACGATATGGTCAATGCAGGTTTTTCCCTTCCGGGTTGGCTTCTTCACTTGTTGACGTAAACCGAGACGATCGAGGGTATCTTTATATTCGTCAGCAACGTTGTAGTTCTCTTTCAGGAGATCGATATTTGTATCACCAGTAATCACGATTGGATCAGACCAGATGGTGTGAACGTACGATATTAATGTTTCGAATTTTTGAAGCCAAGCACGTTTGTCAACGTCTTCGGAACTTGGTTGATAGAAAACGGCTATAAGAAAGGGACTTTTCTTTCCCTTCACTTCAAACCACTGGTGTTCGATCGTTGTATCTTTCTTGTCGATGTCAGTTCTTGGGCGATGTTTAATGCCGTCTTTGAAGTAGGCTCCCACGCCACCGCCACGTTTACCATTTCTGTTATTGTATCTGAAAGGATGATAACCGGAGAAGTTGAGTTGTCGGATGAGTGCAGGATTGTCAACGAGCCATGTCTCAGAGATTGTTAGGATATCGAACTTGTGTTTTAGGAGCATGGCTTCAAGTTGGGCAGTCTTATTTTGATAGATTGAATGTTAAGGTGCGCAATGCTGTAGTTGTTTCGGTTGGCATTTAGAAGATCCAACTGGATTTGAGTATCTTGTTGCGCTGGGATATCATTCACGGTCGAGGGGTCTGATAGTAGAAAGTCTATATCGACATTGTTGAACGGTAATTCAGTAAGCAGACAGTCGTGACATGTCCATAAATTGTGTTTGTCTGAGAAGTTTTTACAGTTTTATAAATACATTTTACGTGAGTCGAGTTGAGACAAACCTTGCATTCCAAGTGGTACGAATTCTTACGGACAGTTTTGGCACAAACAGGACAAGCGAGCGGACCCGGATTAGTTTCGATGTCACCAGAGATGAGGAGTCGAAATGTTGCCGAATGATTTGCGTACAGATGGATCGGTGCACAAAACCTCCGTTTGTTGTTGTGATTTTGACGTCGAGTCAAAAAGTCTTTGTTTTGAACTTTAAATTTCGATTTCTCGTGGCTTCTTCCCATTTGATGTAGAAAGAGATACACCATTACGACGAGCGCAGCTTCCTTCATCTTCTTTAGCAAAAATCAGCTCACTTCTTTTTAATTTGAGTGAGAATTTTAAGAAAAACTATTTTATTTTCACTCTTTTGACGTTAGTTTTCAAAAAAAACGTCTAACCGTTGAGAAGTCGTTGCAGTGAAAGCAATTTGGGAAATTGGTTTTTAGTGTAGAGGATGTATACCATATTTCAAATATTACGGAGGTAAAAGTTTTCTTCCTGCTTTCCTTTCCTTCTTTTTAATATACAATATATCGATAGTACTAGAGGGTAAGTTCAGATCAAGATCAAGCAAATAAATGAACTGTTATTGACTTAGTCGATTTCCGCCTCCAATACTACCGAGAAAAAGATCCGTGGCTGATGATTGAGAAAAATATTATTTAAGATAATTGACTTAAAACAGCAACGTAAAAATTATAACTTGCAGTCACTGACCTTTATATACCCTGGACCAAGCTATATCCGCCATCTTTCATCGAAGTTTTTTTTTGAATTGATACACGTAAAGAAGCCATTGCAATGTTAAAAATTAACGTCTAACTGCGCTACATCATCAAAAGTTTTCGAGGGAAAGTAGATGTAGCGCCCTCGATGCATTTACACCGCTAATGAGTAGTGCCACCATTAGGGTAGCCTATACTAGACGTCACCCGCGTTTTTTTACGCAATTAACGTCTATTCCACTTTGCGACTTTTTCGAATGTTTTGAGCCCAGGTTTTCGGGCTCTAGACATTCGATTTTTTGACGTCACTTTTAACTTTTGAAGCTCCTGCAGTAGCAAAACAATCGAATTTGCGTCAAAGCACTTGAAAGGCTTCTTTTTTTCGAAAATCGTCAAAGTGGAACTCACTAAGAAACGAGATGAAAAATCCCGGTTTTTAGTGAGGTGCTCGCTACCATTAGGGTACCACTTTTCAAAAAACTCCGATCAAAGATTTTGCTTTGCCGGGATTGAGAAACTTGGTCCAGGGTATATAAAGGTCAGTGCTTGCAGTCAAATTGTTGTGTTTCAGATATTCTTACTTTTGACGTCAGATACGACAGATACGACAATCGCCTTTTCCTGTCGGCCGATGATCTCAACTGACGGTGTTTTCTTTTGTTCGACGGCCTCCAAAGTGAAGTTGTAAAAATCACCAGACTTGAGTTTTTTAATGGTCACGTTGACTGATATTGAATTTGGTGCTGGACTGATTTCAGTATCAAAATCGGGGAAGTCTTTTTCCACACCAGCGTGGGTACCCACAAGTATTCGCGTACCATTGTCTTGAAGGTAAACATCTAGTCTCATTGAGTGGAGATTTTTATCTCCTATGTATGTGACATTCCATAGCAGAGTGGCTGGTTTTCCAGATTCGTATTTTTCTGGTGATGATGTCTCGATTGTAAGAGCTAAAAGGTCAGAGAAAGATCAGAAATTATAGAAACCACACAGGGAGGCTTTAGTATAAACAGCTTTGAAAATTACCCAAGTAAGCGTTTAAAAAAAGTGATTCTAAAACTTCATTAACAAAACACGGTAATTTGTTGTGGTGATATAGATCTTGTATAACGCAAAACTGATTGGATAAGAGAATTAATACCCTCACCCAAAAGTGAGACATTTTAAACAACCCCCATTGACATCTTCCTTTTCTAAACGGGAAAAATAATTCCCCTAAAGGTCACTGACACAGGGGTTTTTTTAATCAAAATATTTCAAGAAAACAAAAAAAACACATAAAATACCTTCATTGAATTGTAAAAATGAACAAATGGCGGCGGCAACCAAATAACATGGACCTTTCATTACAAAAATCTTCATAATTTTCTTTCTTTAAAGTTCTAAAAATCTTAAAACGAAAGTAATTGCCATTACAAATGTCTTCATAACTTTATTTCCTTAAAGTTCTAGAAATCTTGAAATGGGCTTTTTACCCTTACTGTTGAGGATATTGATTGTTCGAAGTATTGGACCCCCTGGATATCCTACTTTATTAGTAAAGACCCCATAGATATCCACTCTTAAAAATATGCTCAACCCCCGGAATATACTCTCTTATGAAGATGCTTACCCCCTGGATATTGTATTTTTTACTTGAAAAGACACTTTACCCCCTGAGGATATCCGCTCACTTATATCCACTTTTGAACAAAAATCGTTAACCCCCTGGATATCCAACATCCTCAACAGGGGGGGGGACACGGACTATTTTTGGAAAAGCCCAATGAAAGTAATTGAAGATGATAACTCTTGAGTCGGTTTTCGATAGGTCAGAATATTTCTATCAGCTTTTCAAAGGGCGCAGTAAATGAGCTAAACAGGAAGAACTTATTTTTAATATTGACAAAATTTTCATCAACTAAAAAATCTGATTTACACGCTATTTTTTTATAAGAATACACTTTATAAGAATGTCCGTGATGAAAATGGCCAAAAATTAAGAATGATGCTAAAAATATCACCATCATGGAATTTTGCTGCTCAAGCTAAGAATGCCATTTTAAGAGCATTTTCAATTTTAAATTGTCAATCACCCCCAAGTAAGGCTCACCCCTTTCACAAAAATGACATTTTATGCTTGAGACGTATGTACTAAATGTTTAATGTAGTCTGAATAAGTATCCTAACCTAAGAATGCTGTAAGACTATTTTAGGATGATTTTCCCAAAAAGTTAAGAATATCCATGATGAAGTCGATTTTGGAGGGATCAAGTGGCTTCCAGGCTACATTCTTTGCCTCATTGAAATCCATTTTTGAGTTTTTAAAGCCTGAAATCCTCGTAAGCGACAACTTTTCTCATAAGAAAGCCAATAGGGGCATCTTGCATGTGAACAGTACTTAAGTTTCTTCTCGCAGAGCCAACCCACCCTTCGATCAGAGGATGGGCGGAGTCCGCCCTTCGAACACAGGACACGCCCTTTGATCAAGGAGCAGGTTGACTGTTGACCAGCCTAATTTAAAGGCAGGATCTAAAGAGACTTTGACCTTGATTATTTCATTTATCCTGCTACGGTGAAAAAAGGGAAAAGGGGCGCCAAAGAAATACGCCATCTAAGAAAAAATGTTCATCCACCTTATCGGTGTCGGCAATACTTAACGATAATACGACGAAATACCGACGATTGCTACAGCTTCATGACCTAGTCTAGCTAAGTAATTAACTTCTTCATTCAGGTTTATCCCACCGAAGGTTTTTAAAAGAAAATTCAAACTTCATTCTTGATTTGTGTTAACTTAAAAAATTTATTCATAACCGTTTCGGCCTCATCCAAGCACCATCATCAGTAAAAAAGTATATCACCAATATAGAAAATGGAAACTCATACAAACAAGTCTACCTACAGAATCCATAAAATTGTGAATACATACATCATTATTAGAGCCATAAAATTCTAAAAGAAACGTTGTAAATAGTTAAAATAGACAAAAATTAAGTATAAAAGAGAGTAATAAAAGAGAGTAATACCTATAAAAGAAAAAGTCCTAGCATGATGCAAAGGAGGGTAATAAAAGAGCGACAACAAAGGTGCAAGATGGAGAGCAATTACCCCTAACAAAATAAAAAATAAATAAAAACCTAATTAAAGCTAATCAAATCAAACTTAATTGAATCAACTTCCTGTTTAGTAGCTTTGTCATGAGGTAATGAGTAGACTGGCACGCCAGTCGGGCTGAAACGGTATCACGCGGGAAATGTGAGCGTAGGAGTTAGGTAAGCGTAGGAAGAAATTTTGTCGGCGGCAAGGGCTGTTAATCAGCAGCCTTTCACCAACTTTTGCTCGTTCTCCTACGCATCTCCTATTCTAGCAAACACCCGCTGCCTTTATGTTTCCGCCCTCTGACATGATTAATTAACAGACTAGTTTTCTAGTCTAGGTAATTAATTCACAAGATCGATGATATGCAATCATAGACTTATTTATGAAACCAGAGAAATGGGATGGAATAGAAAAAGTGCTTCTCTGATTACCCGAAGTGTTCTGATCGGCTCGCCAGGCGAAGAGGGCTGGTTTCTATATGCTATGTTTATAAAAGTGGTTTTATGTTTTTCGTTTGTGATCCATTACATTTAAACTTTCAGTGCCAGTAACAAATTTTACAGAATTTTACACTAACTTGTAGTCTGAAAAATTCTTATCACAATGATGCCAAATTATTTCTAAAACAATTGATAGAAATTCATCAAAGACAGATTTCTTATTTTCGTGCACTTTAATCTAATTATGCGGTCATGATGTCGTTATATCATTAGAATCGCTAGAAAATTCTGAGCAAGAAAATATAGGCATATTTTGGTATTTATAAAAGAGGTCTCCCCAAAATATCAGCCCCTAAAGTTTACGCATAATTTGACCTGAAACAAAAGAATTTCATCATACCACGCTAATTATACAACTTTTTTAAAGCAACAACAAAAGAAATCCATTAGCTCGAAACAAACTCCCTTAAGGACAAAGGACCTGGTATATGACGAGCCGTTCGTGTATTGTTCTGAAGAAGCTGTTTTTCCATCTCTTTACATTCCTCTGATGAAACTGTACCGTTTCTCAGGATTACTTATAACCTACAAAAATGGGAGCTTTCGGAAACTTCAGATAAGTCATAGGGAAATGACCATAAGCCGAAAGAATACCCACTTTTTTATAAGAATATACTTTATTGTCCCCGCAGCGACCCTCAGGGCGAACGAGGAGGCAGCCCGGTTATATTTCATTGTCAATAGCTCGTCTGTTTTGGCAAGCGCGGCGGACGTTTGTTATTACTTTCGCATAGTGAAAGTATTACAATAGGCTTTCGCGGCGGCGGTGTGGAATAAACTGGGAATCCAAGCGTTAAATTTTGTTCACGGTCTAGCTTATGATATTTTTGCTTCTTGTTTAACGCTTGGTGCGGGTAACTCGCCTGCAGAGAGATTTTTCCTGCAATGCAGGTTCAGTTCAGTCATTAAAAATTCTGGAAAAATGACAAGAAGCATAGTGCGGAAATGAGAATCTTATAAAAAACCACGGTATGGATCCAGGGCAAACAACAGCACTAAAATAGTTTTAGCTTTAAGGGAAGACATTTTTATGCAGCAAGAAAATTAAACTTAAAATTGTCCTGAAATTCCAACTTCCCACCCTATTCAGCCAATTTAAAATATTTCATGTATTTTTCAAAATTTGTGCATTTTTGAGCTTAAAAACAGTCATTTTTCTTATCTAATAGCAATATTTTGCCTAAAACATATTAAATTCCCAAATTAAATGCCATCGAATGTCATTCGAATGTCAAGTCTGTCTCAAAAATATATAGACACTTTACTTTTCAAACAATTTCTCAGGACCCATTTTATGCTTAATTAAAAATCATTCATCGTTTGAAAGATATATGAGAGTTGAATAATCTAAAAGATTAAAAGTTTTGAAAGATTGAGAAATATTAACTTCCCCAAAAGCGTATAAAACTCGCTATCCATACAATTGGAAGTTGGGATTTAATGACGTCCCTCCGCACACTATTTTTTAAACCTCATTACTATTCCCTATTCTCTTAGTCTCAGCATGGTCTCAGAATCTGTTGTTTCTTTGTCAATGGCTGATAACAACCAGACTAGATTTTATGCTATCATTTTTTTCTTTTTGAGAAATACTTTGTTGATCTATAAATTAAAAAATTTATAATCAGTCTAATTATTAGTAACACTAGGGATCAAATCCGGTTTTTCGCTCGAAAAGGAAAAATAACCCAGCTGGCACACAACGTTGTTTTAACGTTCAAATAACGTTATTTGGACGTTATGAATGTCACATGGACGTTACTTTGACGTTGTGTGCCGACTGGGAAGGTAATCTTGACATGGACACTCATCCAATACCACTTCAAGCAAGGTTAGAGATTACCCAAGTTCTCCTCCTCACTACAAGCAGCTACCATTTTGAATTTAATCGTAACCCTGGAAGATAAGTAAATTTACATGCGCCTGGCACCTCGGCTCTTTGGGGCCGTACCTCTCCTTCACTACCCTGAGTATCCAGAGGTCAAGTTTTCAAAGAGAAAATGTAATCTTGACTAACGCATATCAAATCAAGAATATCAATTAAGCAGGGGTAGTTTTATTGCTTACTATAGCTAGTAAGAATATTCATGATGAAATTGGCCAAAAATTAAGAATACAGTAAAAATACCACCATCATTATGGAAATTGGCAAATCATTATCAAGCAATGATAAAAGGTTCCACAAAAAATGCAAAATCTTTGGCTTTTTTTTTTATTTTTTTTTTTTTATTTATTCTTTATTTAGAGTTGGGTATTAAAATATAGATTTTACAAATGAAAGTAAACTCTAATTAAATCCAACTTAGTAAAAATTAAAAAAAGAAGTAATAAAGTTAAAAAAAACACGTTAAAAGTAAAATAAACTATAACTTTAAATGCAACCTTTGCAGGTGCATATCGGGGAAACAGATTTCAGAGCAGCCTTAAATGAATTTAGTGAGTCAAGATTTTTAATATTGGATGGTAATTTGTTCCAGGTGGAGACTGCTCTGAAGTCAAAGGTATTTACAGCAAAAACACTATCATATTTTTTATACAATGGTAAAGCTAAGGTGTGACCAGAACGGAGGGTATAAGCAGATTGTCCTGTATTGAAAATATCATGCATAATGCTAGGTCCGATGTGCTGGATTGACTTGAAAACCTCAACAGACAAAAGTTTTAGATTACGTGCATGAATAGTTTCTACATTACAATCTGCTAGTAAGTCCTCATAACTAACACCACTACTGTTTTTAATAGCACGGAGTGCTCTGTAGTGGCATTTGTCTATAAGGTTGCTTCCCCCTTTACCACAAAACATCCAAACCAGTGGGCAGTAATTAAAAGGTGACAAGATATAAGAGTTAACAAGAATCTTAGTTTGATCATCAGACAGAAAGTTCCTCAACCTACGAAGGGCCCTTAATTTTTGGTTGGATCGTTTACAAAGCTCAGTCACGTGAGGGACAAGAGAAATTCTATCATCGATTTTGAGCCCTAGAAGTTTAACAACCTCAACATTATTTAGAACAATATCCTTGATTTTCAAAGAGAGATTTTGATTGAATGTTCCCGGGTATATCAGCTGAAATTTTGATGGGTTAGCAACCATATAGTTATGCTCAAACCACTCTAATAAAATATTCAAATGATTTAATAAATTTCTATTTACATCGTCAATACTCGAACCAGTAGCGGATAAAGTATTGTCATCAGCAAAGTTTGAGATTTCTTGAATAATATAAAATAAATCATTAATGAATATGTTGAATAGTAAAGGACCTAAAATAGATCCCTGGGGAACGCCTAAGAAAATGTCGAGCCAAGAACTAAGATGTGAACCTATACGAACACGATGCTTTCTATTGCTGAGGTAACTATGCATGAGTTTTAGACTGTCATTTCCGAGGCCATACGCTGAAAGTTTGGCTAACAAAAGGTCATGAGGTAAGCAGTCAAAGGCTTTCGATAAGTCAATTAGAACAGCACCCACTTTTTTGTTATCAGCAAGAGCATTTTGCCAATTTCTTAATAGATTTAATACGGCATGCTGCGTGCTATGCCCCTTCCGAAATCCACAAAGGAGCTTTGAAAACGAAGATTCCAAATGCTCGTTAAGCTGATCTGCTAAGATACGTTCAAAAATCTTGGAGACGACAGGAAGTAAACTAATGGGTCTGTAATTTGACTTATCAGTCAAGGAGCCTTTTTTAAAACTTGGAATAATGTCAGCGAGTTTAAGCCTATCAGGAAATGTTCCTGACAAAAGACAGTCATTGAAGCAAAATGTTAGAAATGGAACACACGACCTGGCAGCAATTCTAAGCACTCGAGTCGGTATATTTCCACTTACAGATTTTTTTGGTTTAAGGCTCAAAATAGCTTTGAGAATGTCTTGCTCTCCAATTTGGGAAAACTCAAACTTAGCCTCAGAATTTCTGTGTGTAATGATTTCCCTGATGCTAGGATGATTTTCAAATTTTGAAATTAAGGAATTATCAGAATTCAAAGGCAAGCTATCGCAGTCCCAACTTGGAATATCAAGATTTTCGGTGATCCTATTAAAATAGGAATTGAAAACATCTGCAACTTGATTATCAGATGTATATAAAATATCATTTTCAAGCAATTGAATTCTTCCATCATTTACACAACTTTTATCAGAGAATTTAGGTTTGATTGCATCCCAAAAGTGTTTTGGCTTTTTAGCTGTGTTCATGAAGTAAGACTTCTTTGCTTTTTTATTCATTTTGACAACCAAATTTCTCTGACGCCGATAGCGATCCCGGTCCTCAGGTTTTTTAGATCTATCAGCCAAAGTTTTGAGATGTGATCTCATCATGATAGCTTTTCTGAGGTTCTTGGTCACATGGGGTTTGCTATTGGCTCTAAGATACTTGGTTTTCAAAGGTGCATGTCTATTTATAATATTTGTAAAAATATTTTCAAATTCATCATAATTACTCAAAGCATTGTTGAAAATACACGTGTTAAGCTCGTAAAGAAATTGATCTTCGTTAAAATTTTTATAATCTCGATATTTTATAATTCTAGGTGGTAATTTTACATACTTAGTCTTAAGCATAGCATAAATCAAATGGTGGAAATCACTCAATCCTGTCTCTACTGTCCCTGATTTTTTGATAGAATTTGAATTATTTGTTAAAATCAAATCAATGCATCTGCCATTGACCGATTTAAAGCATGTTTTAGATTTTATTACATTGGCTAATTCATAAAATTCAAGGAAGTTTTTTAGTTTCAAATCAGTAGGTTCAAGATTGAAATCTCCAGAGATATAGATGTTGTTATAATTTGGTTCATAATAATGAATAACTTCAGATAAAGTAGTAAAAAATAAATCAACTTTTATTCTATCTGGTCTGTAAATATTGATGACTAAAATTTTTTTAGATCTGAGCCTTAGTTCCAAGGGCAAGATATGTAGGGCAGGGTCTATTTCAAACTTAGTTAATTGACGCACAGGAATGTCGTTTTTTACATAAGTTAACAAACCCCCACTGTCTGAGCTACAATCGATACGAAAGGGAGGAAAGTGATAACCCTCAAACTTGAAATCTGAACTCGGAAAAGACTCATCTAGTTTGGTTTCTGCGATGGTGAGAACATCAAACGTATTCCCAGCAAAAACTTTTAGACCAGAGAACTTATATCTTATCGAGTTTATATTCAAATAGGCAAGAAGAATATTGTTAGAGTTTTTGAGCTTAAGATTAACTACAGCGTTCAAACCATTCAATTCATTCAAATCTTCATCAACAACATCATTAACAACAACAAACTGGTCATCACCGTCAGCTTTATCGTATCAACAATTTTCCAAAATAAAACATTTTAGATTTTGCGCAAAGCAAGATATTCCTGACCCATTGAGATGCAATTTTCTCTTGGAGAGCATCTTAGGAATAATGTTTTTATGGTCGATCATATAGAGGTTATTTTCCTCACAAAACTTATCAATAACAGTATTTATACCTTTTACCATACTCTTCATCCCTGGTTTATCTTCTCTCACCAAGACTTGTGACATAACCAATTCAGTTGACGGACTATGATCATTTATCAAATTACGAATTGTGTCAAGGTTCTCTTTCGTATTGCATCCACTGGTCAGGTCGTTCGTCCCCACATGAAGTATGATACGTTTAGGTTTCCTTTTCACCAGCGGTCGAATATGGTGGATCATGTCGTCACTATTTGCTCCTGGGAAATTCCTCACTGTAACTTTAACATTTTTGTTGGAGAGTCCATTTCCAACAATATTATTCAACATGCTGTCTCCGCAAACAATCACCTCTTCTCTTCTGTCACTCTTGTTACTTTTATCCGCAGTTTTCTCAATTACTTTCTCAACTACTTTCTCAGACTTCCCCTTTCCCTTATTGACAGATTTTTCTTTCGATAGTTTTTTAGAAGCAAAATCATGTCTCATTTTCTCTCTAAACCTTGTTAATTGGTTTTGAATTGTAAAGTGCTCATCACGCGAATTGGGAATACTATCAACTGTAGTGTCTAATGGGATGTCATCAAGAATTTTATTGTATATAGCATCATCGTTTTTGTGATTTTTAATAACAGTTTCCTCGTTCGATGTTGGATTTTTTGATATATTTTTGATAAGTTCTGTGTTGTGTACAAGAGCAATTTTCAAACTTTCTTGCGTTTTATTGAGTTCTTGTTGCAGCAATTTTATCACAACATCCTTCATTTCTAAGCTGGAATTCTGTTTCTCAACCCTTTCATTCAAGGAAGAGAGTGTTTCTGTAACATAAAGTTTGAAATCCAAAAAATCAGAAAACATTTCATCTTGATTATCATGCAAAGTAGGCGTCGGTATTTCAGATTGTAATAAAGTGAAAATTACTCTACCCAATCTTTTTGATTCTCTTATGCATCCAAGGTTGATCAGATTTGTAATTGATGATTTGAAACGCACTTCGTCAAGTTCAAACTTCTTGAGACATTCCTTTTGTAGTACTTCGTAATCACAACCCTGTTTCTTGTTCTTTCTCTCCTTGATTAATGAGAGAACATTCTCACTATCACAGCCAATTTCCTCCTCACGTATATTTACATGAGTTAATCTACAAGTGACATTGTTTAAGTTTTCTTCAAAACTTGTCTCAGCAGCCATTTTGCCACTCCTTCCTCTACGCACGCCGAATGACGAATGAAATGTTGATAATGTGCTTATAAAAAAATATCGAATTTGGCCAGTTATTCTATAAAAACACGCCAAGCAACCAAAATTTCATGTCGAAACACACATATTCTTTAAAAGTAAGCCCTCCTGAGCAAAAATCTCATAAAAAAATTGAGTAATTTGACTAAGAACATTGATGTATGCTTATTAATAGTGATTCTTATAGATAAACATGCGTTTTTTGAGCCAATAAAATTTTTTTGCAAAAATTCGCTTAAGCCATCTTTTACCTATGATGGTACCTTACTTTCCTGCAAAAAATCAGAAAAAATTAATGATCCAATTTTTCACAAAGTCCAAAAAACCCATTTTTTAGCCGTTTTTTGGCCCAAATTTGCCCAAAGTTTTTTTTTGAAAATCGGGCTCCGTCACATTCGAGGGTTTATAGTTATGCATCTTTGTTCAAAAAATCGTAAAGAATGAAAGAGCCAATCTCGAGAAAAGCTAATACCTAAGTAATTGATAATGTGCTTATAAAAAAATATCGAATTTGGCCAGTTATTCTATAACACGCCAAGCAACCAAAATTTCATGTCGAAACACACATATTCTTTAAAAGTAAGCCCTCCTGAGCAAAAATCTCATAAAAAATTTGAGTAATTTGACTAAGAACATTGATGTATGCTTATTAATAGTGATTCTTATAGATAAACATGCGTTTTTTGAGCCAATAAAATTTTTTTGTAAAAATTCGCTTAAGCCATCTTTTACCTACGATAGTACCCTACTTTCATGCAAAAAATCAGAAAAAATTAACGACCTAATTTTTCACAAAGTCCAAAAAACCCGTTTTTTAGCCGTTTTTTGGCCCAAATTTGCCCCAAAATTTTTTTTTTTGAAAATCGGGCTCCGTCACATTCGAGGGTTTATAGTTATGCATCTTTGTGCAAAAAATCAGAAAAAACTAACGAGCCAATCATGAGGAAAGCTAATAACGAACGAACGAACGAACGAACGAACGAACAGACGAACGGACAAAGGTTAATTTATAGGACCTCCACCGGGGTAGGTCCAAAAACCGGGGAAATAAAACAAACATTATCGGGAAATCGGGAAACTTATCGACAGCATCTAGTCTTTTGACTTCACGGCCGACATTCATATAATACGTTTTCAGTTTTGGNAAACAACAGACAAAACAAACAAGTTCAAAGAGACAAGAACAAGACAAACGACAAAAGATAACTATCAAAAAACACAAATTTTCAAAAAGTAGGCCCAGAGCCCGGTTCGACACCTAAAGTCCGAATTGCCGTGCAGCCGTCCGCACGGGAAAAGAATGCAAAAGAAAATACATTCACCTTAAGTGGATAAATTTAATCCCCGCCAAAAAAATTCAAAAACAGATCACCCGCCAAATTTAAGATAAAGAATATTATATGAAAAATGAAAACTTTTTAGTATACATTGGGATTTCAAAAGGAATTTTTATCACCGCTGAAGAAAAAAGTTTCATCGGGGCTGTTAGACAGGGGTGTATAGAGGGAATCTTAGCAATTTCCATCAGCTGAGGGAGTATCTTCCTGAGCATACGTAGGTTGAAGAAAAAATTAGATTTCTTAGATTTCTATTTTCACCCTATTAGCCCGGGGGGGGGGGGTAGAATCTACCACACTGGAGTTCTTTTGTGTATATCTCAGAGATATCTGAAACTTTCTGACTTTTAACAAAATCTTATTAAGAGTACTTGTGCAAAATGTTAGGGTTATTATCTGAAAAAGCTAATTAAAATTCAGAAAGCGCGTGTCAAACTAAAAATCAAAAATATTCAAACTGAGCGAGAAATCATTTTCACAACTTAACGCGACAAGGACAAAAGTTGAAAACCAACAAAACAAAACAGCAACAAACCTTAAAACCAACAACAATAACAAAATAAAACCAAAGAACCAAAAAGTAACAACCCACAAATAAACAATCTTACAATAGGCAAACAATAAATATAAATGTACAAATTTAGCGTAGAGAAAACCGGTAAGTGAATTTAAAGAAAGTTGAGAAATAAATGGAGTGCGGATAGATGGAGACCAAAGTCTGTCATCAGGTGAGGCCATGAGTAAGCTTGCCCTGCTACTCTAGAGTCACCCGTCATCTAACCAAAGGTAAGAAAGTGTTGATCAAGCACAATCTAGAAAAGAAAAGATTTAGAAAGAAAGACGCATAATCGAAGTTTGAAAAGTTGGCCCAGAGCCCGGTTCGGCGTGCCGTATCCGAGTGGCCGTACGTTAGAAAAAGAAAAAGGAAATGAGGACTTCAAACAAAAAACACTCAAATTTATATCAATACGTGTGAACTTCTTTAACCAAAATTTTTTACTAATGTGAGTCGCTAATTCACATATCCTGCAAACAAGTGGAGCGCTACCAACCACTAGACTTTCTAATAAGTTCAAACGAGACATTCACAATTTTCAAACTAAAAATGTTAAAATAAAACGACAAATCCGATAAATGTTTTAGATGATGATTAAATAAAATTTGAGAAGACTTTCTAAAAATAGTGTTATATTGCTAGCAAGGGAATGGAATACCTGCTGGCGTCCATATATTTTTTTCAATGTCTTTTGTAAACGAAGTTTCAAAGCGCAGTCCATTAAAACTCTACCCGCCAAGCTAAAATTTTCCAAAGATGAACTAACCCGTGCTATCCGGATGATTTCAGCACCAAAACAAGAATAAAACATAGTTGAAGGTAAATTACTAGTGCAAAAAGGAAGACGTACAATCTCAGCCAGATCAGGTTTTATGACTTTATTGTGAAACATGACATAAAACCTAGTCTGGAGACCATACTCTGTTACAAAAATATTTCTATCCTGTTAAAATCCCAACAACTTCACTGAAATACAGAGTATGGAATTATTGACTCGATTCAAATCACTTCAAATCACAAAAGAAAAAATCTTTATTTTTTCAAAACAATTCAAAAGCTCGCTACTTCTTGAAACAATAGAGCTGTTTGACGTCATACTTTTGTTTATCAAATCATAACAATAAGATATAAGCCAATCAAATTCTGCGATTAATTCTTGCATCTTGTATAATTCCCGGCTACTACTGTCTATACTTTGATATTTTTTTGAAACCACATAGACAGAGAAGTCGGGTCTCCCAGCTACATAAAACCCAGCTAAAATCGCTTAAAGCTCGAAATTTTAGAGTTCTGAACTATTTCAATTCAATCATTTTCGAATTATGTAAAAGGGCAGCCTTTTATCTTTCAGAATCTTCAAACAAAATCTAGATACCCTTATTAGTTCGCCTGTAATATACAATCTTGTAAACCATATATTTGGGCCTTTTTCCGACAGGTGGAAATTTTGGGATGACGTCATCGGTTTTTGAATGACGTCGTCAAATTTTTTGTTCTTCCTGGAAATTTGTGTCATGATGGAGAACATCTGTACCAAATTTCATGGCCATAGCTCTTCTAGATAAAAAATAATCGAGGGTGGTAGATTCTACCCCCCCCCCAAAAAAATAAAAAAGCTCTTGGGGCTAATAGGGTTAATAATACTTTGTTTGAATAACCAGGCCCATGCGATAATCAATATACACTAAAAGAGACAGAATTTGACTGACGTGGTGGTTTTGAGCTTGTCCTAAAGATAGGAGTGGAAGATCGCAAAATAGAAAAATAATCAAAAACATTTGGAAAATGAAGAAGAAAAGTGAAAAAGAAAAATCTAAACTTTCTTTAGAATCGTCTTATGCTCTTCATTTTAATATTAGAACAGGGGAGGGTCAGTGTACCAGAAGGTGGCATATATCCTGGGGTGGGTGTTTGAGAAAAAAATTTGTCATATACTACCTGTGTACTATAATTGGGGTGTTGGGTCCAAAATCGATTTTCATTTCCCGGGGGGGGGGGTACTAGGGCAAGATGGGTTACGGGGATGCTCCGCTGGTCAGGGTACCTTTTTTGACCTCCACGAGTCCCAGGTAGGGTCGCAAAAACACCAAAATAGAAAAATCAGTCCCTCGTAGGGTGCCTATTTTTGGAAAATTTGGGGAAAAAGTAGAAAATTTGAGAAAATTTTGGAATTTCAGTCCCATTCAGGGTCACTTTTTTCGCAAATTTCGAGTCCCACGTAGGGTCCATTTTTCGAACCTCAGCGGAGCACCCCCGTCGGTCGACAAGGGTAGTACCCCCCCCCGGGTTTCATTTTTACTACCTGTGTACTAAAATAGAGGTGTTGGGTCCAAAATCGATGTTAACAGTGTGGAAACAAAAAGTTTCAGAAATTATCTGCTAAAATAGAAATGTAAAGTTGTTCTATTATAAATTGATCAAGCCAAGTTTGTCCAAGATCATTCTTCCAAACTTCTTGGAATGAATTGAAATCCTACCACTACCAGATCCCACTGAAATGAAGGTTTATCGAGTAGTACACATACATGCCGCCTTCTAGTACACTGACCTTCTCCTGATCGAGTCAAAGTAAACATTCGAACATTTGAATTCAAACATTCAACATTCGTACATTAGAGGTGCCAACTCTCACGCATTGGCTGTGAGACTCATACATTTCCACATGGTCTCACGTAATTTTTGAAAAGTTTGATTTCTCACGCATTTTGAATTTTTGAGAAAATTTTTCCTGTTTTTCCGATTTTTGGAAAAATGTTTACCCGATTTTCCGATTTTTGGAAAAAAGTTTCTCTATTTTCCGGATTTTTACAGGTAGTAACCGGTTAGAAAATGGGGGGTATGGGGTGGTTTTGGTTTTTATCCAGGTACTACCCGGTAGTAAATAGGGGGTATGGGGTGGTTTTGGGATTTTTCCATGTAGTATGGTGTACTTCAGGGGTGGGTGGGTGTCAAGTTTTGAAAAATACCTTGTAGTACACATACATGCCGCCTTCTAGTACACTGACCCCCCCCTGATTAGAAACTTAAAAGCGATGTCGCTGTGAAAAAGTTTGAAAGAAACATTTATTTAGTCAACGATATTTCTGTCTGGTTGACTCTAAAACGGGGTCTTTTTAGTTTGTTTCTGGTTGACACTTAAAGTCGGTCAATGATAAACTGTGCACTATAATACTTGTCAGCAGAATAGTTTTTTACCAGTGATGATATTCTAAGATCAAAGAATCACTGTTGGGAAAATGGCAGTTACGAATTAATTCACGAAATCAATATTTTTCATTTTTCATCTTCTTCTTTTTTCAATCTGTTTAATTTTTTTCTATTTTGCAATCTTCCACTACTTATTATCTTTGCAACGAGCCTGAAACTGCTATTGAATCCAATACTATGAAAGTTGCAGCCCTTTTCATCCCTAGTGCAAAGTATATTGAGACAAACTTTACTTTTGGTATATTAAAAATTGTCAAAGTCATATACGCGTCTCTAAAACCACTCTGAAATTTCCTTCGTTTTTGGTAAAGACTTTTTCAGGATTGTTTTGGCTGTTTCAATCTCGTTCTATCAAAACAGAATACCGTATTACCACGGGCGTCTTTTTAATTTTTCGGATTTTAGGAAGGGCGTTTATTCGAGGGGGGCGTTTAAAAGAAGGGGGTGTTTATTCAAAGTAATACGGTACCCTTAAAGGAAGTAATTTCGACGGGAATTTAATTTTCCTATTTCTATTTCATTTATTAGTATCTCGTGAAAATTAATCCGTATAATAACTAACTTAACAGTTTAATATTGTGGGGCAAGTGAAGGCTCAAATACATGTGAGGAGCAACTTCTTAAGGTTTATGGGCCAAATCTAAATGCTCAACAGAGGAAGCAATTTAAAGAACGAAATGTGATAACAGAACAAACAACAAACATTTGCAAGCGTTGCTGTGAGGCTGGGCTAAGTGACATTTTTGTCAGGGAGGAACGCGTGGGCATAGATGATACACCGACGGTTGTAAGACTGGATTCTTACTTGAAGACATCAAAAGGGACCTACCACGTGCACGAGAGGAAAGTCTTGACTTCGAGCATCTCCATCACTATCAGGCTGAAGAATGGCTACAGAGGCGACCGAAGTTACTTGTCAATATGATGAGACAGTTATGCAACATAACCGATGTTTCGAGCGGCAATGGCTTTGTCAAGCTGACCCTGGTAATCGAGCTAATTTATGGGTGCTGGAGTCCCAATATGGTGCTTCCGATATCGTTCTTGAAAAATCTGATGCTCCATCGTGTTACACGGTCCAAACAGTCCGTTGAAGTGGCCTACAAACTTTCCCCAGCAGGCTCATACCCAACCATCACAGAATGGGTTATGCGTGAGGCCGCATTCCCTAAAAATATCCCAAATGTTGACCTCAAAGCAGTTTTCGATAATGGTCAGGTTATTGGCAAGAATTGGAAATTGTCTCCCCTATCCACAATGCCTTCGAGTGTAATTACAGTACACGCCCAAATTGCAGTAGGACAGGATATGTTACAGTGGGAGAAAGAATGTAAGCAGAAACATTTCTAGTTTTCGAAGGATGTACCGGTCATGATTGAAGAAACTGCAGACGCGAAAATTTTAACACAGTTCCGTAACGAGTTTATTCAACAGCGGATTACTGTGCTAAAATCTAAAGATGACAAGAGGTTACCACAATGTTCGAGGAGAGGAAGCTATTCGAGGAGAAAAAGATTTGCGACCAATGCAACCGTGTATCAACGAAAAACCTGATCGTGTGCAAAAATTGTGTTGGTCATCTCTCTTGCAAAGAAATACTCACTCCCAGAACCGGGTGCTAAGGATAGAACAAAATCTTTGTATGAGCACGTGAAGACAATTCCAAAGATACAAACAAAAATATGTGAATGTGTATGTGGTGAGCCTGACACGACCAACCCTAACAGTTATGAGACCATTGCAGATACCCTTTGCAATCTTGGTCACAGAGCAGGTAATTTGTCCCAAATTATTTCTCTAAAATGTTATACAAGAAATCTAGGACATACAGATTTCCAACGACCTTTATGTAATCTCTAACACCAAACTAAAAAAACCGATGTGGTCAATAAGTCTTTCCCTTCCTTGTACGTTCATAAAAAACTTAAGGTATGTGTACACCTTTTTTCCGATTTTTTGTCAAAAAAAATTGTTTCAGTCAAAGTGGAAAAAAAGTTACTGGATTTCATTTTGGTAAAATCCCTACAGGTATCGGAAGTGCAATGGAAGAAGTGTCAACGCTATTCTTTGGAAGAGACCATAGAATATATCAAAAAGTACATAGAAATGTTATTTTTTTCTTAAAATACTAAATCTATTTTGCTATTAAGTGTACTATATCACCGTGTATATATTTTTACAAGCCCTGGTATACTTCAGTTAAACCAATGTCAATTGAAGAAATAGATGGTCAGGAAATCGGGTTCGCGCGAGGCCCGAGGTTGAGATTTTTTCTATTTTGGTCACGTGATCAAAACGCATGGGTAGAAGTCGGCGGAGAAGGAGGAGACGAAGGTGCTACTTTAGGACTGAAACTTGTAATTATTTCAATTATTATACCGGGTGCGCCACAAAAAGGTTTCTCTCTTTGAAACTAATTTTCTCAAAATCTAAATTTTTTAAAAGAACCACTCCTATTTCATTGGAAAGAAGAAAGATAGACTTAGATTTTGATGGGTCATTTATTTAATTCGATTCATTAGATCAAAAGTTATGCTCAATTGAATAAAAAAGTTACTTTCAGAAAGTGCTCGAAAACGTCAAAAATCGACCTATCAAAGTTTTACTTTAAATTTGGCAATTGCAATAGCCTTTACATAATTAAGAGCATTTTTCTGTAACAAAACACATAAATTTTGAAACGAAAGGGTCGAAAGGGTTTAAAATCCTCATCAACATTAATCTAATTTGGTTTTACTGGAATTTTTCTTAGATTTTTGGTTTTAGACTGGATAAAGTCTATGTAAGGCTGGATCTACCTCGATTTATGAATTTTACCAGATTGTTTGGCCTTTTTCGACGAATTTTCTTCCTTTCATTGAAATTCAACCTTATTTTAAAAAACTTCAACCTTCCTTTAAATAACAAAAGGTCATTTAGACAGCTAATTATCATTTTTAATGACTGAAACGGAAATACTGATATATCATAAAACTATGCTTCTGTTTAATTTGATAGGTCGATTTTTAACGTTTTTGAGCATTTTCTGAAAGTAACTTTTTTATTCAATTGAGTATAACTTTTGATCTAATGAATCGAATTCAATAAATGACCCACCAAAATTTAAGTTTATCTTTCTTCTTTCCAATGAAATAGGAATGGTTCTTTTAAAACTTTTAGATTTCTACTTTTAAAGAATCAGATACTGTTGCAACTACGGTATATCAACAGATCTTAAGTTCAGCTTCGCTTACTTTGCCACTGTGGGTGCCACGGGCTCTCAGTGATGTTACTTTTTTGGAGAGCTGTCTCCGTACTAGAGCTGACTTGCAAGTTAAGAGTAATTGTCACTGTGTTTGATATGGGGCTTCATTTAACAGGGCTTTTTTTAAATACCACAAAGAGTTATCCCAGTCTTTCTCCAGTGTAATTTATAGGACAATAAATATGTTTCCCCAAGAAAGAAGGTTCATTTTCTTTTTCTCAGATGCTCCACATCTTATGAAAACTATGCGAAATGCTATCTATCACTCTCGCAGGGATGGCATAGGGACAAGAGATTTGTGGAACGGAAATCCAATTTTATGGAATCAAATTGTACATGTGGTTCAAGATGACATGTATCGCAGTTTGAAGTTGCTGCCAAAATTATCTCTGGCACACATCAACCTAACTTCATACTCTTCAATGACTGTCAGTCTTGCAACACAGGTTTTGAGCTCAAAAATGTCAAGTGTCATCTATCGCTACTACCCTGAGTACAAAACCCCAGCCGACCTCTGTCAATACATGGATTGTTTTTTCGATTGTTTTAACGTCAGGTCTCAGGAGGAAGGAAAATTGAAAAGAAAAATCTTTTTAGAACCATTCCGAGATCAAAATGACTGGAGACTTGATTGGCTCCAAAACGTTTTTTTGGGTTATTTTGATAGTTGGAAGAGAAAGGTCTACTCGATAACAGATAAGACTGATAAGGAAAAGGAGAGAATGTTTATTCCCTATCAAACCGATGAAGGTATATGTATAAATGTTAGCTCACTTGTTGAATGAGTTAAATTCCTCTTAAAAAGTGGTGCTGAATTTGTACTGACAGAGAGGTTTTGTCAAGATGTTTTAGAAGAATATTTTGGTCGTCAAAGATGCATTTCTGGCTTCAATACAACACCTAGCGTTTTTCAGTTTGGGTACAATGCAAATGCTCTCCGTGTTCAAAGATTCATAACACCCACTCGAACTGGCAATACCAAAGGTGTTCACAGAGGAAAAAGGATGCCGTCTTGGACAGTTGTTGACAGCCGACCACTGAAAAAAAGGCGAACAAACCAGATTGGTGCAAATGGAGAAGATGCAAATGAGGAATAGATTTGAATAGAGGATAGTTGAACATAGTTTTTATGGCCAGTTTAAAAGCTCCCAGTTTAGTTTTATTAAGTTCTTCATATAAATATACTGTTGTGATGTACAAGTTTGAACGTTTGCTATTATATCGTTTCTAGTTGATTGTTATTTTATATTGAATGTTTTGAAATAATTTTTATGGACTGTGTTTGGGTCTGCAACAAAAAAATCACAATGTGTAGTTTAGTGGGAGTATTCCCTAAAAGTACTATTTGTGTACCTCCTGATAGATATAACTCACCATTGCCTAGTCCAAAGTCTAGGAGTGTCACTCAGTCTAGTCAAAAACCAACAATGGTAGCCAAGAAAAGGGGAGTTTCAAATTAAGTTAGATTTTACGAAAGTTGGTAGGGGTGGTAGAGGGTGAGTGGTGACAAAGCAGGATGGACTTCCTCAAGTGATATCTTCAAATTCATATCTATGTTCTGACCTTTTAAATTACTTTAATTTCTGTATCTATACTGTTACTTTCTTTTTACAGCAAAAAAATAAAATGCTCGAATTGTATTACAAAGATTGTGCTTTTGACCTTGAGTTGGCAGAAAATGATGCCCGTCTTAGATTGGACGGAAAAAGAGAGGCAAAAACCGGCAACGAAGACAACGACAGAACAAACAAAAAAAACTTTATGAACAAGAAATTGCACTTTTAAAACAAACAAACCAGGATTTACTAGAAAAATTGAGCCCGTCAAACCTAAAGGAAAAAGAAGTGAGTATGGACATCGAGGAGAATAAAGACACTGACAAAACAAAGAACAAAACAACGGACAAGGACAAAAAGAAGGACACAGAAACAAAGAACACTAAAACAAACAAAAATTGTAAAAGCTGGAAAAAGCTGGTAAAATTTCAAGCAAAACCAAAAACGTTACAAAACCCTTACAGCAGCAAAGCAGAACAAAGAATCGTTACACCGCCATTACCCAGCCCGACGTACCCTTGTAAATAGTTTTCCAACCAATCAACCTTCCACCTTCAACCTTCAACCTCCGACCATCCTTCAACCTCCAACTATCTGTCAAAGCTTACCATCCTTCCAACAGCAACAACATCCACTTCCTGACCAGGTAGAGAATTCAATTGACATTGGTTAAACACATGGCCACAAGCTGGCACCATCTTTTATATTTCCTAAGAGTAACTTGGTTGACTGTACTGTTTCATTCATATGGACCATGTTTTATTTACTATCATAAGTTTATACAAATTTCGTCAAATTGAACTACGTTCTCCCACAACGAGTGAAAACCATTTGGCTTCCCTCAGTGGCAACATTGATGACTGGTAATGAAGACAGCTGTCAAGGAGGTCTACCTATTTATAATTTCAAATTTTTACTGCATATTGGGTAGTGCTAATTTCGTTAATTGGTATTAATACTTTCAGACAAAAGTTATCAAGGGCAAAAAGGAGTCCCATTATTCACAAATGAACCACTCTTTCATTTTGTAGGCGATGCCTGTTTGGAAGAGATCAACAAGAAACTAAAGTATTGGCTGCCAGACACGGGGTGCCAGACATGAAGGAATGGTTGAAAGCTATTCGTTTGTTAGAAAAAAAGAGGTAACGAAATGAAGTTTATTTACTTGATAACAAAACCAATATTTACCACATAAAACTCGGGTAAACAAATATTTAAAAGATGAAACACAATAAAAAGGCAGTTATCAAAATAAATGGAAATAATATAAAGACCAGATATAAATTCAAGTTCAATGGCCTATTTTTTCTTCCGTATTTGGGTCAGCTGTTTTTGATGTGTGGCTCGTTCTGCGTTAGTTTTTTGGCCCTTCCCCTTTGTTCCATACATTTTTGCCACCGTGTACAATGCAAGTGTATTCGATTTGTCAAATATCGTCTTTTGAGGTTATGGTTGGCCCGCACACCGAACGTGGACCCAATGGTCACACTCATTCACTTCTCGCATCCCATAAACCTATTGTTGATCTTAAATTCAACAGTTTTGCTGTTATCCACAGGTGAGTGTGCGACCAGTTCACAAACGGCACATCCGCTCTGAAGAGGGCGTGGCTCACCTACTGACAACTGTTGCTTTTTGCTTTCCCGTTTCTTCGGTAGTTTCAGTATTGGAGGCATTGAGTTGGATGGATTTTTGACCGAAAGCTTCTTTGGCCACTTGACCGGCCCTCGATTTTCTGGGACCTGAAACTGTGATGAGGTATTGATCAATGTTTGAATGTAGTTCAATCTATTTTTTGTGTAGGCCGTGCTAAAGAAGAAGTTTTTGACGTGTAACTAAAACAATTAATAAAGTACCTTTACCATATTTATTGGTGGTATACTACTACTTAGATCATTTGCGTTGTTGTTGCTGTCACTCGTCACTTGAGTTTCAGTTTGTAACTTTTCCTAGTAAATTAAAAGGAAGCATAAGCTGATGCTGATATCCTATTCCTTCCTCAAACTAGTTTTGATCAGCTTGATAAAATACACCCTTTTCGCCTTGTTTATGCAACCGCCTACGTCGTTAAATAAATGAAAAATGTATACATTACCATAATTCTACCATAACATTTCTCTTATTCATCCTTGAACCGTAGCTTGAGCTCGTATTGAATACAGAACTTTGCACAAACAAATTTAATTTGAAAACAAAAAATTTTCTCTTTTAGCTACGCAAGACTTTTATTTTGTCTTGTGGTGATGAAAACACAGGCAAAAAGCAGACAATCCAAACTGTAGAAATTGACTTTATCCGGTCCACATTTAGAAAAGCGAATTTCTTCAGACGAGGTACAACATAATGTTTTTAATTCTGACACCCCTTTTTCAGCATCATAATTCTTTACCATGCAACAATAATGATAGATGGTACTGTATAAGACAATACGATGATTTTACGTATGGTATAATATTACCTTGTATGGACTCAATTAATTATGTCATTCAGTCGATCTTACTAACATACCCAAATTTTTAGCATGCTAATTTCGCATTGAGCATGCTTGAAAAAATGTTTTTGTAAGCAAAATGTTGATCGTAAACAAACTCCTATTATTTCTAGATATCAACAGCCTCGCTTCCTTCGAGGGCGAAGAAGAATTGGACTTATTTACTTCGAAGACACCATCAAAGAACACAAGACTGTTAAAATGTATGCTATCTTAAGTAAACGTCAATTCCCAATGAAATAGTATTCATCACCAAATAAGAACGCAAAGATGCAAACAATATAGACAAGCTGACAATCAAGTATACATTACCGTAGAATCGTCTAATATCAACATGCGTCTTCTAAAGTCGACACCGGATCTGTAAAATAATCAAAACAAACCTTGAATGAAATTCTTGGTATCATTCTTATCGAACAAGTTCATCCATCAAACTAGAAGTTCAGTAAACATTGCAATCCTTTCAATAAAAAAACAGCCAAATTATAAGCAGTTTCACACAACACACGAAACGCATGCAAGCTTCCTCGTAACTTTCTCGTGTCCATCATTAAAATTTTACAACTTTATTAAGCTTCAAGTAACGTGATAAAAACAATTCGCGCGCTTAGTCGACCTGGTTTCCCCGACCTTATTATTTATTGCAAGCACACGCTCAAGGCGCTAAGAGGGCGCGTTAAACTTCTAGGCGCCGCACCTAGCACACCCGGTCCCTTTTTAAGTTATTTATTATGTGCTCTCCGCCAGGGTGGGGAAGAAGAAAACTAACAAAAATAAAAAGATTTAACGGAGTAGAGAAATGCTCTTTTTATCTTTTATTAATAAATAAATTGTAATCAAGCATAAATCTCTGGGGGATAACTTCCATCCGCACATCCGCTCATACCACTCTCTATTTTTCATAAAATAGAGAGGTTTTTTCAACTAAAGACTTATAGAAACATCATAATTAAAGGAGCAAATATTTCCCAGGAGAACGATCATCTTGGGATATTGTAGTGTATAAAATGGTATTCTGCATCAGAGAGCTCACACAGCCATCAAAGTCCTCTTCATTAGGACAGCGAGGGTGTCGTACACAAAGAAAATAATAGAAAGGTGAGTGCTGTTTAAATTTGTTTTAGTTAACTTTTTTGCATAGAGAGACTTCACTCTATTACTCTTTTACAATCTTAATTTGCGACTGGAGTTTTTTGGTAGCTTTTCTAAGTTATCTGTGATATCTGAACTGTATGCTCCAATTTTCTGAGGATTCCTTTTGCCATTCTTTTATCAAAGTTTCATCTCTTTCGTAATATTTAGTGAATATGGCTCCTAAAGGCAATACATCAAAGCTGGAAAGAGAGGAAAGATTTCAGAAGGCGATCAAGGCAGTTAGTTGGCGATGGCGAATCCGTTAGGCAAGCTGCAATCAGGTTCGACCTTCCGAGAGTCACCTTGTTGGGTCGGACCAATGGGAAAACTAAATCAGGAATGCAGGCGCACCCATCACATTAGCAATAGATGAAGCAAAACGCTTTGTTGTAGTGAGTAACTTTCTTAAAGGCGGAATAAATGTTCAGTTTTAAAATATCAGAGCAGTGATAATCACTATTGGGTATTATTTGTGGGGTATTTTAATTTCAAAAAGCAGGCTTATAAAAACCTCTGCCTCTGGAAAATAACTTCACCTCTCTTTCCCAACAGGTTTTAAACGTGTTTGCACAATGGAAATTTCCAATTGATGGGACGACCCTACGTGAAATGGTGCAAAAATACTTTAACAAATTGGGAAGAAATGTGAAATGTTTTAGAAACAATTTACCGGGAGACAAATGGTTGCGTGGGTTCAGAAAAAGAAATAACGTGACTGTGCGATGTGCGGACACAGTCAGCAGAAAACGCTTCAACGTCACAAGAAACGACCTGAAAGTAAGTGCACGTGTAATTTTGTGTTTTGAGCCTAAGGTCGGATGGAACTTGTAGCGGGTTTGGAAATTTTTTGAACTGCTTTTTGCTGAGGTCATCAACTTTGTTATAAGCGACCATAATTGATAACAAGGGTAAAATATAGAGAGGCCGATAGGGTTTGAATGAAATAAGGCTACTTTTTATTACACAGAAGTACCACGAAGAATTGTCAACGGCTGTAAAGGACGATTATGACGAAACTAATTTACAGGACGATCCTGGGAAACAAAAGAGAGTAGAAAAATTGGAGCATTCAAAACAAGCTTACAGGTGTGTGAGAGTTCATTCCTGAAGCTTTCAAGTATTTCTTTTCGGTTTTTCTATTGTTTTGTAATTATTATGTAACGGGGAATTACTTCTATTTCCTACGCCTCATCACTTAAGAATGCTTACCTTTTTATCTGATTTTAGCATTATGTACGTCGGTAATGCAGCCGGCACGTATCTTCCACCAATGATTGTATACAAGGCGGAACATGTATTTCAATGGACGTTATGTGCTCCAGAAGGAACAGAATTTGGTTCATTCTTCCTCCAAACGCAACTCACCTTACACATTCACTAGACGTTGCCGTGTTCCTTGGGCTGAAGGCAAAATGGAGAAAAATTTTGACCGACTGGCGAATGGAGGTAAGATTGAATAAGGACAAAGTTAGTTTCATGGAATTTAGAAAATGCTAAATTAAGTGTTCTTTAATATGTGATTAATTGTCGCTTTTTTCTACCCACAAATAATATCTGTGAGCTCAAACCCGCGTTAATGACCAGTAATCGCGGTTTTCTCCAATTTATTTTGACCACCAAAATTAGTGCTGGTGAAAATTAGTTCTTGAAGTATGTTTGGATGACACTAGTTATTATATCGTTTTTGGTAGCACGATTCCAAAGGCAGAGTTTCCACCGTTGGTATTCAAGCTGCACGAGACGCTCCAGTCAGATTCACTCGTCAGTGGTTTCAAGACTTTCGGCATCTATCCACTAGATCCAGAACCATTATTGAAGAAAATCCCAACAGCGGTAATTTGGAATTTTAACTTTAAAATTTTCTTTAGCAAAAAATTATTGTCTTATGTTATATGCTCACCCCTCACATTTCTCCCTGGAGTTTACTGCATTAATTGCCTCTGGAATTATGAGTAAAGATGTTTAACTCTAAATCATAAAACCGCCGTGGTTTGAAAAAGATCAATTATTTAAAGCCGAACTTCTTTCGAATTAATGTTACCTTGTTTTGTTAATGTTACTAATTAATTCTTTTCCAGGAAGAGACAATATCAAAAGAAACAAACGTCTTGTTTAAACGAAGTCACTGTGCAGCATCTGGCTGGTATGCAAGAAGTAACGAAGAGAGCGGCAGAAAAAGAACGGCCAAAAAGACCCTCCAAGAAGGACATTGTGCCTGGGAGACCAATTTCACCAAAGGATTTGTTATTGTCATCATCAAGTTCGACATTAACCCCGTCACGGTCACCATCACTGTCAAGATCATCATTCATTAACCCCGTCATCGTCGGCATCAAGTTCGACATTAAACTCATCCTCATCAAGTTCATCATTAACCCCGTCATCGCCAGCATCAAGTTCGACATTAAATATCTCCACCACAAATTTCAGTGATGTTGATGATGAGATTGAGAGCGCCGACGACGATAACATTTTAAACGAAGGTGAGAAAGGCGAAGAAATACAATCTTCCTAACCGTGTGGTGCTTGTGGTGGTTCCTGGAAAGATGAAGATCAATGGATCGAGTGCGAGGTCTGTGGACAGCCTTTTCATTTACACCGTGAATGTAGTGGGCTGAATATCTGGCGTGCAAATGTGCAAAAATATAACGTTGCTGCTTTACCGGCATATTATTGCGCGGGTTGTAAGAATTTTCAACCACCTGAAATAAAAAGAAAAATGTGAAATTCATTATAAACCATATTTAATTTGTCTTTTTTTTTTAACATTTAAACCCTAACAAAGTCAAGTTGTTTTTGTTCGACCGCCTAGATATAGCAGGTGGGTAAAATAGGTCAAAATTAGAAAATATGACCTCCTTTGGGTACCACCGTGGAGGGCCCCTGGAGGTCCCGGCCGGGGTTCCAGGGAGTTTGATCGGTGCCTACTGGTCAGGGGGATGTGAGGGTACACGCCTGCACCGTTGGGGGTCCTTCAAAGTTCCTCAAAGCGTCGTCAAAACAAGGCAAAAATTTGAAAATTCGTAAAAATTGGAAAAAAAATGACTTTCTTTGGGTACTACAGCGGACGGCCCCTGGGGGTCCCGGCCAGAGTTCTAAGGGGTCCAACCGGTGCCTACTGGTTAGGGGTGAAAAGAGGGTACACGCCTGCACCGGTGTGGTTCCCTCAAAATTCCTCAAAGTATCGTCAAAAGCCAGCAAAAATCTTTCTAACTCGCTCCGTGGACCGATTTCGGGCCTCCCGGACTGCGAACTGGGCTTCCTGAACCTGGGTGGGGTCCTGGGGGTCTCACTTTAAAGGGATTTTCGCATGCCCAAAAATCGCTATTTTGACTCGCTCCTGTCTGGGTCGTACGGGTCGGGACCGATGCCCTGCGTCCATCCCAGCCCATCAGGACATTAAGGAAGGCCGTCCAGCTTCAAGAGCGCCCTTAAAACTAATCTCATAACTGATCACCATTGCTAAGGCATATGATGATCTGAAAAGTTTATCCAGCGGAATTTTACAAAACCGGCTGGGGGTCTGGGAAAAACTATGACACGTGACCAGATACCGGTATCCGATTGGCCCGCAGTTTTCAAAATTTATTTATTATTGTATAGGAAACAACTTTTTGTAAGAACTAAAGTAGCAAAAACCTCTATATCTTTTGAAGTATTGAAAATTTTCAAAGAATTTTTTTCAGATGATATAAGGTAATTGTACATGGAACAATCTGAATCTTCACCTGCCAAAAGTACTAATTTTTTTGCTGCTGGAATGCCCTTTGAGCACCTGAAAATATCATGGCTACAAAACGGAAACAGTTTCATTTAATTTGGAGTTTTTATCTGAAAAAGCTAATTAAAATTCAGAAAACGCGTGTCAAACTAAAAATCAAAAACATTCAAACTGAGCGAGAAATCATTTTCACAACGTAACGCGACAAGGAAAAAAGTTGAAAACCAAAAAAACAAAACAGCAACAAACCTTAAAACCAACAACAATAACAAAATGAAACCAAAGAACCAAAAAGTAACCTTAGACAAAAATATTTTCCAGAACTTAGAGTTGGTATTTGTTTATCTTCCAAATCTATTAAATAGTTCTCATGAAAGGTTTTTGAAGTCTGATTGCAAAAAGTATGCAACCCAAAAAACTGATCATCAAAACCGCTTAAAAAAGCTCAACAAACAGAAATTTTCACCAAAAATTTATCCAAGAAGAGTATCCAAATATCCAACAATACAATTAGAGCCTAAACTAGTCAACCTCTTGGTGTTTGAATCAATTTTTTTGTCGGTTGAATGCCTGACAGACATTTCTCATGTCAAGTTATAATTATTCTGATAAAATGCTTCATTCCTCCTAATAATCAAGCAGATAGCAGGAGAGAAGTAATCATTACATAAGAGAACATGCCTGTAATAATTTGGTTGGTGTTTGAGCCTTCATCTTGAACAAAAATGAGAAAACATCCAAGCAAAATCAGTGTAGAAAATACAACTTTCAAAACAGTCTTTCAAAGATTTTAGGTCAATAAGTATGAGCAGCCACTTCTGTGGGTGTATGTCAAAGCTACACTAAACTAAATAAACATCATTTGAAACATTGAACTTTCCTTTATAAGTCTCAAAATCCATAAAAAAATCAAAACATTGACAAAGAGCCAAAACGTGAATTTCAGGCGCCATCTTGGATTTGGTTAGGAGCAAAAAAACCACGGTCGCAGTAGAATCGGTTTTCTTTAGCCCGAGCATCCAAAGACGGCCTGAGAAAATCGATAAAATTTATGCGAATGGCCGCGATTGAATCGTGAAAAGTACTCTGAAATTTCAGAGTGTCGGCCAGCAAAGAAAACCCGAGAACCTTTGCAGGTCTTCTTGCAGAACCATTCCTTTTAGAGCGCGTGCGTGGAATGCGTGGAGCACGAAGAGCTGCTTAGAGATTGCCTTAAAACCAGGGATTTAGAAAGTTTTCCGTATTCGTACCGGACTTTCGTCGGGCCTTCGGGAGGCCCATCCGGGCTGGAATGATCGTAGGCACCCTTCTTCTTTGCTCTCAGACCGTTTTCAACGTTAAGGAAGGCTTACAGTACTTTTGGGGGCCTCCAGCCCGAGCTATGGTTACGGTACTCTTAAAAAATTTGTCAAACCACCTCTTGAAGATGTAAGTCAGAGTATTGAAAATCTAAGAACTGACTTCATTACTCAGAAAAAAAAGTGCACTTTGGTATTTCAAGAATTTAAAAACCACGTTCAAATTCACAATCATCTTCCACCTCTGAAAAAAGTTCTTCTTCTAAAAACACCAAAGAAGAATCTTCTGGAATCTGGCTTTGAAACAAACAGACCTTCTAAGTCCAATCCACTTATTCTTCAAAGAAGAAAAAGATCAAATTCATTCTCCACGAACACACTTTTGAAAAACCATACAATCTAGTGGAATTAAACTCCCACGTCAACAATTTTTCTTTTCTTTCTGCTAATGAAGCTCACAAAAAATCTTCTACTCTTATTTGTGAAATAGAAATTAGTGAAATAAAATTCCTTTTGGACAAGGACAATTGGAGTGAAAAAGTTAAATCACTTTCCATTGACAAAAAATCAAATCTTCTGGATAGTTATTGCATAAATAAACTAGCAAAAGAACCAGAGTCTGGTCCACCTGTCAGCCTCCAACTTGTTTTGGACCACTTGGAATACTATGTTAATAAAGTCTACAATCTCAGAAGAGTTAAGGAAATCTTGTTGTTTTTGAATTAAAAATAAAAATACGGAAGAATATATGAAATAAATATTTGACCACCTGACAGACACTAAATCATATGAAAAAATAGAAGACCGCAACGAAATTAAAAATTTAAAAACAAACATCATAGGATTCCTGGGAACTATACACAACCACCCCCATATTGATACGAATACTTTTAACTTTCTCCTACCACCTGAGAAAACACGAACAAGAATTTTTTACATTCTTCCAAAAATACACAAACCCCTTATACCTGGCAGACCGATCGTCTCCTCGGTTAATTCGGTCACTGAACACTTATCTTAATTCCTCATAAAATGTATACAGCCTCTTACTAAACAACTGTAATCCTATATAAAAGATGCAAAGGATTTTTTGAAAACTGTCCTTTTACAAGACTCGTCTAACATTGACTATTTAGTAACTGTAGACATAAAATCCCTTTATACAAATATACCCAAAGCAGAAGGCATAGAAGCTTGCTTATCCTATATTGATAAACACCGGGATACACTCCCAACATTTACACCTAACAACAGAATACTTCGTACACTATTCCACTTTGTACTCGAAAACAATTATTTTGAGTTCATGAGGAATTATACAAACAAAATCACGGGACTTCGATGGGAACGAGGGTAGCACCGATATATGCAACTCTCTTTCTGGGTAAGTTCGAAAAAGAAAATATACTTACGAGGTTCTTCAATGACAACATATGTTTTACAAGAGATTCCTAGACGACATTTTCTTTTTGTGGAAAGGCACTTTAAAACACCTAAAATACTTTCTTAATCATTTAAATAATATACATTCAACAATAAAACTTACAGTACTTGTCGTTATATTTGAACTAGACCATGTTCTCCTTTTTAAATAAATGTATAATACTGGAATAACTCAAGATATTGTTGATTCATCCCACGGCACTTGGCTCAAAACAAAAGGCAAACTTCCTTGATACTACGATATACATTGACAAAGAGGGGGGCTTTAAAAGTAAACTTTACACAAAACCAACTGATGCAAAAATGCTCCTCCACTACTCTTCATACCACCCACCCCACACCAATGCCAACATTATATATACCCAGGTATTAAGATACAGACTACTTACAACGGACAACACTATCTTAAAGAAAGAATTACAATTTTTGAAGAGGATCCTCCTCTCCCGAGGTTACTCAAGCAAAATCATCGATAAAAATATAAAAAAGACCAGAGAATTAACCCAAAAGAAATGTCTGTACAAAAGACAAACATTTGGTTCCCGAACATTACATAAAAAGAACATACTTCCATACGTTGTGGAATATTACGAACACGTAATACCATTGCACAACATATTAAGGAAGCATTGTGGAGTACTACAGGAGGATCCGGAACTGAAACACATATTACCAGGAACACCATTTGTTATATACAAAAGACACAAAAATATCAAAGAGCATTTAGTGAGAGCAAAATTCAGATCATAAACAAAATTCAGAACACAAACGAGCATAAATTTAAAATTTACCGTTTTTTCACTTTATTTTAGATTATTTTGATTATTTTAGACCTTCTAGTTTTATATTAATACTACCTTTATATTACCTTTGTAATTAGCTTTGTAATAGACTGTAAACATTCTACTTAAAAAATAAAATAACAGAACGGAGAAAAAGGAACCAAACTATGACCTATCATTTCAACAACACCCTATTTCGAACAAACTCATTTCAAAAACACCCTATTTCAAAAGTTAACCATATTCTAACTAACATCTAGAATGCGCCAAACCAATTTAGCACGCCTTTCAGAACACCACCACCCTCACATAATACGTCAATCAAACGGAATATATACTACGCCCTCCCTTCTAACACCTGCACGCCATGCACCTATTAATTCGCCCCGCACTAAAAAACGTCAATCAAACTCAATAACATAGGAAAAGAAATAACAATAGATGAGAAACTACGGCCGTTTTCCCGACGGCCCTACACCTTCAAAATCAAAAACGTGAGTGAAAGTTACCTTTTATAACTCTAACACGACTCGAGATAACATGGCAAACAACATTTACTCTAACTCTCCAATTATCGAAGGTAATTTTGATTTTCATGTTCCACTTTTACTTTCTCGATTATTATCATTCTTATCACATCTACCTTTTACATCTTCTAATTTTCTTCCATGCTTATTCTATTTTTTTTACCTAAGCATCCTTATTTCATATCTCAACATACACCACTACTTTTAACACAAACCACAAACACTTATAACAAAACAATTACTGAATAACATACATACTACAAAAATGAGAAGTTGAGGACTTTGTTCAACCCGGTTGTACAATTTGGCCCACTGTCGCGATGAAGTTATTGAATAAGGTCCGAGTGCTTCGTTCGAGTGACATCATTCAACACTCAATGATGACCTCAAGAATACCTCCCATTAATCAATTATTCCATCAATCTTCAATCAGAGTGTCTACGGATTTTTTTTCGGGATTTTCAAGGTTTTCAAGGTTTTTTTGGTCATTTAGAGTGGTTTTTTCAAGGTTTTTTGGCAAAAACTTTGGCATTTTTCAAGGTTTTTTGATACTCACTTGATATGGCTCTTTACAGGAATTTTTTTTCTGAGTGGTAGGGGGAAGAAAAATAGAGGACACCAAATAAAATTTATTCGCTTTTGGTGCCCGGGGAATTACTTCCACAGTTAAACTCCTATCTCCCTCTCGAGAACAATACCACAAAAAGAAATACTCCAGCTCCCTAGTCTTCCAACTGTAGAAATAAAGAATTAGAAGCAAAAACAATTGTTTACAGTGACCAAGGAGGCGCAACCATGGTTTGTGCCGACGAGAGAAAATTTTGATTTTAACTCTTTCAAATGGCTAAAAAACGCCTTGTTTTTTATTTGAAAAGTTTTCAATGTTTTTCCCAGAAAATTGATAGTTTTCAAGGCTTTCAAGGTTGGGTGGTTCATTTTCAAGGTTTTCAAGGTTTTCAAGGTCCCGTAGACACCCTGTCAATTTATTTAACACGGAAAAACATATATCTACAAAATGACAAAAGATCAACTGTATTACGATGCGGACACTGCTTCGTGAATACTTTCTTAAGAGATTGCTCTCCTAGAGTCAAAGACTCCTTTTTAAAAAAAAAAACAGAAATCTTGTTGTTTTTGAAGTGTTAAAAGGTGATATAGAAGACGACTTTCCTCTTACCATAAAAGCTAACAACTCTGTTAGTAAACACTTTGTTAGGAAATACGAAAACTATTGAAAACTACATTATCCAATTTAAAAAACGTTTGAAATTTGGTCATGTTCAATCCATCTGTAAGACCAAGAATCCTCTGTGTAGTTGGTGTGGTAAAGAAAATTGTAGAAGAAAATGTAATCAAAAATGTTTATAGAGGATATAGTAATATAAAAGTTTAGTTGAAAAGGCTACTGTCACACGTAGTGACAGACAAAAGTCTTCCAAGATATCTGCCATCAATAACTCTGTAAAAGAAGTAAAAAACTCTTGAAAAAACATATGCACAAGTTGCAAACTTTAGTCAAGGATCTGTCATGGACTCAATAAAATCACAAGTTACTGAAATTTCTACACTGCTAGGAACAATCTCTGACAACACCAAAACCCTTTTTACAAATGTCAGCATTTTGGAGAAAAATGAGCAAAAGCATCTCTTCCATCACATCTAAAATCGACAAACTAGAACAACAAAATAAAATCATTTGTCATACTTTGTCTGATGTCAAAGAAAACTATGTAACTAAAGAACATCTCTCTCCTGAACTTTCATCAGAAATTCTTTCACTCTCTGAAAGATCTGTTGACTTCGAAACTTTATCTTTAATCCTTTTTGAAGCTTGCTATGCTATTGAACAGCAGAAAATGACAACACATCTTGATATCTGCTTCCATCTCCAATCCATTTTGAAAAGACATTATAATAAATTTGATAAAGAAAACTTTTTGAACTCCTTAGATGAACTCAGAAATACCTCTTTAATTCTTGAAGAACCACCGGCGTCCCCCTCTTCTTCAAAATGATGAGTTTAAAAATAATCCAATTAAACCTTAATGGATTTAAATCTGAAAAACAAGATCTACAAACTCTCTTAGCTGAAGAAAAGCCTGACATAGTTTGTTTAAATGAAACGAAGTTAATCAACGAAGAGACATTCAAAATTAAACACTATACAGCTAACATGAACAATAGAATGAATAGAAAAACTCTAAAATCTTGTGGAGGAGGGACAGCTATCTTAATTAGAGAGGATATTGCGCATGATGAGATAAGGAAATATCAAATAGGGACACAAAATGCTTTTAATCAAAATCTTTCCTAAATATGTTTAAATCTTTTCATCTATATTTTTGCTATTTGCCACCTACTTTTACAGCAGATACTGAAGTTTTAAAACTACTTTTTTCTTCCAAATGCAATCATAGTTAGAGACCTAAATTCTAAACACCATTCTTGGGGCAGCATAAAAGACAATCATAGAGGTACTACTTTTAGGAAATTGTACGATGATAACAACTTCGAAATATATGTGATGCCACCAAATTTTAAAAGCAAAAAAGGTGAATTTAAAGAAGTTATACCACAAGTTATAACATCTCCTATTAGATTTTTTCAAAATGAGCACATAACTTCACTTAAATCCATTGGTTCTGACCATCTACCTGTCTCTTATTCTTTCTTTGATCCTACATCACCCAAAAAATCAAAGTTTGTTAAACTTAACCTTGAGACTGCTGCTAGGATTATAAATCAATTTTCTTGTGACAAAACCTTTGGAATAAAAAATGTCGAAGAAAAAACAAATAAACTAATCTCCATTCTCCAAGAAAGAGATAAACATGTACCAACTAAGTTGATACCAAGTAAAAACCAGGGTATGTCTATTAAAACCAGAAAATTGATAAAAGGAAGAAGAAGTATAATCAACTTGTTAAGAAAAAATAAAAATAACATATTTTTGAGAAACAGAAAAGCAGAATTAAACAGACAGATCAAACAAGAACTTAGAAATAGTAATGACTAGCCGGTATCCGGCGTCGCACGCCGGTTAAGCTGTAGCTGAACGTACTAAAAGTCCTTTGGATGTTGAAGCTGGTTTAAATAAACGATCAAATGAATAAAAATATATCTTCCAAGTATGACTCTAACCCTCGAAAGCATCCAGCGAGTTCCTTTTTTAAACATCTGTTTCCCAGACATAGCCCTCCTGGAAATTTTGATCTGTTGGCCAAAAGTTTCAAAAATCTTATTCCTAGAAATGAATATCTGTTTCTCCTTAGACTGGATGGCGTGATTGAGTGTAGGTAGTATATGGTAATATGCTTTTGCTTAGGCGGACTGTAAAACAGTCCGGCAGATTTTTGTTGTTTTTGGAAGGTAAAAACAGTACGAAGCAATGTTTTTATTTGAGAATAAGGGATTGCAAATCTGTTATTGATGTTTGTTTCTGATTTTTGATTATATCTTTCAACTCCAAGTAGTTTCTTTGTTATTTGGATTTTAAACATTCTTTTTCAAAATGGCGACCTTGCCAAACGCTCCTAGTATACACTGGATACCGCGTCATCCAAAATTATCAAAAAGCAAAGTTCAGCCAGAAGTAGACTCTAGTCTAGTTTCTCCTCAAAACCTAAACTTTTGATCACAAAGTATCTTCCCTAGAAAATTCGTTTTCACAATTTTCAGAATTAAAATTTTGATATGTTCTCCCAAACTTATAAGGAATAGGATATCTGTTTACCCTCTCCTGGAAATTTTCATCTGTTTCAAATGCAATATCATCTTTTTGGAAACAGAGATCTGTTTACCAATTCATTATGTCATCTAGAAATATTGATCTGTTTCTCTCTGATGACGTCATCAGCTGGAGCGGGGAAACAGATAGCTTTAAGGAAAAGAAAAATCGGATCTGTTTCCCCATTTTTCAAAAAATTGGTAAAAATTCTTAAATCTTTCAAACGACTGCCTCTTTCAATTAAATCACGTACTTGTGAATTTAAATGGACGTTCAATGTCTTTTGTTGAATGTGTGTTTCTTTCAACCAATCGTATTGGTATTAAGTATGTATGGGTCATATAAAGAAACAATGAAATTAAGCGAGATGTCACTTGGGATTAATTTGTTCAGGACTACAAAACTAACGTCAAAAGTCTCAACTGTTCTATATTTAATAGATGGCTGCAATACTATATGAGGTTATTTACTGAGACAATTTTTCCGAAATTAAGAAGAAAATCCGACTGAAAAGTTTAAAAGTTTAACCTGAACGTGCAGATCGTTTTCTGAGAGTGCAGAATTCTAAGTTTCATTGCTTTATTATCCAATCTTTGAACTCCAACAAGTATATTTTTCTAAGCAACAAAAAATTCATTTCAGGTCAGGAAGACGATTTGAAAATGTTAATAAAGTGCAATTTTTTGTTTTCCAACTGCTATTATATCGGATTTTGCAGGCCAAAAAGTATTTAGAAGTTTTTAAGATAATTTCCTTCCTCAGCACTACCTTTTTCCACTTTTTTGGCATTCAAAACCCATTGAAATATCATTTGACGGAATTTGGACGGATCTTTTGTAACTATGTCGTAGTTATTCTTACTCTTTTGAGGCAATGCGGATGGCTTCTAAAGAAGCAAAATACATTGAACGTTCATTTAAATTCACAAGTCCGTGATTAAATCAACGGTGTAGATTTAATCTATAAAAATAGCGACTCTCTTAGTACGCAAAATTTGATCGGATTAAAGTAGTGTAGCTTATTAGGAGGCATTCAAAAAGTACGTTCGTCGTTGAGAGGGGCGGAGAGGAATGGCCCCCAGAGAAATGCAGATAGTGGATTTACCAAAAAAACGTACCTTAAAGCAAATTTTTTTTGCGGATTTGGCCGAAATCTGCCAAATTAAGTTGCCGCCAAAATTTCAATTTCATGCCATCCGCCAAATTAAACTTTTTGAAAATGTATTCCCTTTAAAGGTGGTTTTTGTTATTTTTTAGCTGTTTTTATCTGAAAAAGCTAATTAAAATTGAGAAAACGCATGTCAAACTAAAAATCAAAAACATTCAAACTGAGCGAGAAATCATTTTCACAACTTAAAACGCAACAAGGACAAAAGTTGAAAACCAACAAAACAAAACAGCAACAAACATTAAAAACAACAACAACAACAATAACAAAATAAAAGCAAAGAACCAAAAAGTAACAACCCACAAATAAACAATCTTACAATAGACAAACAATAAATATAAATGTACAAATTTAGCGTAGAGAAACCGGTAAGTGAATTTAAAGAAAGTTGAGATATAAATGCATTGCGGATAGATGAAAACCAAAGCGTGTGGCCATGAATAAGCTTGCTCTGCTACTCTAGAGTCACCCGTCATCTAACCAAAGGTAAGAAAGTGTTGATCAAGCACAATCTAGAAAAGAAAAGATTTAGAAAGAAAGACGCATAATCGAAGTTTGAAAAGTTGGCCCAGAGCCCGGTTCGGCGTGCCGTATCCGAGTGGCCGTTCGATAGAAAAAGAAGAAGGAAATGAGGACAAAAAACACACAAATTTATATCAATACGCATGAACTTCTTTAACCAATTTTTTTACTAATGTGAGTCGCTAATTTACATATTACATATTTCTTTCTTTTATCCTGTTCAAATCCCTGTTCTCGCATGTTGACTGTTCATATATTCTATTTAACGTAGTCTTGTTTTTATTTTCTTCTTTTTAACCTGTACATATTTTTGTTTATATACCATTCTACTGGTGATAAAAGAGATTCATATATATCCTGCAAACAAGTGGAGCGCTACCAACCGATAGACTTTCTAATAAGTTCAAACGAGACATTCACAATTTTCAAACTAAAAATGTTAAAATAAAACGACAATTTACGCCATTTAAGGTATGTGTACACCTTTTTTCCAATTTTTTGTTTCAGTCAAAGTGGAAGAAAAGTTACCGGATTTCATTTTGGTAAAATGGCGATCTTAAAATCTTTTTTTGATCCAGAGTTATAACCATTTAAATATCAAAACAAAGTTCGTCTTATGATGGATTATTTACTCAAATAATTGTCTCTTTCGGAAACAATAAAGACAAAAGAGAGAATTTAGCTGATGTTTATTCTCACCTCTATTGAATAGTAATAGTTTTGACACATTTCAGTGATTACTCAAATAAACAGCAATTATCTCGTTAAAAATTTCAAATTGATGTAGAAAAAAACGAAATTTTACCACACCATACTACTTTTAACGAAGTTAAAGTCACCCATAGCATTTAGATATCGACTTCATTCTTTTTTTATGAGATTCCCAAAAGATCAAACTTAAAAAGTGTCATAGGATTTTATTTCTAACTGAGTCGTTTTTCCTTAATTTACAGATAACTGAAAAAATCACATTTAAATTTACTTTTTTATCGATATTTTTACAGAATTTAGGATTTAAAGAGTTAGAATCAATCCCCAAAAAAATCCTAAGACACTTTTTTAGTTCAATCTATTGGGAACATAGTATCGCAATTATTTTTTCAAAATTCAAAAGCTATGGGTGACTTTAACTTCTTTGAAGTAGGTAAGGTTAAAATTCTTAAGAATTTAATTATATCCTGCCCAGTATTTTAAATTCAGCTGAAACTTTTACCATTAGAATGAGAATATTATTGGCTTTAAGAAAATATATACTTTTGATGTATAAAAATTTGTTGTTCTAAAGATATGATCATTTAAAAAGAATGTGTCAAGAAAGGTGAACACATACCTTAAAGGTTAAATTTTCCAGCAATCGCCAAATTAAATTCCCGCCAAAATTTCTTCCTAGTATTTTTTTATTAAAAGGGAAAGTGCGGAAAAGTATTTTAGTACAGGTGAAGGGACCTCAGAATGCTAGGTGTTTTTTGAGATCCCATCAAAGTTGATAAATTTAGCCAGACACTTGGTTTTCACTTTAAAGTGTTTGGAAAATATACCTGCTTGAATGCCAAAAAGGTTGAAAACTTTTTGGATACAGTTTTCATACATTTTGAATTAATATTCTAATATATACTTTTTTCTTTAGGGACCTCAAAACGCTAGGTCACATATTAGTCAATAATGTTGCCAATTTTGCTTAGATAATGACAATTTTTTGCATAACACCTTTTTTTTCAATGTTGAGTATATTTTAAATGTTTGGTTCTTTTATGCCTAAAAATTTTCTCTATTTCACCACAAAATGCTAGGTCAAGGAACCTCAGAATGCTAGGTAAATAAAACTAAATATACATTTTTTTATAAGAATATCTTTTTTTCAATTTCTTTTTCACATAATGACATGGATATTCTTGTCACAATTCAACTATCAATTTCCCTCTTTCAATTTATTTCAGCCTTTTTAATAGGCTGTTTAATTCAGGTGTTTTTATGAATTATTTCTTCTATATTTTGTTTTATGGGTTATGTTTGCCCAACTTTGGTTTATAGAAATTAAGAAAGTTCTTTGAAATAGAATAATAGAAATCAGAGTTCTCCTTCTTCTCTTTGCTTTTAGCTATTTAGTAAAGAAATATGCATGACAGATGGATATCTAGCTTAATATATTAACTTACTGCAGTTTTGATCTTCCTCTAGAGTAAAGAATTGAGAAAATATAGATAAGAAATGGGTAAGCCTTTCAATCTGAGAGTGAAACCCACCAGCAAATCAAGATGCAGTGTTTTAAGAGATAACATAAACATGAAAAGTAAGCAGATTGAGGAGGCAGTTGAATGGTGTAGAGTTAACAAAAAACGTGGCTGGGCTGCAGTTAATTCAGGAAAATTTCCACTAGTCAAAGATCTAAGAACAATAAATGCACGGCTTGATGGTATCATTGAGACTGGAAAAGAGAAGGAGTATTGCTCAATATTCACCACAGAGGAAGAAGAGTCGCTAGTTCAATATATAAAGAACAAAAATAGGTAAGATTCAATATTGGCAATATTTCTTAAAGCTTGGAAATAATTAAATGTAAAACGAAAACGTCAACATACACTGGACTTGGAAAGTTATCCCTTTTTCTCTTCATTTCTGCTGAATTAAGGAAAATCTTTCCTAAGTTCCTGTAGTTCCTCTTCTTGTTCCAAGAAACATTGAAATCCTCTATAATTAAACTTCATATATTTTAGATGCCTCCAAGGACTGAACAAAACAGAGTTGACAAGGACAATGCTCAATGTTCTGGAAGTAAGAAAGCATGCCTACAAAAACCTTCGCGGACGTAACATCAAGAAACTATCCCCAAATGCACTACGAGCACTCACAACAAAAAAGCTTAGCAAATCTTTTTGGAGGCGTTGGGATTCAAAGTATCAAAAGCAGATCACAAAGAAAAGACAAGGGACTGTATCAATAAATCGAGCTTTAAATTGCACAAGAGAAATGGCTTGTAACCATTTGAATGAATTAGCTGAAGAGCTTATAAAAACTGATATTTTTGTTGATGCAGTCCAATTAGAAACTGGTGTTTGGCAGGGGCATATTGATACAACAAGAGTTTTCAATCATGATGAAACTCCCCAGTTTGTAAACTATGGAGTAGATGGTACTCCAAATGGTTTAGCATATGCTGGGCGAGGGGAAAGCTGCCAGAAAATGATAAGAGAAAATAGGGAGTGTGTAACTTTACACCCTTTCGTTTCTTTTGGAGGAGAAATAGCTATGTGCCATATCATCTTCAAGGGGAAAGGTATTAGTGCCCATATGGCCCCAAAGGAAGCAGTCGAAAAGATTCCCAATCTTTTAATCTCCACAAATGACAGTGGCAGCCAAGATCACAGTACACTTCTGAGTGCTTATGAAATGTTTGGCCACTATTTAGATGAGAATAGTATTCAACGACCTGTTGTTGTTTTATCTGATGGTCATTCTTCACGATTTGACAGTGATGTATTGACATTTTTAAGAAACAAAAACATTAGACTTTTCATCAGCCCTCCTGATACAACTGGTGTTACCCAGCTCCTTGATCAGATAAATCAAAAGTTGCACTCTGAGTACAGAAGTGCTAAGTCTGAACTTTTCTCTCCATTTATGACAATCAACAGGGAAGGTTTCATGAAGATACTTGCAGAGTTGTGGCCAGAGTGGGCATCAAATGAGACAATTACAAATGCAGGCAAAAAGGTTGGCATCTCATGCAAAGGCCTCAGTGTTGAATGGATGCAAGCAGATAAGTTTGCAAGAGCCGAGCTGTGTATTACCAAAAATACTGAACAACCTTCATCTTCTTCAGTAACCATTTCATCTCCAAAACAAGTTCGTTATGACTCTGCAGACTATTGGAAGCATAAATATCATGGTGCCATGGAAGCTTATCAAACAATATCTGAAAAAGCACTATCACTAGAGGAAATTCCTAATTTGCTACCTGTGACCAAAGTAACACCAAAACCCAACAAAGAAAATGTTCGAGTTACCCAGGTTCAGGGCTCAATGGAGGGGAAAAAAATATTAGAAAAAGTTTCAGAAATCAAGGAAGCTAAAGCCAAAAAGGAGCAATTAAAGAAAGATAAGAAATCTAATCAACAGCAGCAAATTGAAGCTTTCTTTAAGTGTAAGGATCAATGTACATGTGGTAAGAATATTTGTGCTGCAAGTAAGCTTCGAGAATGCCCATGTTGTCATAATGTTTTAAAATCTATATGCAGTAAACTTTCATGCAGAGATGAATCAGGCTCAAAACCAATAATGATCAAGCCAATTTGTGATAATGGTTCAAAGAAAAGCCTTCATTTTGAATCAGATGATGAAAATGACATCGGAATTGAAGACAACTTGACTGATGTAGATGATGACGATATGAGTGGCTCTGAAAAGGTGGTTGATATTGCGGATCATGATTCAAGCAGTGATGAGCAGCAAGTTGGTTTAAAACGAGGCGATTGTGTCAAGGTAGTTAAGGGGAATTATCTTGGATATTTTGCATTGGTAACTGGCGATGGATACGGCGGAGAGACAGAACTTAACTATTTTGAGCATAGAAGTAAATGGTGGGTCCTAAAAGAAAAGGATTTAGATTCACGAGAGAGAGGAGACCTTGAAAAGGTGGAGAACTTTACAATGGACAACAGATCACATTATTATTTCAAGTAGGCTTTCCTTAATTGACTGATTTTTTTCAAGAAAACTACCTAGCATTCTGCAGTCCCTTTTTAAATGTATTGTTAAAATTTCAAAAATGTTCATATTCTTTATTCATTTATAGTTCTTTATTCATTATATAGTTATTTAGAGTTATTTGTTACAATTTCAAAGGAGATTCAAGAGAAGATTTTGCGTTTTTGTTTTGTACCTCAAAACGCTAGGTTTGGCACCTCAAAACGCTAGGTGGTTTTGGAGTCTATTTAAATGAAATTGTAATAACTTTGAGAAACCATCTTTTTTACCATGTTTCTAGAGTCCTAAAAGAACATTTTTCATAACGCTTTACAAACTTATTTTTAGAAGGAGTTGCAGAATTCAAAATTAATTCCAAAAATTTTGTTGAAGTCTTTGAAACTTTTTTGACTTTTTATTCATTTAGGATGCTCCTTTAGGGTAGCAAGTAATACAATTTGTTTTTACTATGTAATATTATACCCTTTATTCATATTGTTTGTCCTTTTTAGTTTAAATAGAAAAGTTTGAGTTCCATTTAACTTAATTCAAAACCTGACATCCTGAGGTCCCACTGCATTTTGAGGTCCCTTTACCTGTAGAGACAAAGAAATATTTCTCAAATTCTTGAATTCTTTTGTGTGTTCTAGCATTGGACACATAAAAGTAGTTGATGATGCATTTGAAAGTGCAAATCTAACGATTTCAACAAATTTAAAACAAGACGATGAAGTTTCACATCTCTTGGGGGTATGTAATTAATGCAAAATTGGATAAAGGAATTGATTGATATGTCTGTTTGTGAATCATGATCTGAGTGAAAAAGAAATATTCAAAATAATCCACAATTTTAAAGTTTCGGGATTACAATTCAAAGTTTATTTATTAGACATAGCTACTCCTGTAATGTTGAGAATGTTTTCCAAACTCGGAAAGGCTCCAATAAAGTCGGACAGCTCGTTAAAGAATGGAAGGTCTTTTGTGAATTTATAAAAGAATTGCATGCTTTTTAAAACAAATACATCCAACCCTCGAAACAAAGACAGCTCCGTCATTTGGTCTCCTTTTTTCACAAACCCTGGTAATATCATCTTTCCAATATTTAATTTTTTTTCATTACTTTTTCGACGATTTTTTCCTCTTCGGCAAATTGATGTCCATCATTTCTATATTGATTTTCCCTGTTTCTCTTAGCCTGGATATCCAGACCGTAAACTATTTCACCGTCTAGTTTTTTATAATCTTGTCTCAGGTTTACGGTCTGGTTGAAGTAACTCGTCTACAGGGATATCTGTCCCTGCATATGCGAGTGTCTCTAATTGGTCAGTACGCGCCCAGTCACTGAGCAGAATTTTCGCGGGGTTTGTGATATTTTTCGATGCGCGCGCATAATTTATGGAAAAAGCTGACCTTGCAAAAAAAGATAAACAAATGAAAATGAAAACGCAGGTTCATTTCTAAACAAAATGGCTGATGGAAAGGAGCCTTTATGAATGTGGCTGACGTTTGGATATAGTTTAAAGTAATTTTGAAAGTTTATTGAGTTTGTAAAATAGGTTTTATGGTAAGTAATTATGTGTGTCTGCCTGGGTTTCCACAGTTTTGAGATTCTGTCAACAAGGGTTTACTCGCAGACTGTGTCATTCAAAACTGTATCAGACTTTTTTAGTTGCACCAGACTCTAAAATTTTAGAAACTTTGTATGTTGAGGTAAGAGTTTTTTTTTCTGAAATTTTGAGTCTGGATACCCAGGCTATGTTTCTCTGTCTCTCCCATCAGCGTTTCCTCCTTTAATTGAGTGTATCATTTGATTTCCCATCACATTCAAATCGAGTTCCTGTTGAGATGCCTGTGCTAACGTCTGGTTTTCGTTGCTTCCACCGGCCTAGCCTGGGAATCCAAGCTCATCATCTTAGAAAAAACAAAAATTACCTCACCTTCCGGCTAGTTCGAAACACGGGTCACGGGTCACGGGTCCGGGTCACGGGTCACGGGTTACGGGGCACGGGTCACGGGGCACGGGGTGACGGGGCAGCTCAGATCAAAGTAATTCAAACAGAAAATGTTTTAAAAACACTAAAAATTATCGAAAAAATCAATTTTAAGGTATTTTATCCACGTATGACTATTTAAAATGCTAAAACCTAACCACGTGCTTTCCACGTGCTTTCGAAGTTTGCGTCGTGTATAATGCAGACCAGAGAACACCGCAACATATTACATACATATAATAAGCTTATATTATCAATAATACACTTTTAGTGTTATATGCATGTTATATGTTATACGTAAGTAATATACATATTACAATTCCCATCGCCTGAAAAGCGAGCTTTCTCACGAAAATGATAGTACGGCTATTGTTAAATCATATCTCATTATATCCCCTCCATCACTATGAGTATGAATATAATTTTAATGGATAATAACGTAGAAATGATGGTATTTTATAAATGTGTCAATATTTTCCACCTACCATTATGAATTTTTAATAAAAATGACGTAATTATACTCATATCTCTAAAACCACTATCTTGCAGCATTTAATCGTTTTAAAACATGTCAATCTATATCCAGTCACATGATTAGCATCCTATTGAGTATGAAAAAACATTTTGCTGTAAATTGGCTCAGAGGCCTTATATTTCATGATTTTGACAATATTTTTGTCATTCAATATCATTTTGTCAAAATTTGTGGGTGACATATTATTTAAAAATTTTCATGATAATACTATTCGTATATAATTGTTTCAGACATACTATACTAGTAGTATTAGTACTATTATATGTGTTATGTAGTACGTGTAATGAATTATACGTCATGATATCGTTATATTTTTTCCGGTCTGTAAATTGTATGCCCCGTGCCCCGTGACCCGTACCCCGTGCCCCGTGACCCGTGACCCGTGACCCGTGTTTCGAACTAGCCGCTCACCTTCTAAAATTAAAGAGCTTGGTGCAGGTAGATTAGTCTGACACAGAATGTTATAAACAGTCTGTGTGTGAACCCTTGTTGACAGACTTTCTGAACTTTGGAAACCCAGGCAAACACACATAATCAACTTATCATAAAAACTCTTTCACAAGCTCTAAAGACTTTCAAAACTACTGAAAACCACATCAAAACATATTTATCTGAAAAAGCTAGTTAAAATTCAGAAAACGCGTGTCAAACTAAAAATCAAAAACATTCAAACTGAGCGAGAAATCATTTTCACCAACTTAACGCAACAAGGACAAAAGTTGAAAACCAACAAAACAAAACAGCGACAAACCTTAAAACCAACAACAATAACAAAATAAAAACAAAGAACCAAAAAGTAACAACCCACAAATAAACAATCTTACAATAGACAAACAATCAATATAAATCTACAAATTTAGTGGAGAGAAAACCGGTAAGTGAATTTAAAGAAAGTTGAGAAATAAATGGAAAGCGAATAGATGAAGACCAAAGTCTGGCATCAGGTGTGGCCATGAGTAAGCTTGCCCTGCTACTCTAGAGTCACCTATCATCTAACCAAAGGTTAGAAAGTGTTGCAATCACAATCTAGAAAAGAAAAGATTTAGAAAGAAAGACGCATAATCGAAAAGTTTGAAAAGTTGGCCCAGAGCCCGGTTCGGCGTGCCGTATCCGAGTGGTCGTACGATAGAAAAAGAATGAGGAAATGAGGACTTCAAACAAAAAACACACAAATTTATATCAATACTAGACAGGAACCCGTCTGCGTATTTTTTTTAAATCTGATGAATACTTGACGGGTCAGAGCTGTGAGTCCGATTTTGGACTCAAAAAAATTACAGTGGGAAATTCGATTTTAGCGCTGTCCTCACTTACTAAAATAAAAACCAAATTTCAGAAGTTGCGCTTTCTATAATGTGTTAATGTATATATTCTTTAAAGTCGAAAAATGTGTACAAATCTGTACTAGCTTTAAAGCTAATAGAGTTCGACTGCCTATTTTACAAAATGAATCATTCATCATCATCTGTTAATGCCCAATCGCTGACGATTTCTTCTGTAGAGCATTTTGGTTTGTAATTTGAAAATATTTTTGTTTGGTTTTGTAATTTTTTAACGAGGCGTAGTTTTGTTCTTGGGCTTCCTCTTACGCGCCAGTTGAATGCTTTATCGTTATTGTTTTTGTTCAGTTTCTTTGCTTGTTCGTGCATCTCCTTGATCTTTTTCCGTTCGTTGATTGTGAAATCTTCCGTTATACTTACCTGAAAGAAACAAGTTTCTTTTAGCATGTGTAAATTCTTCATGATAAGATCTTTGTCATGTTGACTCTGCAGGGTGACTTTCAGAGGACGGCCATTTTTTGTTTTTCTGTCTCCTAATCTGTGGTGAGTAACATTGATTTCTGGAACATTGATGTCATCTAGGAGTTCTCGGAACCGAAATATGTCATATTTTTCCCCATTTTCTTCTTCTTCCTTATCTGGGCCTGAATATTCGAGAAACCCGTGAACGATCATATTCAGTTTTCTAGATTCTATGTCTCTCTTTTCACTTTCTTCCTTCCGTTTTTGTTCTTCGGCAGATTTTAAGTCTTCTTTTTGCTTCTTGGTAATCTCGGCGTATGTTTTCTTTGATGTTTCCGTCATTATTTCTGCTGTGTGCTTTATTTCCTCCTTTATCATGCTTCTTGTCTTTTCCTCCATCTCTTGTAGTTTTCCTGCCAGAAAGGTTTTGAGGTCATTTTTGATGGAATCACGGGTTTTTGTGTTTGTGTTGACCTCATTGTTCAGTTTTTGTATGACGTCGTCTTTCTTTTTAAGTTCATTTTGCATCATATGTTGAGTGTTGTTTCACTATAAGAAAGTGTGACCAGTGAAACAATAACAGGATTTGATTGGCTGTGTTTTCAACCGTTATTAGGATATGGGAAATTCAAACTGTCAGCCCATACCATGCTATATATTTCACCATCAGTATATAGAATAAGAAATCATAGCATGGATCTCCAGGCTATATCAATACGCGTGAACTTCTTTAACCAATTTTTTTACTAATGTGAGATGCTAATTCACATATCCAGCAAACAAGTGGAGCGCTACCAACCATTAGACTTTCTAATAAGTTCAAACGAGACATTCACAATTTTCAAACTAAAAATGTTAAAATAAAACGACAAATACGATAAATGTTTAAAATGATGATGATAATTGAATAAAACTAGAGAAGTCTTTCTAAGAATAGTGTTATATTGCTAGCAAGGGAATGGAATACCTGCTTGCGTCTATATATTTTTTTCAATGTCTTTTGTAAACGAAAGACTTTTCCGCCTTGTTTCAAAGCACGGTCCATTAAAACTCTACCCGCCAAGCTAAAATTTTCCAAAGATGAACTACTTTAGGCGTACAAACTTCCGCGAGCAGAAACTTTCGCGAGGACGAAAAATCGCGAAATTCACGACATTTACTTTCGCGAATTTAACGGAAAAATATTTTTCGCCAGCATAAACTTTCGCGAATCAAGATGTAAAATCGAGAATTTTCACACGAAAAAATGGCTTAGAGACACAAATGCTTCTTGGGTCGGCTTGAAACATTTGTCCTTTGACTTATTAGTCTTTTAGCAGGCTAAAAAGTGCCATAAAAGTTACATTTTATTCAAAGTTTGAAGTTTTACAGATTTTCTATTTTGTCAAGAATTTTTCGCGAGCATAAACTTTCGCGAATGGCCCTTCCTAGATTTTTTAAAGACATTTACTTTCGCGAAAAGGGCCAAAATTCGCGAAAATCGCGAAAGTTTCTGCTCGCGAAAGTTTCTACGCCTAAAGTAACCCGTGCTATCCGGATGATTTCAGCACCAAAACAAGAGTAAAACATGGTTGAAGGCAAATTACTAGTGCAAAAAGGAAGACGTACAATCTCAAAGGAAAAACTGTCCCTTTTATTACGCACGGAGCAAGCGTAAGCGAGCGGAGTGCGACTCTTTCGGCAAACGCATGCGCGTAAGCAAAATTTACAAAATTTCAATGATATGCGGGTACTAAAAATGGAAATTCAGTTGTTTTTTTTCACCTTTTTTTTCGTCTAGCCGCTATTCCAACATGTTTAGCCTCTGGAATGTTTCAACGTTTTTTAAGAAGAAGTCGTTGCAGTGTCAATCTTCCGCAAATTTAAAAACCCACTTTCCCGTGGAAATAACTGACGTTTTTTGGTTTTTTGGGACCCTTGGGGCACAAGGTACCTGTTGACCGCAAGAAAAACAAAAAGAACACCTCATTCTATCGGGAATTTTATAGGGAATGAGATGAGAGGGTTTATAAGGCTTGAGTAGGACTTTTAAATTTGGCTGAATTTTTAGCCATTTTCAGCTGATGACGTAATCAAAATAGAAAACATGCGATATCTCGAGTTTGAAGAAGAGTTGAGAGGTTGTTGACCCCTCATTAGATCGAGAACTTTATGGGGAATGAAATCGAAAGGTTTATAAGGCATAAGTAGGACTCTAAAATCTGGCTGAATTTTTAGCCATTTTCAGCTGATGACGTCATCAAAACAAAAAAATGCGATAACTCGAGATTGGAAAGGAATTGGGAGGTCGTTGACCCCTCATTCTATCGGGGATTTTATGGTAAATAAGATAGGAGGGTTTATAAGGCTTGATTACGATTTTTAAATTTGGCTGAATCTAAAAGATGCGATAACTCGAGATTGGAAAGGAGTTTGGAAATGGCTAACCCCTCTATGGATCGAAAAATTTATCAAGAATGCAATGAGAGAGGGGTGTTATGAGGCCTTATGACGACTTTAAATAAAAATTGGTTAACATTTGGGTAAGCAGCGTGAAAAAATCAAAACAAAACAGCCGAAAAGAACTGAACTCTCGGAATAAATAATGGAAAAACGTAAAAAAACTATTTTTTGATGAGCTCTTACTCCATTCTTTGGATCCAAAGCAAATAAATTCAACTTTCGCCACTTTCGTTCGTTTCGTGAAAGCCAAACAGTTCTTTTTATCAATGCATGCCATAAAAACTTGAAATTCTTTAATACTTGTCAAGAATATTTTCCTTAACCAAACAAGGGAATTTCAATGCCTTTGATTAAACCATTAAATCCCTTGTGTCTCTCTCAATCCTCCACAAAACTGTGTCTTTGACTTTTCAGCATCAATTCTTCAACAATCAACACTTCATTACTTCGAAAATTCGACACGTTTACAGCTTGACGATAGTTGAAAGTCGAAAAGTTCCAATTAGTTTCTGTTGCAAAAATGTTGTTTCAGACTATTAATGGCTTAAACCAGTATGCATTTTCTCATCTATGCATCGAAACAAAAACATCGAAAAGTGTTATCAATCTGATAGAGAAACGCAATAATGAAGAATTTCTTCTCAATCGAAAAAATACAGGACATCTTCTTTTTCTGTGTATAGTAATGTATAATCATTTCACATCTCTGAAAAAGCTGCTGCATTTATTTTGAAGCTTCTGGATGACAAACTTTTTCTTTATTTTGATGTGCATAATTTCAGCAGGAACTTCAGTCGAATGTTTTTGTTCGAATCTTAAATTCGAATCTAACAAGATTTTCGAACAAAAAAATTCGAAATTATCTAGAGACCCCGAAGTTATTTTTCACCCGATTTTTCATTTTTTAACTTTGGAATTTTTGCTTTCTTTAGCTTTCCGAGTTATTTTTGATTTTCTAACTCGGGAAATTGTGCTTCCTTTAACTATCCGAGTTATTTTTCTTTTTTTAACTTTCTGTAAATAGACTAAATCTATTAAATTTTACGTTGAATAAAAAGGCTCGCCTCGCTCGTAAATTATTTCTCGTAATTGCACTCAAAGTCATGCGATAACTATTACTTATTGAGTCTTCATTGGATTGGTAATCATCGATAGATAGAATCTATCGGATCAATTAGAAATCGATTTTATTTCAGTAAAGTTAAAAATTTATTACCCTTTCGCGGTGACGACATTTAGGGCCAAAATGACGTCCTCATCACAAGATTCACAGTATTTTGAGTTTTAATTTGATCCGTTTTAAGTTGTAATTTTTAGATTTATGAAATTTTGGATTTTCGGAATTTGTTTGGGGTTTGGGATTTTCGGAAAAAGAGTACGTACGATATTCTTTCGAGCAGCGGATTGATAGCCTTCACCTCTTCTTACATAACTAGTGTGGGCTTGAGGCGTCTATAGAATCATTTCGCTTTGCGAACACGACAGGGGCCGCAGCAGCGGGGGGAGGCCACCCGGGCATTGGCCCGACCACATTTTTTCAAAGCAAAAAGAAAATTTACTGATTCAGCTAAATTCTGCGTAAAAACCTTGAAAAAGACCTGTTTTAGGCAGTCTAGAAGGGCTAATTTAGATTCTTGTAAAGCTAAACTTGACGAGGCCTACCTAGAAGCCGAAATATCCTTTATAAACGGCCAGATAAACTCCATGTCTGAATACTTCTCGCATAACTCTCATCGAAATGCTCGGAGCCTAGTCAGAGAGCTTAGTGGAAAAAATTCGAAACCCCCCATTCAATTAAAAGGCGGATCCACTGGGAAACGTCTAGATAATTGGCTCAATCATTTTAAAAATCTTCTTGGCAAAAAGCCAATTCTCTCTGAAAATAATTCTCTACCCAGGGAACAAATTTCTCCGCCTTTGGACATTTCTCTCTCTCCTTTCCCTTTAAAAGAATTAACAAAGGTCCTTTCCCAAACTAAGTCTTGTAAAGCTTTCGGTCCAGATAACATTCCACCTATTATCTGGAAAGACAAAAACTTCCACGGTTTCCTTCTTAATCTTTGTAATATCGCGTTTGAAGAAAATGTTTGCACAAATCATTGGCTAAAATCTCATATCATTCCTGTTCCAAAAAAGGGAGACCTCACTCTTGCTACTAACTATCGTGGTATATCTCTTCTTCCAATAGCGGCCAAGATTTACAACAAACTTTTACTCAATAGGATTAGGTCCAAAGTCGAACCCATTCTTCGTAAAAACCAAAATGGTTTTCGTAGTGGGCGCTCCACACTAACACAAATCCTATCCCTTCGTCGCATACTTGAAGAAGCCAGGAATTTCAATCTCGACGCTATACTTGTATTTGTTGACTTTAAAAAAGCTTTCGATTCAGTTGATCGAGATAAAATGTTTGATATCCTCTCACTATATGGCATTCCCTTGAAAATCATTAATGCCATCAAGCTTCTTTATACAGACACCAAATCTTTTATCCAGACTACAGACGGCGAGACTGATACTTTTCCCATCTTAGCAGGTATCTTGCAAGGTGATACCCTCGCCCCGTTTCTTTTTATTTTAGTTGTAGATTACATCATGCGTGTTTCTGTTGATAAAATCTCACATTGTGGTTTTCTCCTTGAACATAAACTTGGGCGTCGTAGTCCAGCGACTTATCTCACTGATACAGACTTTGCTGATGATATAGCTCTAACCAGTTCTAAGCTTTCAGACGCTCAAAAATTACTAAATGCACTAGAATCGGCTGCAAATTCCATAGGCTTACATCTTAACGAATCAAAAACCGAGTTTTTCAGTCTCAATCCCATTGATCCTTCCGAAAGTATCAGAACTGTTGCAGGAATCAAATTAAAGAAAGTTGACGATTACAAATACTTAGGCTCCTATATATTCGCAAAGCACTTGCCTGGAGTGCGTGTAACAAACTACACAAAATTTGGACATCTTCTCTTCTTGACTCTAACCTTAAGATTAAAGTTTTTAAATCCACCATAGAACCTATCCTTCTTTATGGTTCGGAAACGTGGTCCTTCACACGTAAATTAGAAAAACAACTCGATGGAACATACACACACCTTCTAAGAAGAGTTAAAAATCTTTCCTGGCGCGATCATCCCACTAAAAACAACATCTATGGTTCGATTAAGCCTATCTCAAACATCTTAAAGACTAGACGTGTTCAGTTTGCTGGTCATTGCATCCACAGAAGTCATCTCCTCACTCTTACGCTGGTTCAAAGATCGAGAAAGTTAACTTTTACTGACGCAGTTAGCAGGGACACTGGACTTCTTTTTAGTGACCTGGAGACTGCCAGGCGGGACCGCGATTCTTGGCGCCAGAGGGTAGAATCCATCATCTCGACCGCGGTCGAAAGATGATGATGATGATCAATAGGCAAGTCATAGCATTTATTCAAGACAAAACACTCATGACTATTGTCCTTAAAACTGATAGCGGTTAATGGCAAACCATGGTCAGAGATATCAACAAGCATATACAATCTCTTAATGTCTTTGTGATCAATTGGTTCTTGTTGAAAACCAGCAGGTATCATCACCTTGTCAAGATTCTTGAGATTCAACACTCCATTCTTCTTTACTTCAAGATATTTGATGCAAATGTCGCAAATTGGATTAGTGTGTCTTGTAAAGTTGTATGCTTCTAGGGATTTACACTGGGACGAATGTTCAATTTTTTTCAGTCTTTGAAGGTTACTTTTGCACTTTTGACAAAGTAATTTTGGGTAGTGTTCGTCCGACTCATTTTCACAATCCAAAACATAATAACGTTCAAGAACATCTTTATATTCAGATACATGCTTGGCATTGATATAGCCTTTATTGTACGCTATCTGTTCACCGCAAACTCGACAAAAATTAATGAGGACTGTTTTTTGAATTAATTCAATTTGTCTTTGATTCATTTCAATTTTTATATGTAGCTATTTTTATTTCAACAGTTGTTTTAAATTTTTCATGTAATATTACTAATTCTTTATATTCCTATACGATAAAAACAGAAAAAAATGTAATATGTCCACAACAGTTAACAGTAAAGTAAAGCTACAACAACATCTGATACAATTCACAAATATTATTCCTGGAATACTAGACTAGATTGAAAGAAAAGTTGATTAACAAAATTATTAAAGTTGATTAAAGTTTTGTAAATCTAGTCCATCCATCCAGCAGCTAGAGAATCTCTAGTCCGTATATAAATCAACTTTTCCAAGCTATTATAGTAAAGAACCAAACATTCTTTTGAAAAAAATATAAAGTATGTTTTCATTTGTTTTATTTTCCTTGATATCGCAAGAAAAATACTGTACAGTACGAAGAAGATGGAGCGACAAGCAAGACAAAAACAAAATGGCCGCCGCTAGAAAAAAAAAGTTCTAGATACAAGTTTTTTTAAACAAAAGTTTGACAGGCATCCTGAAGATGACAAAAAAAGTTAATTGTTTTTGAAGTCTTTAACTATCCAACTAACTAAATCCAGTCAGGCAAGTCTCATGCACGATCATACAAAAAGTTATAAGCTAAACTCCAGCCCACATTTCAGGTCGAAAATCACATGTTTTCCTTCGATACTCTGTCTACCATCTACATTTCATATATAAAGTTTGTTTGTATCTCTTCTTACTGCTCTTCTCCATGGTTAAAAACTTGTTTCATTTAAAACAACCCATTGGTTGTTGAAAAAATTGATGATGAAATGTCAAATTTTCAGAAAAATCCTCTACGTCGGAGAACCGCGGTACCTTGAGAAATAACTGTTCGCATCCAGTGAAATGGCATAACACGCACTGTCTCGCGCGAATCTTTTCAAAACAATAGAAAAAAACAAGTTGGATACCTATTATTTTTACATCGTTAATACAATACATAATATAAAAAAAATGTTTCAATTTTTCAAAAATGCAGTTGCGCTAAAAAACCATTTAAAGATTCTCCGAATTTCATAAAAGTCTCTGGAAATCTATCAAAACACTTTACAATTTGTTTTCGCAAGAAAGATCTTTCAGCTCCCTGATCGAGCATGCGCTTGAAAAGTTCTGAAATTCTGGGCAGAACATCTTCAAAAAGAAGTGTGCATCTAGCAATGCGTAGGACCTCAGAATATATAGAACTGCAAAAGATGATTGATGGTAAATTACTATCTTTATGTGGCATTCTCACGATGAAAAAGGGAAAGGCGTCTCTCTTGTCAAACAATTTGTAGCGAAAGATGTTATTTTCAATGCTTATATCTAGATCCAAAAACGTTGCATGTGTTCCATGATGTTCAACTTTCAACTGTAGCTCTTCCGGATAGATGTCATTATAACATGAGAAAAAATCATCTCTATCATTAATAGCGCAAAGGTCATCAATAAATCTACCAACTGAATGAAAATTGTATGCTCTAGGAGAACTAGTAGATATAAAATTTTGTACATATTTAGATTCGTAATAATAAGGAAAAAGGTTAGCCCAAAATAGAGCTGGATCTATTCCCATCGGGATACCGATGTTTTGTCTGAGTATATGATTACCAACTTTGAAATAGCAATTCTTCATTACATTAAGGAAAGAAATTTTCGCGGGAATTTAATTTCGCGGTAATTTCACATTGCTTCTTTCCACTCATTCAAGGTTGACTTTTTGGACCTACCTGGAGGTCCTGTAAATTAACCTTTGTCCGTCCGTTTGTCCGTCCGTCTGTTACCAGCTTTTCTCAGGATTGGCTCATTAGTTTTTTCTGATTTTTTGCACAATGATGCAAAGTGGCAATGCCCAAAATGTGACGGAGCCCGATTTTCGAAAAAAAATATATTTGGGCAAATTTGGGCCAAAAACTGCCTAAAAATAGGGTTTTTTGGACTTTGTGCAAAATCCTGTCATTACTTTTTTCTGATTTTTTGTACAAAGATTGAGGGCAAGATTCTCTAAAGAATGGATGAAGTGGTTTTTCCCGGAAAATTCTTATTCGCTTTAAAAAACGGATTTTCGTATTTTAACCAAATAAGAAAATATACAGTATATGGCCCCCAAAACGGAGACGGCCCCCAAAACGGAGGTTTTCATTAAAATGAAGATTCTGACTTGTAGATTTATCAGAATTAAACGATTTTTGTTTATTTTGAAAGAATGATGGTTATACTTAAAAATGAGCATGTTTTTGCTGGTTTGAGACGGATGCAAAATAACATATTTGCGTCTAAAGGAAATATTTTAACACCAAAATTAGATAAAAATTGCATATAACTCACTCTAGCTCCTTGGATATTGAAAATAAGTTATGAAAACGGGGTATAGGAAACTTTCTACACCTAATGCCGTTCAGAAAATGCAAATACATCTGTGACTTTAGAGGCTGGGTAAAAGATATAGCATCTTGAAGGTCAACCAGTATTTTGGAGCCCTAGAATCAGCATTGACAAAACCGAAAATTCTAAATATGAGAAAAAGCAAAAAATCTTGGAATTCTATTCCTATCACCTTGAGTTAATAATTTATAACAAAAAATATAAAAATTTTCGCTGAATCTGCAAAAACGGCAAATTCTGTCATTTTTTTGCAAAATATAGGAAAAAAATATCTTTAAAGCTTAATATTTTCAGTTTCAGTTAAGCTTTTTTTCTAAAATTTTCACAGCTTATTCCATACATGAATGGAACTATTTTCAAAAGAGATTTGTTTTCAAAAACTTGATTAAGACTTTGCTAAATCAAAATTGTCATTTTGAAAATTTCTAAATTTTCAGTTTGGAAAATCTTGAAATATTTCATAAAAATCATAAATTTTACATCCATCGTGTCGTAAATTTAAGGGAAAACACAAATATGTCCATAATTTTTCCCCCTTTTACCACCGGGCTTAATAATTTGATTTTAGCTACACCTCCGTTTTGGGGGCCCCAAACCTGCATTTTGACAACCAGGGGTATACTGTAAAAATTTTATCAAATAAATTTATGCCCTCTAAATCATATTTCAAAACTATGGTCAAATTTTTATTCATATCTTAAAGATATCTCGAGAAATCGCTAAAATTTCAAACCTCCGTTTGGGGGCATTAGAAAAAAGCTACCTATCTTAAGCGATTGAAAAATATTGTTATAATTGAAAATTTTGAAAAAGAACTTCCAGGAAATAAAGTAGAGATGTTAAAGGTTTTCATGCAGCAAAAATTTTTGTAAAATCTCTTTTCCTCTAGATTTGAGAGAAGTTTAAAATTTGATCGCCGTTTTGGGGGCCACATACTGTAGCTTTTCTCAATGTTGACTCATAATTTTTTTCTGATTTTTTGCACAATGATGCAAAATGACAATACCTAAAATGTGACGAAGCCCGATTTTCAAAAAACATTTTTTTCTGGCCGAAAATGTCGGAAATATGCTGGGAAAACTGTTTTTTTTGCATTTTCTCAAGATTTTCTCATTGTTTTATTCTGATTTTTTGCTCAAAGATGCGTATTAACAATGCCCAAAACATGGCCGAGTTGGATTTTTGAGAAAAATTTTTTCCGGTTGAAAATGCCAGAAATCGCCGTGTTTGCAGATTTTCATTGGATTTTTTCCTTATATTCATTTCTATGTTTTTTACACAAAAACATTATTGATAACAATGCTCACCATCAAGCATGATTCAATTGTCAATAAAACTGATTTTTGCGACCAGAACTTTCTATTTATTTTTTCCTTACAACCCTTCCCTCTCCCCCCATCAACAATCAATGATGAATTTATTGCGTTATGCATTTTCGCTAAACGCAATATTTTCTGACTGATTTTTTTTTCATTTTTCTCCTCGCATTGCTATCTAACTTTCATCATCAGGTAGGTCCATTCAGCATCTAGCTTGTTAATACCAGATTTTGCTTCAATGTTAGTTATACAATCATCCAGGCTTCGAAGAATCTCTTCCAAGGCTCTATCAAAGTTTATAGTTCTAGGTTCTCTATAGTTGGGACCCTTGGTTAAAAGTTTTCTGAGTTTGTCATCTTTGCCAAAACGATTGACCAAGTCTAGTGTTTTAATAATAAATATGTTTGTTACTAATTTGATATTTACTGATACAGATATACAATCACAGGCACACTCTTATTTTGCAACAAATGGGTAAGATGATTGATTTTGCTAAGCTTTAGATTGATATAATACATACTCACTCTTGTTTCTTGATAACACGTTTTGTATTCGAAGACAGCTTGATAAATTTACGACCTCCACGAAGCTTGGAATTACAATGTTCCCTGATTTTTAAAACATCAACAATGAGCGTCGTCACTTCTTTTCTGGATACCCCTTGATGACATCTGTTTTTGTTTTTCACAAACTCGACAATTGATCTTTCTTCAGCTGGTGTCAAAACCCGAAGATGCTCCTTTTTGCTGTTCACTTTGTTTCCATTCAGGCGGCGATCAATGGTGCTTCTGTCTTTAATCAGAGGAAACATGCCAGTTTTCAATGCTGAATGACCTTTTCTCCTATTTTCTTTGCACCAGTTGACTGCCTCCTCTATTTGAAGTTCCTTCTGATTTATATTCTTTCTCTTTACAATAGCCTCTGCTTTACAATTGGGCTTGCCAGATACACCTAACAGCCTTTTCTTAACTCGTAATTTGAATTCTGGTTTAACCATTGTAATTTATGTATTTTTTCCTAAATAGACACACATATAAATGTAAAATGGGCATAAATTTCTTAAAAATTTAACTATCCACTTAGCAATGAAATCCTAGCATGTTAATGAACTACATAAAGGAAATTTTCCATTCAAAATCCAACATCTTTACTACGTGAGTCATAAACGCCCGTGACAGTTTTTAAGGGGTAAGAGTGTAGTTTTTAAGGTTTTTTTTTGAATTTCTGGGTGACTTAAAACAAATACAATTACTAAATTGAGCCAAAACTATATAACAAACATTACTTGAAAGAATCTTGAAAAAAATTGAGGTCAAAATAACTTTTTGATGAAAATTTATTAACGAAAAACTGTTTTGTGGGTTTTAAGGGGTAGAAGACATAATTTGCTCTTTTTAGAATTGCTAAAAAAAATAAACAAATTGTTTAAACCTAAAACCATGGCCAGGGAAGAGGACATATACAATAGACTTTCACTAAAAAGAGTTTCAGCTATGTAGCTTATCTCTATCTGGTGTAGCAGCGTACCACTTTTTTTGTAGTTTTAAGGGGTATCCAGTATATACCAGTATATTACGTCTGCGATTTTATGTGTGTGTTTTCGGTTTGCTAAATTTGAGTTTGAAGTTTTTGTAACCGCTATTCTTGAGTGCGTTTTCGTATTCAGTCTTAGCTTCGTTAAAAATAGTTTCGTTTGGAGAGTTTTTCGACAATCTATTATTTATTGAAGTCGGTAGCTGCTCTAGGATATTAGATGGGTGGTTGGATGATGTGTTTACGTAGAGGAGTCTGTCGTTTGGTTTTTTGTAAGGTCGGTGGGTGTCATTGATAAGGTCAAGTGTTAGGTCTAGAAATTTTACCACTTTTAGGTTAATTAAAATGTCGATATCGAAACCTATGTGTTGATAATTGATTGTTTCATCTTTTCGATCAGTCGTTTGCTGGTTGAACGGATTAGCATCAAGCCATCATCGCGATACAAACCGTTGTTGTTTTTGTTGTTAAGTTTTGATAGTTTTTCGAGGATGAAGATGCCTACGAGTTCGCATAATTCGGCTCCATCGTAGCTTCCCATCGTCACATCAAAGGTACTGTGTGACTTACTCTTTTTCCATGGTATATTCTTAGAGTACAGGAGGGATTTACGGCAATGCATTATTGTACGTATTTCTTCGTCGGTGATTTCTATAAGGCGCTTTGCGAAGTTTAAATTGTTTTCGAGGACGTTTTGGGAGATTGATGGGTAGAACTCTTTGATGTCCATCTGAATGAAGGAGCATCTGTTTTTATTTTCGATCAGCGTGAACCATTCAATGACTTCTGATGAATCTTTTCACTGTCTGGCGTTAAGTTGTCGTCGAAGGTCGCGGTTGATTCTGTTAAGTATGGATTTTGTTACCTTGCCCAAATTGCTCTTATAAGGGTTGATAAGTCTGCATGGATAATTTTGATGGAAGTTGTCTTTGGTCTTTAAGTGAGATAAAGGCTTCCGATTTTGGACCATTTTGGATTTTGTACGTTTTCGCCGACAAAACAAATAACATTTACAGTATGCCTCCAGATGAGCACAACAGACTATTGGACAATAATGTGACCAAAACTTATGAAAAAGCCGATAAGCTCCTCGAAAAAGCAATTAACTCTGAAGCTAGAGAAATAGCAAAATCCTATAAAATCGACAACCGCGCCGAAATTATGCCAAAATCGGAAGCCTTTATCTCACTTAATGACCACAAAGACAACTTCCATCAAAATTATCCAATTAGCAATTTGGGTAAGGTAACGAAATCCATACTTAACAGAATCAACCGCGACCTTCGACGACAACTTAACGTTAGACAGTGGAAGGATTCATCAGAAGTCATTGAATGGTTTACACTGATCGAAAATAAAAACAGATGCTCCTTCATTCAGATGAACATCAAAGAGTTCTACCCATCAATCTCCCAAAACGTCCTCGAAAACGCTCTCAACTTTGTAAAGTGCCTTACAGAAATCACCGACGAAGAAATACGTACAGTAATGCATTGCCGTAAATCCCTCCTGTACTCTAAGAATATACCATGGAAAAAGAGTAAATCACACAGTACCTTTGTTGTGACGATGGGAAGCTACGATGGAGCCGAATTATGCGAACTCGTAGGCATCTTCATCCTCGAAAAACTATCAAAACTTAACGACAAAAACAACAACGGTTTGGATCGCGATGATGGCTTGATGCTAATCCGTTCAACTAGCAAACGACTGATCGAAAAGATGAAACAATCAATTATCAACACCTTCAAATACATAGGTTTCGATATCGACATTTTAACTAACCTAAAAGTGGTAAACTTTCTAGACTTAACACTTGACCTTATCAATGGCATCCACCGACGTTACAAAAAAAACAAACGACAGACTCCTTTATGTAAACACATCATCCAACCACCCATCTAATATCATAGAGCAGCAACCGACTTCAATAAATAATAGACTGTCAACAAACTCTTCAAACGAAACTATTTTTAACAAACCTAAGACTGAATACGAAAACGCACTCAAGAATAGCGGCTACAAAAACTTCAAACTCAAATTTAGCAAACCGAAAACACACTACACCGAAAATCGCAGACGTAATATAATATGGTTCAATCCACCGTTCAACAAAAAACGTATCAACAAACGTTGCCAAATCATTTCTCCACCTAATCGATAAACATTTTACCCACGAAAACGGTCTTCGAAAAATTTTCAACCGAAAAAACGTAAAGTTGAGCTATAGCTGCACTCAAAACATTGGCTCAATAATCAAATCTCACAACAAAAAACTTTTGTCAAGGATTAACAACACCGACGAACCGTGTAATTGTACCATAAAAGATGATTGCCCCCTAAAAGGAAATTGCCAGATCTCATCGGTCATTTACAAATGTAAAGTTACAGGGGAAAACGTACCCAAAAAGGTTTACTGTACAGGGTGTCCCTAATTAAAGTATCGAGTTTGAACATGCGATTGAGTAGAAAAGTTCGTGTGTGTTATCGCTAAAACATAAGAACGTTCTCCATCACACAGGCTTATTACAAAAGGTAGTTACAATGTATAAATTAATCGTAATGACAAAGAAAAAAGAGGGAGAGCTTAAAATACAATTTTGTGAACACGCACATAAAACTTTCTACTCATAGTTGTGTTTCGACTCGATACTTTAATAGATTAACAGAAAGGATATTCAAAGAACGTTATAATGGACACAAATCATCATTTAATAATGAGCGCTACAAAAATAGCACTACACTCTCGACACACATCTGGGATATGAAATCAAAAGGCGTGATTCCCACATTAAAATGGTCAATTGTTTCCTAAGCGAAGGCATACAATAACATTTCCAAAACATGCCAATTATGTCTGAATGAAAAATTCGAAATTTTAAGCTATAAAACCAAAAAGGAACTCTTAAACTTAAACAAAAGATCAGAAATTATTGCGAAGTGCCGCCATATTAACAATCAATCGTAAAAGGGGTTACGCACGGAGAACGAGTCTCGTGTTCTTAAAGCGAAAGGGATTCTATAGAACCCACTAGTTAAATAAGAAGAGGTGGAGGCTATCAAGCCGCTGTCAAAAGAATATCGTTCGTACTTTTTTTCTGAAAATGCCAAATCTAAAATTCCATAAATCTAAAAATTACAACTTAAAATGGATCAAAACTCAAAACACTGCGAATCTTGTAATGATGATGTCATTTTGGCCCTAAATGTCGTCACCGAAAGGGTAATAAATTTCTAACTTTACTGAAATGAAATCGATTTCTAATTGATCCGATAGATTCTATCGATGATTACCAATCCAATGAAGACTGAATAAGTATAGTTATCGCATGACTTTGAGTGCAATACGAGAAATATTTTACGAGCGAGGCGAGCCTTTCTATTAAACGTAAAATTTAATAGATTTAATCTATTTACAAAAATTTAAAGGAGCAAAAATTCCCGAGTTAAAAAAAAGAAAAATAGCTCGGATAGTTAAAGGAAGCATAATTTCCCGAGTTAGAAAATCAATAATAACTCGGAAAGCTAAAGGAAGTAAAAATTCCAAAGTTAAAAAATGAAAAATAATTTCCGGGTCTCTATAATTTTAAATGTTTTTGTTCGAAAATCTTGTTAGATTCGAATTTTAGATTCGAACAAAAACATTCGACCGAAGTTCCCGCCGAAATTATGCACATGAAAATAAAGAAAGATTTTGTCGATCCAGAAGCTTCAAAATAAATGCAGCAGCTTTTTCAGAGATGTGAAAGTACCTAAAAAAAACAAGTCCAAATTTCAAATTAGGATGTTTGACGCGCTATTCGTTTTCTTAGCTGGTATCTTTGGATAGAAAACAATAAAGATATTATATTAATTCTGTGAAAGTTTGAGAAAGTTTCACGCATTCAAAAGAGAGTTAGAAGATATTTCAGGGACCTATCTATTTTTAAATTGTTTAAAAATTGACGTCAAGTGAAAATATTATCAGAACAGTGGAGAAACTAAACGATACCATGAAATTTTTTTTGCTACCTCGAGCGGTCTTGTTGAACGCGAGAGAATTGCAATGGAAGGTCTTCTTTTCAATAGATGTCGTTCCACTGCGCTCGAAAAAAGTAAACCGGCGTTTTTCTTTCTGAAACTTTGACCTTCAGTCAAAAGCAGTTTTACTTGCGTAAAGATGGTTTTTTCCAACGAAGATAAAGCTGTCATAAAGAATGATTATACCGAAAAAGGCTGGTCAGCGTACAGGATTTGTAAAGAGCATCCCATGAAGAAGTGGTATAAAAGTTCTGTGCAAAATCTCATTAATCGATTCAAAAAAAGTGGGACCATGGACAGAAAACCCGGCTCCGGCCGCCCAATAACTGTAACCACTGCAGAAAACGAAGAAATTGTTGAGCAACTGATTTGCTCGCAGGAAGAATCACCTGGAGAGATTGAAAAGATAACGGGAATAAAGAGATCATCAGTGCGAAGAACGGTGAAACGAAATGGATGGAAGCAGTATAAAAGAATCAAGACCCCGAGAGTTACCGAAGGAACAAAGAAACGACGAACGGAAAGATCTGGTGCTTTGGCAGAACGGTTTTCCCACAAAAGAAGCGTAGAGAAGTGTGTGTTCCAAGACGAGAAAGACTTTACTCTTGATGTACTCATTAATTCACAAAATAGCAGAGTATATAGCCAAGGAAAAAAGGCTGATGTCCCTGATAAACGTTTGTATCATGAAAAAAACCGACAGTCAAAAAAAGTGATGGTGTCTGCCTGTGTCACGTGGCACGGTGCCACAAAACCTTTTTTTGTTACGAACAATAATGTTAAAGTAAATGCCAAGAGATATAAAACGCATCTTCAAAAGTATCTTCTTCCAGACATCAATCAGATGTCGAAACGTAAGGACTGGATCTTCGTACAAGATTCAGCTCCATCTCATCGCTCAAACCTGGTACAAGGAGCAGTTAAAAAGTCGATTCATCAAATACACCGATTGGCCACCTGCTTCACCGGATTGTAATCCTTTGGATTTCTATTTTTGGGATAGGATTGAAAGGAAAGTATATGAGAATCGATTTAATCGTGCTTTCAAAGATGAAGAGTCATTAAAGAGACGAATTCGAAAAGCTTGGCCGGAAGTTGCAGGAGAAGTTCAAGAGATCCGTAGAGCATTCAAACAATTTGTCCCCCGGTTGCAAGCTGTTCATGATAAAGAAGGACATTGTATAAAAATGTTGTTTGGTTGAACTGTTTATTGTAAAACAATCTGTATCGTGCTTCTTCTACGATATCTATTTAACTTTTGTAATATACGAATATCTTGTTTTGATTAGATGAATAGGTTATGCTGTTACTTCTAAAATTTATTTTGACGTCAATTTTTAGGTATTTTGAACAAGTCGAATAATACCACTAATCGTAAAATCTTTATATCTCCCTTTCACTTTTAGACTCGATGCTAAAACTTGGCAAAAAATTGGGAAAATACTTATAGAATAAAAGTGCAAAATCGTGATTGCACATCTTTTTTCGATCTATCGTCAATTAAGAATGAAATATGGACTTGTTTTTTTTTAGCCCACCCACATTACAGTAAACACAGAAAAACAAGATGTATTGATTTTTTTTTCGATTGAGAGGAAATTCTTTATTGATGCGTTTCTCTATCAGATCGATAACGCTTTTTGATGTTTTTGTTTCGATGCATAGATGAGAAAATGCATACTGGTATAAGCTATGAATGATCTGTGAATTTTCGAAGTAAGAAGTGTTGATTGTTGAAGAATTGATGCTGAAAAGTCAAAGACACAGTTTTGTGGAGGATTGGGAGAGACACAATAGACTTTTTACAAAAATCCCTCGTTACCTGGTTTAATCAAAGACATTGAATTTCCCTCGTTTTGTTATGGAAAATATTCTTGACTAGTATTAAAGAATTTCAAGTTTTTATTCATACATTGATAAAAAGAACTGTTTGGTTTTCACGAAACGAACGAAAGTGCCGAAAGCTGAATTTATTTACTTTGGGTCGTGTCACGTGTGTGTCGAGTAGTTTTGTAATAGTTTTTAGATATTTCATCAGTTTTAATTTCATTGACTTTTTGGAAAGAATCATTATTTATTCCGAGAGTTCAGTTCTTTTCGGCTGTTTTGTTTTGATTTTCTCACGCTGCTTACCCAAATGTTAACTAATTTTTATTTAAAGTCGTCTTAAGGCCTCATGACACCCCTCTCTCATTGCATTCTCGATAAATTTTCCGATCCAAAGAGGGGTTAGCCATTTCCAAACTCCTTTCCAATCCCATCTTATTCCAAATAAAATTCCGATAGAATGAGGGGTCAACGACCTCCCAATTCCTTTCCAATCTCGAGTTATCGAATTTTTTTTGTTTTGATGACGTCATCAGCTAAAAATGGCTAAAAATTCAGCCAAATTTTAAAGTCCTACTCAAGCCTTATAAACCCTCTCATCTCATTCCCCATGAAATTCCCGATAAAATGAGGTGTCAACGACCTCTCCACTCTTCTTCAAACTCGAGATATCGCAATTTGAAGTTTTTCCCAAACCCGTGACGTCAGTGGGTCCTTTTACGAATTTTGAAATTTTTGCGGTCAACAGGTACAGGCACGACGCAACGGGTACGGCAGGTACGGCAGCCGCCGTACCAGATTTTCACAAAAATACCCGAAGTTTTCCTCTTCGTCGGTCAAATCGCTATAAAATCGCATAAATTTCCTCATTCGCCGTACCAGATATAAAAAGCTTCCGTCGTGCCTGAGGTACCATTTTTAAGGCCCGCATATTGTAAATTTTTGTAAATTTTGCTTACGCGCATGCGTTTGCCAAAAGAGTCACACTCCACTCGCTAACGCTCGCTCCGTGCGTAAATATATATTGGCAAATTATAAATCAATAGATTAAGTTTTTATTTCCCAATAGAATTTCTTTTTCAAATTTTGTGACACGTATTGATTCCCTTGTTAATTACTCTAAATATTGTACGATGTATGAATAGGAAGAGAATTTGTTCAACATTTAGTTTACAACTGACGATTGGAAACATGAAACTTAAAGTATTGTAAAAAACAAGTTTGGTTATTTTTCTTGTTTTAATATTCTCCTCCGGTAGAGCACTCTTTGAAGATACATTTAACTTCTGATATATATATGTCTATCAAAAAAGTTACAGACAACAAAACAAAAAGTTACTTAATCTTATCAGAAACTCGCCTGAGACAAGCCATAAAAATTTAGACAAGTTCAGGGCTAATTCACTCGCCAAATTAAGAAGAAGTTCTTTATTAACATATTCATATTAAAAATTGATTTAATTTTATCTTGATGGATTGATTAGATTGATATCTTCTTAAATATATTTACATCGTTTTTACAAAATAAAAATTTGAAATGGAAAGTTGAAATATTTAAAAAGGTACTGTTCAGCATGACGAAAGTTCAATCAATCGATAATAGTTTTATTCAAAATAAAAAAATTACGTTTAGACCCCCTTCACTTCAAAGAGAAATGTCTGTGGTACTGTTAAACTCATTTTGATCAACAATATTTTTATTTTCCTTTATTTTAAATTTCTACTCACCCTCAATCCAACGAATTCCTNCAATAATAACTCGGAAAGCTAAAGGAAGTAAAAATTCCAAAGTTAAAAAATGAAAAATAACTTCCGGGTCTCTATAATTTCAAATGTTTTTGTTCGAAAATCTTGTTAGATTGAATTGAATTGAATATATTTTACTGTCCGGTTAGACAGAAGGATCAACCGTAATAGAAACTAAATTCTAATAAAAATACAAGGTTGTCCTGAATATCGTAAAATATATCTAATAAAAACTATGAGAAAATATACATGTTAAAAATAGCTGTAATAGCTTTAAGGTGAAATATAATACAACAAACTATATACAAAAAAAGATGTTTTTTAACGATGGTTGTTCTAGGTCACGTACTTGCTCATATAGTATTCTTTGGAGATTTCTTTGAGTTCTTTGAGTTCTGACTCAGAAAGTTTTTTATCATCAAACTTACGTTGAAGCTCATTCCATTGGTTTGAGGATTTTCTAGTGAAAGAATTCAATCCGTAGTTGGTAGTGTTGACATTTGGTCGAAAGATTAGCTCAATGAATTTGTCCTTAGTTTCAATCTTATGCTGAGTTTTTTCAAATGTTAAATTTTGGAGGGACTCGATGGGGAGGCTAGCGTTGAAGTATTTATAAACATAGATAATGTTCATGATTTTGACTTGGTCAAAAACATTGAGTACGTCTAATGTTTAATAGAGGATAGCGAAACCCGAGACCGTGAAGCATAATTCTTACTGCAGAATTTTGAAAACTTGGATTCTGTGTGTCGCTGTATTGTCACACAGAGCCCATATCTGTGCAGCATATCTAACATGAGATGCGAATACAACCATGATAGATATTGATGAGAGTTTTTGTATGGACAAAATGTCGAATCTTAGACAGTGCTCCGTTTGCTCTGCGAAGTTTTGTAGCGACAGTAGAGACATGGTGTTTCCAGTTCAGATGTTCGTCAAGGTAAACACCAAGGTATTTGACCCACTTGCTCGGAGTCAGAATTTGACCTGCTAGCTTGAGACGAGGAATACTATCAAGAAGTTTCCATGGAGAGTGAAAGATAACAAATTCGGTTTTACTTACATTGAGAGAGATTTTATTAGCCTTGAGCCAGCTGACAAGGACTCTGAGGTCTGCGTTGACTCTTCCACAGAGGGACCAGACTGTTTCAGCAAAGTTTAAGAGGTGAGTATCATCAGCAAAGTGGTAGGTTTCAGATGTTCTAATGCATGAATGGAGGTCGTTGATGTAAATTAAGAATAATAAAGGGCCAAGGACTGAACCTTCAGGTACCCCATGTCTGATTGGTAGCAATCTAGATTGTGAGTTAGAGAGAGAGACAAACTGGGAGCGATCAGAAAGATAAGATTTGAACCATGCATTCTCAGTACCACGAATTCCATAATGGTCGAGCTTGGAAAGAAGAATTTCGTGGTCAACAGTATCGTAGGCCTTCTGGAGGTCAACAAATACACCACAGGCAAATTCCCTTTTATCAAGACGTTCCCTTATACGCTCGTAATGTTGAAGGGTGTAATGGGTTGAATGAGCTTTACGAAAACCAAATTGTTTAGAGTATTTGATTGTAGCGATTGAGAAAGTTATTACCCGGAGTAAGCAACTTTCTCATAAATTTTCAATATTTTGACAGCAAAGATATTGGTCTGTAGTTAGAGACTTCAAGTGGTGAACCCTTATTTTTGAAAACAGGGACAACCTTAAGATTTAAGGCGGAGGGATATTCCTGTTTCAAAGGACTGTTGATTAAAAAGAGATTTGAGAGATAGTCTTGATTTAGAGTTTGAGTATCTTAACAGGAATGCTGTTAGGGCCTGATGATTTAGATGGTGAGAAGGAGCTTATTATTTTACTGATTTCTTCTGGTGTTGAGGGTGTGAAAAAGATTGAGTTTTGGTTAGGGTTTTTCATGAAGCTTGAGAAGTGGTGGTTGGCTGGCTGTATCTTGTCTCTGATAGAGTCAGCTATAGTTGTGAAGAAATCATTAAAAGAATTAGCTACTTCGGCAGGCTTGGATGATACTTTGTCTCCAATTGAGATTGATATTGGAGAGGAGGACTTCCCAGTCCTTGATGAAATGATGTCTCTAACCCCGGACCATACTTTGTTCATATTTTTTGAGTGTCTATTTAGTAAAGTAGATGACCTGCTTCTTCTACTCAGAGATACTATAGAATTTCTATAGCGTTTGTATAAAATTTTGTAGTTCTCATTCTTAGTCTTAAAGTATTTTCGTTGGTAGAAAACTCTCTTGGAAATTGACTTGACAATTCCAGGAGTGATCCATGGTTTAAGTTTAGATTTGACCTGGTCTTTGGTAAGTTTGACTGTGGGAATATGTCTCTCCAGAAGGTCTTTGATGTTATGTATCAAAGCATTCACTAGGATGGAGATTTGAAGATTCAAAGAGAGTGTTCCAATCAATCTCAAGGAATTCTAGAATAAAGTTGACTTCGTTGAATTTACTCCAATCTTTCCGAAAATATGACCCATCGTCCAAGATTTTATCGAGATTTAGAGAGGGAAAGAAGCAAAACTGTGGCAGATGATCTGAGATAGATATCACTCTCATTCAATCACATATCATAAGGCGTGAGTGTGGTATGAAGAGATCAGAATGTTTTCAAGAACTCAGTGAATAGATTTGAATCAAGTTTTCTACATTCATTTGAACATTTGCATTGATCATTTGAATATTTACATTTACATTTACATTTACATTGAACCATTTGGAATTATTTTCACATATCAATTCACATTTGGCCGGCTGGTAAGCTAATATTTTCTAAACTTTATTTTATATCAAGGCTTTGTCAACTCAAATTTTCTAAAGTAAGTTTTTCAATCAAATTTTTAACTTATCAACTTAGATCAATTTGTATCAAATTTATTTTTCAGTTTGAAGATACATTCAATATCAATCAATTCATAACGTTACGAACACCTGTGTCCGATAATTCCACATTCAAACAGCACAAATATCAATTGTCGCCGACGCTCAACAAACCGTCATCCGACATCAAGTCAACTGTCACTGATGCTCAACAAACCATTGTTCGACATCAAATCAATCGTCGCCGACACTCAACAAACTGTCGTCCGACATTTAACCAATCGTTGCTGACGCTCAACAAACCGTCGCACACAGACTCAAGCTGACGTTCACGTCATCTAATCAANAAAGAAGAAATATGTTTTAAAAGTTTCTTGTGTGTTGGAAAAGTGTCGAGTTTTGTTTAACTTCGCTTTCGATAAAATGTTTCTGCCATAAAGTAAAGAAAAGTGTGTGTAAGCGCTCGTCAATGTCATCTTCGTTCAAGTAACTGAGAGGGCGTGAGTTCAGTGTACCCTCGATTTCACATAAAAAGGTAGAAACTTCTTCAAACTAGAAGAGAATTTCCGAGGATTTTGCGTAGTGATGATTTCACGTTTCTTACTAAGGCGTTCATAAAAACCACCCCACCAAGGCTAAAGCCAATATAAATTCTTGTTTTATGCCCTGTTTCAAGAAAAAGTGCTTCACTTCGCGTGATTTGAAAGTTTTTGCATTATCATGAATTACCAGTTCAGGATAACCTTCCGGGCGAAAAAACGATGATTCCACGAATAAAAAGACTCGTCACCCATGTCAGGCACTAATTCTAAATGCAACGCCCTACTAGTCGCGCAAGTCAGTAGCAAAAATATAGACCTTAGAAAAAGAGTTCTCACACATTTTTCTTTGACGTATAAAGGTCCACAAAATCCAAACCAGTGTGTTGAAAGCAAAATACGCTCAAGTCTATAAGACGGAATATCTGCTGTAGGTGGAGGTAAAAAAGTTCTTTGGTTGAACCTCTTACATATCGTACATTTTCGAAGGATGTCTTTTACACGTTTTCTTCCTTTTGTTAGCCAATATCTTTGTCTCACGAATGCCAATGTTGTTTCAACTCCGTGATGTAACGTCCGTTTATGTGCATCTTCCACAATGAGTTGACTGAGGTGTCCGTCTCTCCTGATGATTGCTGGATGCGATTGATCGTAAGGTAGAGATGTGCCATAACGTCCTTTTAACCGTAAGAGCCGTTGTCGTCTTCATAAAGGTTCAATGATGTCTTCATTTGTCAAAAGAAGCGTCTGTCTTGATGAAGTATTGTTCTTCTTGATGATTCGATCGTGTGCATCTTTGAATTCTTCTGGTGACAGAGTTTGATCCATATTGGTGGTTTCTTTTTGGAATTAGGTTGATAAATCGGAACACATAACCCACAACAGATATGAACTTTTTCAAAGAACCAAAACGAGTAATGTCAACCACGTTAAATAAAGAATTATTGCTTTTGTTCTCGACAACAGATGCTAAGGTTAGAGTTTTTAAATCACTTTTCCGCTTCTCCTTCATAACTTCCACCAGCATAGCTTGGTTATGACACTCAAAAGGCTCAGAATTCAAGGAGAATTTAAAAGAAAACTTGGTCCTTTTTCCCACATTTCAGAATATGTTTCAAAAGGACGAGTAGGAAAATCAGATGGGTTTTCCTCCTCTTGACATGAAACCATTTGTCTCTATCAACCACTTTTCGTACTTTCACCGCTCTGTTCTCTACCCAAGGCTTCCAATCTTTCTCCTTACCTTTGATCCAACACAAATGCAATCCAGAATCCGACCAACACAACGTATCACTAATGTCAACCCTCCCATGAAAGGCTGAACGACATTGTGATAACAGATCAGACAACAAAGACATCCAAGGAGCTCTAACCTAGGAGTACCCAAAACGTTTCAAAGGTGCTATCCTTGTCTTTCCACCACAAAATTCACCGAAACTCCACCTTCCGAAACAAATCTCAAATAAACTACAGCACAATAAACCTCATCCGAACTATCAGAAAAACCCACACAGTTGAACACTCACAAAATCAGTAGTAAGAACAAACCGTTGCAACTTCAAAGTACCAATATTCCTCAAAAGAGCAAGAAAATCAACCCAATACTTCTTTAATTCCTCAGATACATCATCATCCCATCCAACTTTACTCTTACAGAGCAACTGGAAGAGAAACTTGATCCTAGCCGTTTACTGGCGAAATAAAACCCAAAGGGTCATAAAGGAAGGCCAGAAACACTTAAAATGTTCCGCTTAGTCAACTTTAACCTTCACACATCTCGAGAAAACTTCTTAAAATCAAAGACAAAACAATCATCACTACATCCCATTCACTCCTAAAACCTTTTCAAACGGACAAACTCCGCATCCCAATCAAAAGCTTTCTCAACTCAGGATCACTTGTCACCCACTTCCTTAACTCCATACCAGCATCCTTGATAATCTCAGATGTTCTCACAAAAACTGTTACCTTTCTCACCACTCTCAACACCGGATACAAGATCATCCACATAAAAATCATCCATAAGACGCTTAATCAATCCTTGTCAGTCGACAAATACTTCTCCAGATGATGCTTGATAGTACCATTCAACAAAAAGGGGCTTGAAGTCATCCCATCACGACTCTCATAAAACGAAAAACAACCAGTTTAGGATCACCATCCGACTCAAAATCATACCACAAAAACGAACGAAAGAAATCACGATGCTCGTCAAAACCTCAATGTTCAAAAAAGCTTTCTTAATATCCGCCAAAATAGCAACCTTGTTCAAACGAAAACGAATCACATATCAAACACCTTCGACAACAAATTAGGACCAGAATACTGACACTCATTTAAAGAAGGACCATTTATACCACAAGAAGCATCAAAAACAGCACGGATCTTGGTTGTCTCTCTATCTTCCTTCACTACTGGCCTGTGAGGTAAGTAGTGAACTTTACCTACCTCTGCAGAAATCTCATTCTCAGGAACTTTCTCAATAATACCTTCTTTCTTATACTCTTCAAAAACCTCATTATACCTCTTTACCAAGTCTGACTTTTCTAGTCTCTTCTTCAAGGAAACTAATCTCTTCTCAGAAGTCTTAAAATTGTCTGGAATAGTATCATGATCTGGCTTAAAAGGCAACTTCACTTGGTACCTCTCTCCTGTATGGACAATATCTTGCTCAAACTGGTGTACCACACAATCTTTCCTACCAATGTTCTCAACTTCCCAGAAACGATCCAAAGACTCCTTCAACTGTCGATCCGAATCACTTTCAACAGAACACCTAAAGTTCAAAAAACAATAACTATCCTCTTCACTTTTGACCTTGCCTTAACCTTTCCACTCAAAACCCAACCAACGACCGTCTCCGACGCAACTGGACCTGACTTACCTGTTTTGGTCTTACCGGAGAAAAAGTCATGGTAAAAATCAATACCGACAAGAACACCAACTGGGTAATCGATTGAAACCGCATTAAAGGTATCCGCCAACTCTAAATCCATCAAATGATCGTATTTTGAACGATCAAAGACCTTGGATATCGAGCCACAAATCCTCGGGACACAAAGTGCTTCAACAGCTGTGAAAGAGTTGCGGCCTTTGTGTTTAACCTTGATCGTGACAACATCCAAGAACTTGGAAACTTTTTTGCTGTTGTCTCCCTCACCGAAAGTCTTGATGACTACTTTCTCTTTTCTTTCAGACTTCAACTGTAACTTATCTCTCAACGCTTGAGTCACGAAACTCCTTTGACTGCCACTGTCAAACAAAATCTTAGAAAAACTCCCCTGTCTCTTACACTTATCCTGAATATAAGCTGTAGCTGTCTGCAACAAAATAGACTCGCGTTCTGCTCTGGCTGACATAACAAGACCTTGCTGAATTTCTTCTAGTGACTCTCCGTCATCCTGATCTCTCTCTCTGTCTTCTCCACCTCGATCACCATTTCTGACTCTATTCTCTTGATCTCTTCCTCCACGATTTCTATCTCTATCTCTTTCTCGATTTCTCTCGTTCCTGTCTCCCTTTCCAAAACAAATTGCAATGTTATGCTTCCCATTGCAATTCCTGCAAATATACTTTACTCTACACTCTCGCTTCTGATGACCTTTCTTCAAACAGAGAAAACATCTCCTATCTCTCCTCAACATGTCAGTCCTGGACTTGACATTAGTCACCTTTCTACACTTGTGAGATGCATGATCTTTACTACAGAAAACACACTTATCAGCTACATCCTCACTCATACCACCGAAAAGATTCCATGTGGTAGACTTACCTTTGGACGAAGGAGACGATGAAGATCCACCTAAGAATGAGGAACAATTCTCACTAGTTCTGATCTCCTTGTTCATATATTCAATCAACTTGTCTAAAGTCCAAACTTCATCCTCAAAACATCTAGAAATGTGGAAAACTAACTCATCTGGTAGTCGCTCCTTCAAAATCGGAATCAAAAGACTACCATATGTGGAAGTTTCTACGTTCATAGACCTCAAATTTCTGACACAATTCTCCACATCACTAGCTAATTTTCTCAAACTTTCTGTCTCTAACATACTGTCAACCTTTCTTAATTTCAAAAGAGACTCCATGTAAGCTGAAATTAAAACTTGGTGATTCCCATACCTACCTTCCAAAAGTGACAGTGCTTCCTTGTAATTAGCAGCTGTTAAGGACAAACCAGAAACGAAATTCGACGCTTGACCCCCCAAATATCTCTTCAAATAAATAAACTTGTTAATATCACTTAAACTTTCGTCATCATCTACGCAGTCTTGCTAAACTGTTCAATGAAGCCTCTCCACTTCAAAACATCTCCTTTGAAAGTCGGCAATTCTAACTTTGGCAACCTACAAGACTTTGTCACTGACGAAGCAGAACTATTGGCTCTTTCAGGTACAGAATTAGAAACTTTCATGGTCTCAAGGTGAAGTTTCTCAAGTCGAAACTGAAGGTTAGCCAATATTTCGTACGTCGGCTTGACTGCTTCTATACTGTCAAGAACATCCCGCTGAATTTCCTCAGCGTCTAAACTGTTGGCAATCTCGTCATCTAAGGTACTTAGTCCTTCTCTAGAAGTCTCCATTCTCTGTTTCAAACTCACCATTTTAGCTTGCCCCAAATCTTCATTTACTAGCTCTCTATTCGCTTCTTCAATAATCTCTTTGAGACTAGTCCTGAAAGCCTCTCTCCTTGCTTTCTTTCTCGCAAGAGCAGCAGCCATAATAACTTATAAATTCTCCCAAATACCAAAACGTCAAACTTTTACTCAATCAGATAAAAACGCAACAAAATTTTGTCAAAAAATCACCAATAAGTGCTTATAAAAAATTCGTAAAACACGTGTCAAAAGTTAAAAGTATGCAAAAAGACTCAAAAATATCACGTGATTAAATTTTCTCAAAATGTCCACCAGGCTCAAAAACAACCGGTAAAAAATTTCACACACGAATGAAAATGGTAAAAACAATAAACAACCAGTGGACAGTTGTGCTTGATATCAATTATAATCAAAGCTTCCGAAAAAGGAAAGTTTTCACACCAAAATGTAGCACTCAAATAAAGACGGCTGAAAAATTCAATTCATAAAATAATCACACAAAGCTTTTAGCAATTAAAAAAATTACTCACCAAAATGTCTCTCACTCAAAAGACAGCTGCCGAACCAATTCATCAAAAAGCACGCTATGACAATTCCTTTTCAACACTAACTTGTGCACGAGGGCAACAAATAAAAAGTTTAAAAATTCCGTAAATCACAAAAATGCACGAAGAAACCAAATTTCAGCAACAACACTATCATTTAAGGGCTCTGACCATAGTGAATTTTTCATAATTGCCGTGTTTGAAATGTGTTTTCTGACTGATGTAACCAACAAAACTATGGCATGTTATACATTTTCTGTTAGACAAACTATTTCTGAATCTGAAAATTCAAAAATTTCAATGAAAAAATTTGATGAAGAAGAAAATGAAGACTTTTGCGAGGAAGAGTATTTCAACTTTGAAGAGCTTAGTTTCGGCGAAGAAAAAACATTTTGAAAAAATTTTGGCAGTAGATGGTGTATCTTTTACCGAACAATAAAAATTTTTGCGGAAAATTTTTGTAAATGCTTCTTTGTCTCGAAATCTTCAAAATAGTGGTTTTTCATCAATTTTTCATCTGGATTTTGCTTAAAAAAACAGTCATAACTTTTGACACATCTTTTTAGAAAAATTTTCCGCAAAATTTGAAATAGTTCAATTCTTTGCGGACAGTGTAAAGAAATTTTGAAACAAAAAGGTTAATTACCCATTAAAACTTAGCACTTTTTATAAAAGAAGGTGATGCAACATATTATTAACGTCTTTTTAAAGTTCGTAACGTCATTTCTGCAATTAAATTCTTAATTACTCTGAAGGGATTTGATTAAAAAGCAATTTATAAAGGCAATTCTTTGTTAAAAGTGTTAAAGAACCTAAAACATAACTTTTATGTTCAAATACTAAAATCAATTTTCCGACTATGGTCAGAGCCCTTAAAAAGAACTCTCCCGTACCACAGACGTTGAAAATTTATATGAGAAATACTTTAAAAATCCTTCGACTAATTTAAAAGAACGACTACTAAGCCAAGACCATCACAGCGAAAATAACACGCAAAGAAGAAAATGTAAAAAATTTGAAAAGAAAGACTCAATAAAAACAAAAGCAATAACCTTTACTTAGCCTATGGCCTTCAATACCGCTAAGACTCAAAGATTAAGGGCTCTGACCATAGTCAGAAAATAGATTTTAGTATCTGAATATAAAAGTTATGTTTTAGATTCTTTAACACTTTTAAAGAATTGCCTTTATAAATTGCTTTTTAATCAACCCCCCTTAAGAGTAATTAAGAACTTAATTGCAAAAATGACGTTATGAACTTTAAAAAGATGTTAATAATATGTTGCATCACCTTCTTTTATAAAAAGTGCTAAGTTTTAATGGGTAATTAAGCTTTTTGTTTCGAACTTTTTTCAAATTTTCCGCAAAGAATTGAACTATTTTAAATTTTGCGGAAAATTTTTCTAAAAAGATGTGTCAAAAGTTATGAATGTTTTTTAAGCAAAATCCAGATGAAAAATTGATGAAAAACCACTATTTTGAAGATTTCGAGACAAAGAAGCATTTACAAAAATTTTCCGCAAAAATTTTTATTGTTTGGTAAAAGATACACTATCTACTGCGAAAAATTTTTAAAAATGTTTTTTCTTCGCCGAAACTAAGCTCTTCAAAGTAGAAATACTCTTCCTCGCAAAAGTCTTCATTTTCTTTTTCATCAAATTTTTTCAATGAAATTTTTGAATTTTCAGATTCAGGAATAGTTTGTCTAACAGAAAATGTATAATATGCTATAGTTTTGTTGGTTACATCAGTCAGAAAACACATTTTAAACACGGCAAATATGAAAAATTCACTATGGTCAGAGCCCTTAATATCAAAACTGATGAAGGAAACGCGATACCTCAACTCCTGACGTATTTTCCAGTTTGATCTGCTTCCGTTCCAATGATCTTTAGATGGGTTCTGTATCAGCAAATCGGTGCGCCATGTAAAAACCTGATGTCCCTAGGTTTCAGAGGGTTGTATTTTAGCTGGTCGGTCTTTAGCAATAATAGTCGAATCTTGATTTATTAGTTTACATGCTTCTTCCGTTCACTTTAGATAATTATGAAAAGTAACTACTCAAAAACGTGAGTTCACAAGTTTAAATACATGGAAGACCACGAGATAATCACGTGATCTTAGAATAATAAAAATATACAAAGAAAGAAAAGATAAAAGATAATTATGCGAAATATGCTAATTATGAAAAATTATGTAATATATTTTACAATAACTAAAAAATGCTGATTTTAAGCCCCTTTTAAGCCAATTAGTGAAGTTAGCACAATGAGAAGTACATTGGAACCTCTGATTAGTTGTTCGTTTTTTATTTCGGGTCCAAATCTCGGAAATAAACCACAAAATAAAAACAGCCGCCTGGGCAAGAATTTTCTATTTCTTATTTATAAAAAGAAAAAAATCTTTTTTAGCTCCACAATAAATCTTCAAAATCTCTTTTTTAGCTGCAATCTCCTCCAATCCAATAGTTCAGCAAGCTGAAGTACAAGTTCATGTACACGAAACTTTGTATCTGAATATTTCTTTGCAAAATCTGACAACTGGCGACACAATAATAGCATTTAACATCTTGTCTGGTAAGGTAGCTATCAATAATTGGGATAAGGATCGAGTTAAACCAGAAACTCTAGAAAAGGTGTATCCTAAGCCAGAAAATACTTTCGGTGGTCGCTTGGAAATGATATTTTCACCAGAAGAGCAACGTGTCACTGTCATCATAAAGGATATGCAATACCAACAGGATGGAATGATCATCGAGTCAGTTTTAATCAATCAACGAAAACAAGGGGGTTTCAAGACAGCTCAGAGTGCCACCAACATATCAGTTATTAGTAAGAATGAATTCTTTCATTATTATATATCAAATAATAAAACCTAAATAGTTTTCGGCAGCACGTTTTGATACGTTGCTCTTGAAGGAGAAACGATATAATTAAAAGTAACACTTCGATGAAAAGATAATCTTAAAGGGAAAAATTTTAAGACTTAAAAATCTTTTAGCCTACTTTGAAGGGTGTGGAATGTGATTTTTTTTGGGTCAGACTTTATCAGGATACGAGGTTAACAATTGGCGTTGGAAACCAAAGTTCAAATCTTTAGACACCATCTATAATGTTTTGAAAGATTGCATTGCATATGAATTTCTCTTTCCAATACTATTTAAGGTGAACCAAATGCAAACTCATCACCATTGAAAATGAACAATACGCAATATCAAATCGATGCTGGTGAAACTTTGAATCTGACTTTGATCATGAGTGGCAACCCTCAACCTAACGTGACATTTAAGCTTGAAGATGAGAAGCTCAATGTTTTGGTAACAGAGATTTCAAAATTAAATCGCACGTATAAGTATGAAGTACTAAGAAACATTTCAACTGAAGATTGCGGAAAGAATTTGTCATTTACAGCTTCTAATGAATATGGAACTATTCACCAGCATACTGTCCTTGTTGTCGATTGTGAGTATGCTTTATTTAAATTCCTCATTCTAAAGCATTGCATTCCATACATCTCATACGAGACGAAGAACAGACTTTCATAATCATAATATAAATGCAAGTTTAGTTAGAGTCGATGAATCAGTATACAGCCATTGTTATTTTCCTTGTAATTTTAGTCGATCCGAAAGCGACAAACCTGACAGCAAAACTAGAAGAGGAATGTTTGACGGTGAATTATACTCTGGTCGACCCAGGATTATGCAATGTGACGTATACACTGCGATTGCTTGAAGATATGAACGCCACACGTGCATTTGTTGTGAACCAAGATGTTACGCAATCACAAAGTATAGACACACCAATGGAAGAAGAAGAAGACACAGAAAAATCTTTATCCTTAAGCACACATTCGAAAGCCACGCCAATGGTCCAACCTATCGAAGCAGAATCGATCAGTCAAATAACCTCAATATCTCAAACAATATCAGGTGAATCTATACAACCAACATTATCGTACAGAGAGTTGTCAACAACACCAACAACCGTTTTACAACCAACTACAGACAACACGACACAACAAAACGTATTAAAATCGTTTCAACTCAGTTACAACACAACAACATATGAGTACTGTTTTGACAATGTCACAATACTTGATAAATTCAAAAACTCATTGACAATCTCTATCCTCGGACAGTATGGGAACAAAACTTCACTATCTGCCACAACCAAAGCAGTACGAATTCTAACACCTGCTCCTACAACCAATCCAACTACCTCCCCAGTCCCTAACACGACCACAACAACAACAACGGCAGTAACGACGAGATCACCCAACACAACATCACAACAAACAACACCACAACCACAAAATACAACCATCCAACCAACAACAGCCGAAAAGAATACAACGCGAAGTCCATCAGTCACAACGACCAAACCTAAGGACCCAGGTATTAGATAATCATGGTATCTTTTAAAGCCGTTCGTCAATTAAAAAAGTACCTTATTTGCTTTTCAATTCTGTCTAAATTTTACTTTTAAATACTTTGTGGGAGATTTGACCCACCCAGTGCTCTAAATGATATTTTCAATTGAAAATCAAACACAAATTTGTGCCAATGTACTATTCATAGTGCTTTTTAAAGTCGTTCATCGCACAAGAACAGTTGCCTTTCAATGCTATCCAAATTTATTCTTGTAGAATTTAAAGGTTGTGTTTTGGTTGGAGAGCAAAGAAATCAATGTTAAAGCCTGATTTAAAACATAATTTAATACCTTTCAGACGAAGAAGACACTTGTGATGATGACAAGAAGAAGTTGGTGATCGCCATGTTTGGTGGAATCATAGGTGCCGTGGCTGTCATCGCTTTGATCGTCATCATGCTTTCTATCTGTAAAGATTAAGGTATCGAGAATGAGTGAATGAAACGGAAAACAACTATATTCTTCTACTGACTTTTTCTTTTACTTCCAAAAGTCTTAGAATCCTTTATCTGGCACTCGATGTAAAAATTTCTTCCGACACGCTAAAGCTCTGAAGGACCAAAAAAATTTTCAACATCACATATGGAAGGTTTGGATTCCAGAATTTTGCAAGACTGCGTCAAGGATTTTGCAGAGCTTGCACTATCCCATTCCCAAAAATGCTTTTGCATCCTATGACTCAGCTGGAAAACTTTTCACCTCTCAGGTGACTATCAACCCCCAAATCTACTTGGTCTATTTAGAGCTTTAGCTTTAGCTAACCAATTCACCATTTGAATATTAGATATTTGATTCTTAAAAGACGAAGACAAGACGTCTAGAGAATTATTTTCGTTAAACTTTTGCGCTTTCGCTCAAATCTAAGTAAGGTGGTTAATCATGGAAATTAACAATGTTTTCAGGGGAAACAATCTCTTAATCATTTAATTATTTCAGACAAAGAAGTGGAGGAATGTGACCGAGAGTACTTGGAAGAACAAGGTGCTCTCCCTAAGAGAAAAAGAGTCCATGATTTCACTAAAGAAAGCTTTGGAGAAGGCAAGTCAAGTCCAGCGAGGAGGAGACACAGTGATGAAAAGAAATCGAAGAAAAACCATGGTTTTGAAGATAGCTGTACGATCGAGACAAATTTCGGTGGTGATTTCAGCAAAACAAGAGGCGGGAAAATCAAGAAGGTGGAACAGACCGGAGAAGCTGCAAAAAGCGTAGGACAAAAGACTGGTACCAAGGAGACTGGAACGAGTTTCAATGTTGGTGATTTCACTGTTGGCGGGAAAACGATCCCGAAATTGATCACTGTTACTGAAGTAGATTCACAGGAGAATTTGAAGAATGTTATTGCCATGAAAGAAAAGAAGGGTGGGAGTGTCAGTGGGTCTGCTACTAGTTCAAATATCTCGACTATTGTTCTTCAGAAATAAGACAATGGTTCGAGTCAACAAGATGATTATTATACAGTGGAGTCTCCATAACTCGAACCTCTATAACTGGAATGTTGCCTTAACTCGAACAAGTTTGGTGGTTCCTTTAGTTAACAATGCTTTGCAAACTAGTCTCCATAATTCGAATTTTCCATAACTCGAACTAATTTGCGTTCCCCCGTGTGTGTTCGAGTTATGAAGACTCCATTGTATTTAGCTACCAAGCAGCAATGTATTGTAATAATATTTGACTTTCAGAAAGTCAGTTTGTGTATTGTTTGTATGTATTTAATGAATTTGATTCGGTTTAGCATTTATTTGGTTGTTTATGGATTAAAATTGAAAAGTTTGAAAATTCATTGCAGAATATTTTGCAGGGAATAATTATCACAACTGAGGGAAAAACTACATTTAGTAGACTAGCATAGTCCGTATAAAAAACTCTGGTCTGGAAACTTATTGTTTATGAAATCGATTTGCTCAGGTTAGATCACGTTACCAAGTATTCCTCTTGGGATTGGTTTAAGATTTAATCACCATAATCAAAGAGCGAGCAAAACAAACTAATTTCTCAAACACAAGTTCAATTAAGAAACAATGGAAAGAAACAAAAGGCTTCGAGACCGGTTTTTTTTATACGGACTATGGTAGGGTTGCATGAACTGAAACAGGGATTTTATTTCTATACACAAACACACAGAGAAGGCGGTTCAAGAAAATATATATTCATATTTACCTTGTTGTTCAATGAGCGTTTGATCATCTTGGGTTTCGCCATTACTGTCAACAAACAATCGGATACAGCAAGGCACGGCAAAGACACGTTATGATTCCGAACGACTTCAGGATGTCAATTATTTTTCATATTTTTAAATTTATTTTTCACTTCCTTTTTATTTAGAATACTAAACGAAAGAAATAAAACTAACAAATACATAATAATAATGGAAATGAAAATGAGGAACGAAGCGTCCATAATTGGTATTATCTTGTTGCTGGTGATTGGTAAGAAGGTTATTCATTCATTTTCTCCAACTTAGCCGTCCGAACACCTGTGAAGGCTGACGAAAGAATTGGAACCATTCGTTTAGTTCTGAAGAAACTGATTACCTTGAGGAAACTAATTTTTGCAAGAAATGATTCTGATGAATTTGGCGAGACTTGCTAAAATATTTCGTACTTAGTTCTCGTTAAGTTTCTTTTGCATACAAAAATGTTTCCTTATAGTGAGTGACGAAGCATAGAAATAAAATCATTCATTCATTTTTCTCCATTTTTAAGGTTTGGAGGGATCTTTCAATCCAGTCGTTCAACAGAGTGAAGTGCAAGTTCATTTCAATCAAACGTTGTCCATGAATATTTCCTTACAAGGTTTAGTATTTGGTGACAATGTCGTAGCTTTCGATATTTACGCCGGAGATGGTACTGGTAGAGCAATCAACACTCTTGGTAAAAATGGACAATTTTTGGTATTTGTTAAGCCTGCAGACGATAATAAATTCGGTGAACGATTGGAGATGGACTTCTCGAAAGAAGAACAGCGCTTGACTTTGATGATCAAGAACATGAAATATGAAGAAGATGGAATGGTCATCAAATCGAGATTGGTTTACACAAATGCAATAGGTGCATTCGTAGGTCGTGAGAACTCCACTATTGTTAAAGTCATAGGTGAGTAATCAGAGTTTATTTTACAAAATAAATCGTCAAATAAAAGAATATCCAACGAAAGAGACACATACCCCAAAGGGATTTGGCACTGGATATGGAAAATAATGTATATGCTGCCTAAAAACAATGTGCACGTGTGCAGTCTTTAAGGCTGGACCCTTAAGTCTTGGGGACACAAGAAGTTTTTCGCGTTGGTGCAATGTAACATGCTCCATCCCACCAACCTGAAACGCTTTTTCGTGTCTCCACCCCATTTTTACTTTAATAACATTTGTGCTTCTCGCATTTTTGTCCCTGGGACAATGGAGCAAAATTGGTTCGAATCAATTTTGTTCCATTGTCCCAGGGACAATGTCATCGTGTCTTTTGGTTATTTCCCTCACTTTTTGTCCCATGAAACAAAAAAAGAAACCATGAGACACGCACTTTCTTCCTTGTGTTGGTGGGATGGAGCATGTTGCAATGCACCAAAGCGAATAAAACTTCTCGTGTCCCCAAGCCTTTACACTTCCTTTTAATATTTTTCCAAAAAAAAAAAAAAATTATTTCTCACAGTACAGTATTTAACCTACTTAAGAGGGCAAATTTTATTGAAGTTTCCCAAATTTTATCACATGGTTTTGTATATTACCTTGAGCTTTCTCCTTCTCCCCCATCCCGCAAGTGCACAATAAACAACAAGATTTATTTCTTGAAATTTCTGTCTTTACGTTTAAAGGAGCACCTGGGCGATGTGAAAATGAGACTCTTGAAGACGAACCTTCAATGGATTCTTTATCATACCTCGAGATCAACGCAACAGAAACTTTAAACTTCACCAGATATATATGCGGAAATCCTCGACCGAACGTTACTGTCAACTTTGGAGGTGAAGTCTTGGACGTGGTGATGACAAATGTATCAAAACATTCGTACAAATTCGAAGCAAAGAAAGAAGATATTTCAACAGAAGATTGTGGGAAGAAATTTTCATATACAGCGTCAAATGAGTATGGCGAAATCAACCAAGAAACAGAATTGAGTGTTAGATGTAAGTTTTAAAACTCCAGTTGAAGATTATCTTGACATTGTTTTCCTTCTTTCTAAGTTTCAATGTTTCAATCATTTCGTCACCTCTCCACTCTATAAATCGAGATTTGAAGATTTTGGCGCCCAATTGGTTTAGGAGCTTCACTCACTAATTTATTCACGTTAATGATGTGATCAAAATTTGATTTGACATACTCAATATTTTTAATTTCAGTCGATCCAACTCCGAAGTCGGTTTCATCGAAGAAAGAGAATTTCTGTATCACCACTGAATTCGAGCCAACAAATGCTGGGGCATGTTTAGCGACCTATGCTGTCGTGTACTATGTCGAACAACCTACTACAACTACAACGACCACCACTACCACAACTACAACGACAACGACCACCCCTACAACAACGACAACAACTACAAGGATGGCACCGACCACACGATACAACACAACAATCGCTCCAACCAGGAATACGAATATCACAACAAATCCTCCGACAGTACCAACAACAAACACAACAGTTAAGAACGAAACCAACAACAATTCATCTTCTGAACACTTTTTCGCAGAGGACACAAGCATTATGAACAACGTTGACAGCAACAGTGGCAACTTTATCATTCTCATGAGATTTGATTTAAACTCAACCCAAACCACTCACGAATATTGTTTCAACGCTACGGAAAACAACAGCACTTTCTCTTACAATACCATGTCAGCAAATGACTTTTACAACATACAAGCTGTACAAGTTGTTGGTGATTTCAGGGGCCACGAAAGTAAATCTCCGATGATCACACCAAAGCTTATCACAACAACCACAACAACAACAACAACCACAACGACGACAACAACGACCACTACACCAACGACGACCACAACTTCAACGACAACCACGACGACACCAGAGCCAACAGAGCCTACAACAACCACAACCACAACAATGGAACCGAAAGAAACAACAGGTGCTCCCCCTGAAACTGGAGGTAAGTCCTTCACACACAATTCAGTTTAGCAAATTTTTCAAATTGCCACCTTCGGAAGTTCGCAGTTCGTGAAGAAAATACGGTATGTTTCAAACTTCCTACTGTTCAACTGCTTCCTTTGGAAGTTGACAGTTGGAGGAAAAAATACAATCTGCACAGAGAAAACTTAAAAATATCTCCTTCTTGGCCACCTAAGCAGCATCAATATTAACATTTTTTCTTCGACACTTTCAACACTCGAATAGCATTTTGAGTCTTTTACAAGTCTCTCATATCATCCCCTTTCTACCATGTCTTAGAAACGAGTGAAGAAGAACGAAAGAAGAAGGTTTTGGTTACAGCGATCGGCGTCGGTTGCGGATTGTTAGCATTCATGATTCTCCTTATCATCGTATGGTGTATTTGTTGCAAACGAAAAGGTAACCCTTCACGATATTAACGTCGTTTACGGTTTGAAGCGCATTACTCACACGTTTTGTATAAAAACATAGGGTTTTGATATTTGGAATATATTAAGGCTTCGTGGACTCTTAAACATCCGATTTCTTAGAAAATCGTACAGAAATACTCAAACAATGGTGATATTAAGACTTAAAACTTCAAAAAGTTTAGATCATCCGAAGGATTAAAGATTTTTGGATAACTCGTATCCTGAGAGTTACTAAGTGACCATTTATCACATCTGATCTTGCTTGGACGTTGAGAATTATAATTATAATTTGATTTAAATCTCATTAAGTCAGATATCGAGGCCGTAAGCGAGTTATTGCCAGGCCCCACGCGCCATGCATCTCTAATAGTTCAAGTGTCCAACATTATACAATGAGAATGACAAAAATTATAAGAGAAATCCAATAAATGAATATTTTTAACCAAATGACTTTTTTTCGCAGAATCGGGTAAGAACAATCTTCAGATGAAATCCATTCATGAATATGACGCTGAGGCAAACGGATCGACTTCAAATGGTGATATAAATGAACCCCAATTGACAGGATTCGAACCATCCAAAACCGATTTGACAGACGGGGAAAAAGTCGGGAAAACGGAATCGAACAATAACATAAGCGAGAACGGGAAGGTAAAAAATGGGGATGCAGGCGTTATCAATGAAACCTTTAAAGATGATGACGAAGATGGTTCCCATACGTTAAACGTAGATAAGGATGAATCCAATCTATCAAATGACGAAGAGGAGAATTCCAATACTTCAGACGACGAGAAGGATAAGTCCAATCCACCAAATGGGGAATCTGATAACAAACCAGAATCTCCAAAAACGAATCATGAGTCTGACGAAAAGAATGAGAAGGTTTCGGCAAAGAAAAATGAAATTTCGGAATCTTCGATTGAATCCGAAAGTAAACCCGATTCCCCGATTGAAGAAAATGAATCATTCGAGGTAATTTAGACTTAACCGAAAGTCATTATGTTAGCGATTGTATATTTGTGAATAAACGAATATGAAAAGTTTCTTTCAAATCATCATTTTTCTTCGTGACGGATATGATGGAGTCAGATTCAGTTATAATCCTACAAAAGAAAGTTTACGAATATCACAAGGTCATGTACGTTACATCAAAATGAAAAGTGGAATAAATGAATTGCATGCTGGGAAGGGTCTGAATACGTGAGGTTTGAACCAATTCATTTTTAGAAGTAACAACAACAAACGTTTTAACATCTAGGTACTGCTTTTTTTTTAAGTTTTGTTACGCTTTGTACATAAACTATTTTTACCATAAAATAATCCATACTGTATACACTCATTTTTTGAGAACTTTTGATTCTTTTTTCGATTTCCTTACCCAATTTCGTCATAATGAGAGCCAAAATTCCGAAATTGGAGCTTTTCGTCAAAGATTCTAGAAATTATATCTCACAATTCCATCCAAACTTTGGGTAAATTCCGCCAGTCCATACAAAAAAAAAACAGATTCCGCTTCAGACCGTTATGATGTTTTTCTAGATCAGTTTTTCATGCTCTTTCGATTTTGCCCATAGCGTTTTGCATGTAGATTTAGAAGAAACCGCCAACTTCGATAAAGCGGGAAATATGACATAGCATTTTGTAAATCCGTTCTTTATTTATTCCAACTTGTTTTCATAATCCATTTTATATCCGAACTCCCTTTAAAAATAAAACAAAGAGAATATCAGTTAACAGTAGTTGAGATGGGTTCAGATGATTTCTGACTGGTTGAAATTTCGCTATGAATGTTCGTCTTTCCCAACATTCGTTTAAAGGCTCTTTTGAACATAGGGTCACTCATGACATAAATAACCGGGTTACAACACGAATTAGACAAACCAAATAAACTGACAACCAAAAAGAGATGTGTGAAGACTTCCAAGGAGATGGTTCCGGGATTGTTGGTGTTCACTTGTACAATAATCAACCAAGCAAGCATCGGTAGAAGAAACACCAAATAACACGCGATCAGAAGAGTAACTTTCCTGGTTAACTTGACTTGCCGTTGCTCGTTCACTTTCGACGTCCCCGATGCAGCATTCGCGATACGTTGTCGGCTTCGTTTAACAGCTCTCCAAATGATAATATAACAGATGGTCAGTGCTGTAATCGGGCCCACTACAAAACAGAAATTGGCCCATACGAAATAATAAACATTGTATACACAACCGAGTGCCAGACCAAAGAAAATGCACCAATAAGAAGCGATGGTGATGTTAAGCTTTCTATTAGTCATGTAGATGTTATAGTTTGAGAGTTTGGTGAGATGAAGATAGCGATCGTAAGCGATGAAGACAACAGATGAGGACGAACAGCCGACCATCCAAATACCGAGCACCATGTAAATATCTTCAACAACGCACGTGTTGGATGTCATCTGCCAACCTGTTCAAAAAACGAACAATGTAAACATTATAAGTATAAAACATTATAAGTATAAAATCATTACGACGCCTTTATGTGGATGGACCCAAGCGCCACGGAGTATTTCACTTGAGTTTTTATACCAGACGATGACTCACACAATTTCCCCGTTCATTGAGCCTACAATATATAGTATTTATGCATCCATGGGGTTTATTCTAAGCACTAACTATAGAGAAATAAGCACATCATAGCATTCCAAGGTAGCTTATAGACTTATACACGTCAAATACCTTTTCTTGTGTTTATTTGTTAGATGTTGATATCACAAGAAGTACAGTTGAGTCTACATATCTCAAACACGAACGAGTTATGGAGTAAGGTTTATAAGGCATTGTTAACTGAAGGGACTAGCAAAAATTGTTCAAGTTAGGGAGATATCGAGTTATAGAGGTTCGAGTTAAAGAGATTTCACTGTACATACCATTCTTTATCAACCATACAGCCATTGGCGTAACCATATATCCCACACAACAATCACTCAATGCCAGTGATGTTAGAATCTTGTTCGATTTTGTTCGATTAGAAGGTCGCCAAAGGACGATCAAACAAAATGTATTACCCAGGGCTGCCATTAATGCAGAGAGGATGTAGAAAACAGTTGCGATGGAACCCAGGGTGTTCGGTATTATTGCAAAAACCTGAAGACACATGATGAGGGAGGTAAATGCTTCAGCCAAAGATTGTTTTTGTTTGTCGAATAAAATTCACCAACTAATATTCCTTCTTTCTTCCCGTTTTTTCTTTAATTTCAGAGAAATAATCATTTTTCGCATTAGATCAAAATTTCAGTCCCAGCAGTATTATTCGAAAAACAAATTATTTAACATAACATATTTATTTGAAAAGGTGGAGTGTTCTATTTCATACAACCCTTATTTTGATATATCTCATAAGAAAAATGCTGTTTTGTTTTTAAAGAAAATTAATTGGAAAATTAATTGGAAAAATTGGAAAAAGAAAAAGTGGCTGAGGAAACACAGTGATAAAGTTTCAATAAGAATTCCAAATTAAAAAAAGTCCGGAATTGGAAATTCTGTAATTGATAAAATCGGACACAAGAACACAGAGAACACAAGATCTGGATTTGGAAATTCTGTAATTAATAAAATCGGACACAAGAACACAGAGAACACAAGATTTGGATTTGGGAATTCTGTAATTGATAAAATTGGACACAAGAACACAGAGAACACAAGATTCAGTCTTACCATTTTAAAATTTATTTTTCCCATCGCGGACACAAGAACACGGAGAACACAAGATTCGGATTTGAATTCTGAAATTTTTCAACTTTTAATTAGAATACGGAATTAAATAGCCTGAATCTTTGATAATAAATACCCNAATAGACGATATCGGCTTTCGATAAATGCAATGCATTCTGGTTTCTAGGGACTCTCAAAGGAATTATAATAGATTATAATTCCTTTGAGAGTCCCTAGAAACCAGAATGCATTGCATTTATCGAAAGCCGATATCGTCTATTGTCGAAACAATCGCTCGGTTATTGAATTGATCGTCTAATTTTTTTTATCTGGCACCCAGATGGTGAATTTCATCCGACACGCTAAAGCCATTGAGTTTCAAGGGCTAGAGGTCAATCTCTTTGGTAGGATTTGAAGCCAACAAATCCTACCAAAGTTGCGCGGCCTTGAGCGACCCGCCTAGTATTTACACAAATGACAGATTGAAACTAAAATTTACCGCATAATTTTGAAAAATATATCACTCAAAAACAAAGGAATTGCTAGATTCAATCCGTCATCAAAAATACGGCGCATATTTAAAGCTTCACTTTTTCTTGCCTGAGAAAGGTTAGAGATTGACCTCTAGCCCTTCGGGCTTGAAACTCAATGGCTAAAGCTCTGAAGGTCGGGAAAGTTTTCACAACTGGATAGACTGGAGTCGTTTATAATGCGTGTAATACAGTAGTATAGGCGTTATATGATAATACGATAATTGTTACGGGATAATATTAGTTTGTATAAACGACTGGAAGAATCCGGTGTTCCGGCCTTATAGAATCCCCGGCTAGCTACGCAGAAACTTGCGTAGCGAGAAAACAAAGGGTTTTTTCTGAAAACAAAAGAAAGCTTTTCTCGGACGGTGGTGCTTCCGTAAGAATTTGGCGCGCGAAAGGTAAGGAGAAATTAATTTTTGATCAAGCAACAACAAACTCTCAAAACAAAATGAAAGACGAAAAAAAAAAATACACACAACAAATCAACACACATTTTTTTTTTCAAGAAAAGGTTTTTTTTGAGCGGAGAAAAAAATTATAATTGCAATATTGACATGCCACCATAGACATGACACTTTTCTTTTGTTTGGAGGGAGCTAGTTTAAAACAAACGAGAAAAATTTTTCGAGAGAGAAAATTGTTGTGTGTTCTGATTTCTCCTTTTATGTGTTTCGACCAACGGTGTTGTGTGCGTCTCGATTGTTTTTTCTAAACCAATCAAATCGATTTTAGTGTGGTCGTGTTACAAAAGTACAGGCTGTTTGTAGGTAAAAAATAATTATATAGCTGAAACTTTCTCCAGACCTTCTCTATAGGATGCTTATGCCTCAGGAAAAAATCCCCTAAAATCCCACTGGTGGAACATCCCTTTTTTGGGCAATTTCAGACAACATCAGGTATACCATTCGAAAGCTCTCAAAAAACTATACAGAAGACTTTTAAACGGGTATGGCCGATTTCATTACCTAACTCGAGATATTTCATGCGCAAGTTCCACTTTTCGCCACATTTTGGTCTAAAATTGACCAAAAATTGCATCTAGGGGATTTTTTTCCTGAGGCATAAGCATCCTATAGAGAAGGTCTGGAGAAAGTTTCAGCTATATATTATTTTTTTCCTGTAAATTATGCTAAACGGACCCCACTATTTACGAAATCAAAACAAACTGTTTTTTTCGGAACAAGCCCCCTTGCCTGGATTTTTTTTTCATTAGCAATAGCAAACCAATATTAATATGAAGCTTTTGGCTTGCACAAAGGTTTCTAGACGACTAAAATTTGTTCCCTCCATTACTTTTTGTTTTATTTCTACTATATCTGAATTAGTCGTCTAGCTTGCTAGACTAACAACTGGAAGGTTTACACATAGATATATTTTATATATCTATGGTTTACATTACGGAATTTTGCGAGACCGCGTCAAGAATTTCACACTCCTCGCTCGTTGCGGTGGCAAAATTTCTCAATATACCTGCATGTTTTTTTTATAAAGCATACAAAAATCCGAAAACAGGCTCAGAGATGCTTAGGTCGAAAGCTTAAAGGGACATAACAGTACTTGCGAAATTTGTAAACAAACTGTATGCAGCGGATACAAAATCAAAACATGTCACGTGTCAAAATAAAAAATCAAACCAAATATATGGCTAATTTTGATTGTTCAATTGTTTTACAAGTTTGTTTTGGACACGTGATTTTAATTGTTCTCTTTAATGACACGTGGTTCGCACAATGTTTACATTTTACTACTGCAATGTCCCTTTAAGGACTCTGACCGTAGTCAAAAAAATAATTTTGGTATTATTGAGCATAAAAGTTATGTTTCAGGTTCCTTTACACTTTTAACAAAGAATTGCTTTTTGATCAAATCCCATAAAAGTAATTAAGAATTTAATTGCAAAAATGACGTTATGAACTTTAAAAAGACGTTAATAATATGTTGCATCTTCTTCTTTTATAAAAAGTGCTTAGTTTTAATGGGTAATTAACCTTTTTGTTTCGAAATTTTTTCAAACTGTCCGCAAAGAATTGAACTTTTCAAATTTTTCGAAAAAATTTTCCAAATTGATGCATCAAAAGTAATAGCTGTTTTTCTATGAAAATTGGGATGAAAATAGGTCAAAAAGCACTTTTTTCAAGATTTTGAGATATGAAGTAAGCTTTTTTTAGTTTGCTAAAGGATACACCATCTACCACAAAAGTTTTTTCAAAATATTTCTTCTTCGACCAAACTGAGCTCTTCAAAGTTGAAATACTCCGGTGCAAAAGTCTTCATTTTCTTCTTCGTCAATTTTTTTCTTTGCGACTCATAAATTTTCAGACTCGAGGATAGTTGGCCTAACAGAAAGTGTATAACATGTCAAAGTTTTGTTAGCTACATCAGGCAGAAATTTATATTTTGTACTTGACAAATATCAAAATTCACTATGGTCAGAGTCCTTAATAAGGCTGAAAAAATGCTTGAGGGATGCTTATAGCCAAAGCATAAATTTAGGGAAATACTGAAAATCCGTAAAATTCCAGCCAAAAAAAGCCAAAATCAGGAAAAAAACATTTTTCGTAGGCTGAAAAAATGCTTGAGGGATGCTTATAGCATATGGTTAATTTTCCCCTATATCTGAGCCTAGATATGCTTACAAGTGCAATGCTTATAAAAAAACATGTATTTCATTCATGATTGGGGGTACGAGATTTAAACCTCATTTATACTATATACTGGTGGATTCTTTTTTGGGGGTACAGGCCCCAAAAAGGTCATTGATAAATCCTCACTTCCTTAGTTCAGTAAAAGCAAATGTGAGAGTGCAAGTGAGTCTGGGCTGGGGTATGAGATTGCTCAGGGGAATTTCCTTTTCTTTTGTTGACTATGTTCTTTGTTTTTAATCGGGTAGAATTCGCTTGAGAAAATGATGTTCTTTAGAGAATACTGAGTTTCTAAAAAAAAGCCCCATCAATCAAGACAAGGGAAACCACTTTTTCGGACAGTTTAAAACTGGACATATATCGTTTCCTTGAATATTCTTTCATCAAAATGATCAACAGGAAATTTAATTGACAAAGTATACAATATTACAAAACCTATACGAAAAAATAATTAACTAAAAAAGGCCAAAAAGGATTCGATGCCAATCGTGGTAAACCACGAAAGTTTTCCTGTCAGCTTATAACGAAAGTTGAAAAGGTGGTTTAGCAGAAAGATTAGTTATCGTAGAAAAGAAAGGGTCATTGCGGTAAACCAGGTTGCTATTATGAAACCGCGGATAAAAAGACTGGCGCGAAAGAGGTCGAATGATTGGGTAAATTGAAACTCTCGCACCAAAGAGGGTTTCAACTAAGGGGTCAATGACATGGTACGTGCATATAATTACACAACCCTTTCCTTTTTGCAATACACAAGGGAAAGCATTATATTGTGGAGTTTAAAGCCGATAGGACAAGAGGACCAAGGTCAGAGTCTCTCAAATAATTGGCTTCATTTCCCAACGGCGCCCGACTTGTGGCTTCAAATAAACGCCGGATCGAAAGTAAGATCTACCACCAGATTTTCGAAAATGCGTCGCACGATTTCCCTTTTTCTGTTTGGAAAAGGTTTGAGATTCCTGTTTAGCCCTTGATGGTTCAAAAACTCATTGTGTATTACCAACTGTGAAATTTAAAAAATGCAGTTTCTCCAATTGTTTTCAGAGGAGAATTATCGAAGAAAGATTGAATACGTAGGTGCTCACTGGACACAATCAAATCAAACAACACAACTAGGGTTCGTCAATGTTTAGCGAATACTCTTAGGTTCGAAAAATTAACAAGCGGGGCGGGCGTTTATTTGGAAGTAAAACGTAAAAGTAAAACGGAAAGCTTGGCACAAAAAACTTTGAATTCTATTCCAAGAGTTCAGTGAAATTTTCCAATAGGTGTAACGCTTTATGGTACTCAAGAAGGAAATTTTTTTTCCCGTGGGAAAAGGTGAAGCAACGTTTGTGACATAGGGTGTGGTAATATAAGAGAAGCGATTAGTAGTGACGAAAAATTTTCTAATTTTCACCCTAGACATTGTGCAAAATAACCAAAAGTCGACCCTGTCAGATACACATCTTGAAAATTAGTAAATTAGGGACTCTGTCTGTCAGATATCTTCAGAGCTTAAAAAGGGACCCTGACCAGCGACACGTCCCCGTACCCAATTTTACCTCCCCCGGAAGTATATACTAACTCCAAATCTCGGAATTCAGGGATTGTTGTGCATTGAAAAAACAATGGGATGACAATATCGCGTGAGTCTCTGAAATGAATCAAAATAATATTGAACTATTTTGTTCTCAACAGAGAAGGAAATCAGCAATAAATCATTCACAGGAGCTATATTGAGTAGAGGCATGCTGCCGGATGAATCAAACTTTATAACATTACGTACAATAACCATTATGTAAAACATTTTGATGAATTTCAAAAATGAAGAGACATCGCAGGAAAGACTTGTGTTTTGATCGAGAATCATCAAACCAAGAATAAATTGATTCAAACAAACATCGAGTCGCCATTTTTCCTTTTTTGAGTTTGACCTTTGCGAAAAAGGTCAAAATTAAAAAAAGGGACTCGATATGCTGAAACATGACATCTTTTCTTTTCTTCGATATAACTTGCATAATGTATGGAGCCTGGGACCAAGAGATCGTTTGGAAACGAGACACAAAGTCACAGTGAGACAAAAGTGCAAGGTAAAATCAACCACGTGTTTTTTATACACTATACACCTACGCCCTGGGAATCTACAATTTTGATCAAATCAAAATGTCCGAATTTAGACCGAGATACGTCCGATCAGGGAGGGTCAATATTCGACCCTTTGTTCTTTCGGATGAAGCTCTTTCAAAGATAGCAACACATTGAAATCAGTAACAAAACGATGAATTGTTTTTGGCATAAAAATTGTGCAGTGCAGCTTCCTGACTGATCTTTTAGTAACCTCCGCTAGGTATATAAAAGAGTTGTTTTCGCTTGCCAAGTATCATGACGAGTATCAGTAAAGAAGGTGGAGGTCCCATCAGACTTCTTGATTTTGAGAACACGATAGAATGATTCCTCGTATTCCAAATTTTGGTAAGTATTTTATATCAACTTATAAACAACTGTATTCGCTTTTGTACGTGATCTTCGCTACTTCTTTTGTTCTTCATCAAAGAAATTAAGCGACGTCATTTCCATTTTTTATGATTCTTCATTCGATTTCAACTTCAATTTGTTTTTACATTAAAGGTAGACTTCTTGGATTGATTTTCTCTTTCGTGTCTCTTGTTTCGTTTTTTAAGCTTTACTGTACAGAACGGCTAAAATGACAATAAAAATAATCACAATGAAGGTTCAATGTTTCGAACTTTTCCAATAAAGCTCGGCACACACTTGTATTAAAATTTGCGAATAAGTGCGACGAACACTTTTTGCTTTCTAGTGAGTACCTTCATTCACGCAATTAAACAACTGTGATCGATTCTACTATGCACACTTTAACGGTTCGTACCTTAAAAGATAAACGCACTTGAGCACCAATTTTAACACAAGTAAGAGCCAAGCTTAGTTCTTGTAACTATCATTAACCATCCCTAACCATCATCTTTCTTATACTTTATAGGAAAACGAACAAAGGTTTTTCTCTTACTATGGGTATTATTGTTTTGCATCAACATTCAACGATCGAACGGCATTCCGGTAAGTTGTGTTTCTTAACAAAATTTTAGTATTATAATTTAGTCCATGAGATGAGGGTCATTTTTCGTTGTTTAGGGCTAACCAAACATATCATACCAAAAGCTCCAAAGTTTTATGCAGAGTGGAAACTTCTATGTTAGCAAGATCGAAGCATATGAATATAGTCAATTTTCAGCCAAAAATACCCACTTAGAGCATCAAGGGTCCCTTTATAAGACGAACTTTAAAACTGAGAAATTCGGTGTTATCATTGAAAGATTTAGCCAGGGATTTGGGAAATGGTGTTGTTTTAACCGCCCGGACCCGATATATGGCCTATTTTGACCAAATATGCTGATTTTAGGCATTTTTATCGGTGACGTCAATACTATTCAAAAATATTTTTTAGCAAGTCAAAAAATAACAAACCGTTTTAACATCTTTCAGGACTATTTAGTTAAATTATTCGACTTGCTCAAAAATATTATAGGGAAGTACTTTAGGCGTAGAAACTTTCGCGAGCAGAAACTTTCGCGATTTTCGCGAATTTTTGCCCTTTTCGCGAAAGTAAATGTCTTTAAAAATTCTAGGAAGGGCCATTCGCGAAAGTTTATGCTCGCGAAAAATTCTTGACAAAATAGAAAATCTGTAAAACTTCAAACTTTGAATAAAATGTAACTTTTATGGCACTTTTTAGCCTGCTAAAAGACTAATAAGTCAAAGGACAAATGTTTCAAGCCAACCAAAGAAGTATTTGTGTCTCTAAGCCATTTTTTCATGTGAAAATTCTCAATTTTTTGTCTTGATTCGCGAAAGTTTATGCTCGCGAAAAATATTTTTCCGTTAAATTCGCGAAAGTAAATGTTGTGAATTTCGCGATTTTTCATCCTCGCGAAAGTTTCTGTTCGCGAAAGTTTGTACGCCTAAAGTATATTGGCGTCATCATGGATCGGGTCCAGATCGTCGAAACTCAATCATAAGATTTAATCTTCAAACTTTCATTCTTAACAAAATTTGGGAAATCTAGGTACATTCTAATACATTGTTGAGCCTACTTTGACCTCCAGATTATGGATTGTAATAATGTCAGAAGTTTTCGCGAATGACCTGGCTAGGTTTTCGTTCAAGGTTGTATATTTCTTGCGCATCAGAATTTTGATTTTGGTGAAGTTGCGTAAAGGGTCAGGCTATTCCTCAGAGTGATCCAGAAAACAACCATAAACCATTTTCTATGTAAATGATATGGGCTTTAAGAAACTTTCAATTCGTAAAGGCCTCCTGCTATATTTTGCTGATAAATAACGACAAAGGGTACACGATTGTTGCGAGATGAAGATGAACCTGCAGCTCATCAGCAAATCTAAAATTTGCATAGATTAATTAATGACCTTTGCCCTCCGATTCAAAATGCGCAATCGTTAGTCTTACCTGTAAGTAGATGAGTTTCCTTTGTCACAAATGATTCATCTTCAATAACTGAAAAACAAAACATCAAAACTTCGAATTTTCACGTTTTCTGACCGTCAGCTCTCCAAGCAATAAATCTTAAAACTTAAATTTAAAACGGTTAGATCATATTAGCCATAAACAAACTACCGATTGCGACACACATAGATAAAAGATCCGTTAACAGTTTCTTCTTGTCAAATCCGCAAAATGTTCTTGGAACGCTGACAAATAATAAAGGGAAGGATATGAATGGTGTAATTAGAGCTTTAAAAAAATGAGAAATCTCCTCCCAAAGAAGCGCAAGTGAAGAAAGAGGATTTAAAGTAACAAAATCCTTTTCATTTCAGGTATCAAGTTTCGTGCATCATGTCGTGCGCCGTGAGGAACACATCTGTCCATATAACGAACCGTGCGATTTCATGATAGAGAATTCGTGCGATACTATGCTTGAGGGAGGCGAATGTTGTGATATTGCAGTGTTTGTGATTTCTTTTTGTCGGCGTGTGTTTACGTTTGACGTCCATCTAACGTTCGATGAACATAGAAACAACGTTGGTTTGGCGAATGAAAGATGACTACCGCAATAATGTTTTCATGCAAACTCGTTCTTAATCCCGCGATTTGACGATTGGCGCTCACGAAAAGCGTCTATTTGCGCTTGATTTTCTATAGATTATTTTTGTAAATATGTACATTTCTTTGAGAATCCTATGTTCGTCTTCAAATTTTTAATCTGATAGAATCTTAATTTATCTCTATTGTAAAATTGTAAATATCAAATCTTAACCTGAATAAATAACCGTCTAAACCCTACTAAAGGTTTCCTAAGATAATTGAAAAAAAAAATGGAAACAGGTATCCTAGAAATTACTGTTTTGAGATAGAGAGGACATAAAGAACCTCTAGATACTACAAAGAATTGTCTGAAGTCTCCAGAACGACAAACCCGAAATTACAAATTCAGACAAATTCAGACATAGTAGAAAACAAGCAAACGGAAGGAAGGGAAAAATAATAGTTTATACAAACTGATATTATCCCATGACAATTATCACATAACACCTAGATTACTGCATTACATAGTCTGATTCGCAGACCTATACTTCCTATAAGAAACTTTTTTCGCTAGAGGATTACATGGATTATAAACGATTCTAACTTAGAAAGATGTGAAGTGAAATTGACGCCTACTCATTTTCTGCTTTATCCGAGTCTGGGAAAAGAAGACCATCCTTTAGCGAGAGAATAGCGAAAAAAACGGAATAGCTAAGATGTCTTCGACTATTTAATGAATTCAGATAATCTGGATAGCAGTTCAGGTGGGCTTGTCGCCGACTCAATATATTTTAGGGAAATCCTTTTAAGACAATTCATTTTAATTTGATGATCAAAATCCGTTTAAAATGAAATTGAAAACAAACAAGCTGTTTTCAGATTTGTTTTGACCATAACGACTACTTTTCTAGTCAAGACATGGTAAATCAGCCATAACATCGTCATGTGCAATAAGCAATCATTGAATATAATCCCTTGCTCGGGATGTTTTTAGACAAGAAAGGAAACCATTAAAGTACAGGCTGCCACAGTTGTCAGACAGCTTTAAAAGGGGAGGAGCAGGGATTGACAATTTAATTTCAATTTTCATACTCTTGGGTACCTAATAAATAAATCTCAAAATATAATTAGGGGGAGTTGAAATAAAAATGTCCTGGGTAGAAATTTTTTGAAAAGGAGGCTAGAACAGCAGAATTAGGGCAAAAAGAGGGAACTTTCAAAAATATTTTTCCAAGGCTAATCTAGTCTAGATCGATCTAGACTAATAATTTAAAATTTCGGGTCAATAATCGGCTTATCACCTAATTATCAAACACTAAAAGGTGAACAATACTGCAAAAGAGAAGTGCGCTCGTCAAAAGAGGAAACATATCAATGCAATCGAGGGCGTCCAACGAAGAGCTACAAGGCTAGTTAGTTGCTGTAGAAACTACTCATACGAAGATCGGCTACAACTCATCAATCTACCCAGCCTAAAGACCAGGCGGGTGATATGGTGGAAGTTTTCAAGAACCTCCACATTTATGACGAGTCTATAAGATCAGAGAAATTTACTCCTCGGACACGACCACGACGTCAACATGATTACAAGCTTCAAAGGGACTTTGCTAATGACGGTATAAGAGGCTACCAAAGCAATTCTCTTTTTTACAGAAGTGTAAAGCCTTTGAATGATGTAGAAGAAGATATTGTTGAAGCACCATCCTTACAAGTCTTCAACGAGCGTTTGATTAAAGAATGGGAGGAAAAACTTTATAAAATGTAAAATCAGTTCTGTTTCATAGACCTTTCATAGACCTGCGAAATATATTGCTATAAAAAAATTTATAACCGGGGGGGGGGGGGTGGAATAATGTGCTGGGTGCAAAATTTTTGAAGAATCAATTAGGTACGCTTATTACCTGAGAGTATGGGATTTCAAGAATGTTTATAATGTCACTCACTTCAACGGTGCTTAGAAATTTCCAATCCTCCTTAGATTCTCATAGAGTACAAGAGGCTTTTAAAAAATAGTTTGTACGCGGTAGCGCTTTATTTGAGTGCAAAATTGTTTTCAGTTTCAATTCATATGATCATCATAACAATCAAATCATCATCTACCATGAACACCACAGCTTAGCTTTCTCACGCCAGTTGGGCTGGAACGGTATTACGCGGGTTAGCTAGAAAACTTTCTGTGATATGAAATTTCATGCTTTCTACACTTTTTGTGAGCTTATTCTTGCTACTTTGACCTTTTTAACCCTTTAACACCCATGCGAAAAATACTGATGCCGAGATACATCGTCATCGCGTTCCGTGTCAAAAAATACTGATGACGAGATAACTCGCAATTATGTGGTCTTCCAAGTATACCGCGGGGTTCGAAAAAGTGTCATCTGATATACCGAAAGAAAAATAATTGTCTAAAATTTTCTAAGTCTAGCTTTAAGAATTTTAGATTTATGGTTAAAAAATAATGTTTTTGTGTTAGTTTTAGTTCTGAGGTGAGGCGAAAATAAAAAAATGTAATGTTTCCGGAAACCGGCCGGGTGAAAAAGAATGATTTTCTGACCCGGCCGCAGACTATGTATGAGTATGGGTTCATCTATATGGTTCATCATAAAGAAAATCAAGTTGACCGTTCAAGCAATCAAACGTCGTTTAGTTAGATATTCCCGCTTGTAAATCAAGTTTTGTTCGTTAGTAGTTGATACATTAGTATTCAGGGCTTACTTCATACTGTTTGTACATAAAAGTTATCTTTAAAGTTCTATTTCAATGATCAAAAGTTATCAAAAATAGCAAAAAAAAACTTTTTTCCGGCCGCATGAGAGCTTTTTTCTTTCACCCGCATTCCGGAAACACTACAATAAAGGTCATAATATTTTGATAATTTTGGTTATTTTAACGTTTTTCAAGATTTAAAGTTCCGGCGAGAAAGTCGATTTTGGGCTATCTCTTTAATTTAATCGAATATTTCAATTCGGAAGGGGTTGGCAGACTTACAGGCTATATTTTGAGCATTATTGGACTATTTTTGAACTTTTGAATCCTCAGATCCTAAGGTCCTAAGTTTTAAGTCTCATGTCATGATAAAACTCAGAGTTAAAACTCTACCCTTCCAACCTACTTTAGAGCACTTACAAATCGATTGTGGTTCAAAAACTTCCCGGTGTATTTCTCTTTTATCTCAAATATTATGACCTTGATTGTCTTTGAAAATGAAAAATGCCGATTTCTGCTCTGCGGGGGGTCTAAAATTAGGAAAAAAACCCAAAAATTTGAAAAATAGCCCTTTTCCGACCATTTTGAGGCATTTTCATTAGGTCAAAATCAGTTTTTGGTGAAATATTTCACTTTTTGATAAGGTCCCGTTTATGGAAATCCAAAAATGCTAATAAATGAGAAAATTTTAAATTTTTTAAAAGTTTTTGGCTGTTAAATCGAAGAAAGGGATATTTTTAACCAGAAAATATGCCTTAAGTTTAAAATTAGACCCCCAGCAGAGCAGAATTTGACATTTTTTATTTTCAAAGACAGTAAAGGTCATAATATTTTGATAATTTTGGTTATTTTAACGTTTTTCAAGATTTAAAGTTCCGGCGAGAAAGTCGATTTTGGGCTATCTCTTTAATTTAATCGAATATTTCAATTCGGAAGGGGTTGGCAGACTTACAGGCTATATTTTGAGCATTATTGGACTATTTTTGAATCTTTTGAAAGTCTTAAGTCTCATGATAAAACTCACAGTTAAAACTCTACCCTTCCAACCTACTTTAGAGCACTTACAAATCGCTTGTGGTTCAAAAACTTCCCGGTGTATTTCTCTTTTTTCTCAAATATTATGACCTTGATTGTACATTTTTTTATTTTCGCCTGAGGGAAATAATTTTTTCTTTTTATATAGATAAAAAGATTTCTTATTCAAGCTGAAACAGTCCAGGTTCTGGGGATCAACTACTTTTTGCCTTTACTATTCAATATACTTTTTGCCGTTATTAGCGTAGAAATTGCACTCCAACGTAGATAAAAGATAAAGTAGATAATTATAGGAAGCCAGCCGTATGAAAAAGAAAGCGAGTATAGATATTAGCAACAGCATTGAATATTACCTTTTCTTAATGGTAAAACGAAAGATTTCCATTATTTTCTCAATGTGATTAGATTGTTTTTCTTCTTTAAGATCTTCACTGTAGAATTGCTTCATAAACTTTCAGATTCTCGGAATTAGATTTTGTTTTGAACGGCAGTTAGTCAAAATCAATAATTAAGCCGTGGTTTTCCTCACTAAGATAAAAACATTATTTAAAGACAAACAATACAGCCATTTTATTTTTAATTAAACAACCACGGATATTGCGCAATTTTGAATTATTTTCAAAAGTTGACGCATGCACCGACAGAAAACTGTCGAGGGGTTTCCTTTGACAAGAAGTCCTATCGCAGCGCCATCATTCAAATCAGAAAGCGAAGATAGTATACGGCAGATTTTCTGACTAGCTGAAACAAAGTTCAACACTACACAAAATGACGTAGATAAAGAAATTTAAATCATGCTTAAAATAAGTAATAACATAAAAGAACAAACCTCAAATTGAATGTGTAGAATAATTTTGTATACAAGTCGTTTTGTTTTTCCGTTATGGTAGCAAACCCCCAATAAAAGGGTCTAAATAGACTATAAATTTAGGCTTTTTAGAGTAAAACAAGAAACTTTCCATTTGGGAGCTGGGAATTTTTTCAAAAATTAATAAACGGGGGGGGGGGGGGGTCCTAATAACGTCCGGGGGGTTTGGAAAAAAATCGAAAAATTAACAAGCGGGGGGGGGGGGGCCGTTTATTTGGCACCTAAGAGTAAGGCCTTTTTTAGGCCATTAAAGCTTGCTTAGAGCACAAATTTTCGTAAGTTACGAGAAAATTTTTCTCCGAAAATTTTCAAAAGTTTTTTCTCTCTCTCCCCGAACCCAAACTCGTGGGTTCTAGGTTCTGCGACATGACTTTTACGCTCAAAACGAAGGAAGATATAACGTAGCCTAGATAAACATGAGATGAAAAAACCCTTTAAACAATGAGTATCACAGTGTATGAATATTAAACTGTGACAACAGATCAGGATTCTATTCAGAGCACATTCAGTGAATACAAAACTAACCATGGCAGTCGTTTAGGATTTTGGATGAAGGTCAAACCAATCAAATCAGAACAAGCAAACGTAAAAAGGCTCAATGAAAGAGTTTTATCTCAAGACATAAAGGTACGTTCTTCTCGAAGTACAAAAAGTCACCACGGGCCTAATTTTCAGAGTATTGATGCAAATATACTTTAACATCAGTATGCACATGATTTGATCTGTAAATGTTGTTTGAAGAAATTATTCTATTTTGTAATAAACCCCGCAAAGACGTTAAAAAGATTGTTTTTGCAAAGGTTAAAGAAAATTCGAACTTTGCTTCAAAATATAAACACCTTTATAACGATACAAATGGAAATGGAAAATAAATAATTTTTTTAAGAAGTTATTTTCAAAGGCAACATATATTTCAACGTGATCTGAAAAATAAGCCAAATTTTTACTAAAATTGACTTCTTTGAGACTAAAACTGTATAAGAGCTTTGGAGCTATCTAGGTTGTTGGCATCCACTGATGGATTCATACTCCTTATATACTACCTGCGGTTTTGTAGAGATCTGCGTTCTAGGTTCTATCTAGTTTTTAATTCCCAATTTTTATCCCAAGTGGCACTTGCAACCCCCCCCCCAGAAACAAGCTGACCTAAAAAATGAAACGTTTCCCAAATAAGCGATACTTTTATGGGCCTACCTGGTTATGCATTTAATTGATATCTACGTGAGTGTTAGGTGGGTTGAATCTAAACATTTGAGACCAGTCCAAGTACAAAGTTATTGTGTTATATTTCACTTTAAAATATCTCTTATAAACATAGCCACTGTTCTAATAGTTATAGGTACTCAACTAAGATAACAGACCGGTAGCTGGCTTCACATTCTCCACCCAACTGTGCTGCCTGTCAGACTTATATAGACATTCCAAGACTGGGGAGAGCTAACAGAGACATGACAGCCAGTTGGGCAGGCGAGGCAAAATGTCACAGGGGGACTTGCTGACTGAGAAACACTTTCAGTATAGACCTTGAGCAGTCAACAAGTGTGGGAGCTCAGATGAGCGAGACATCTGAAATATACTAATTAAATGAAATGCTATCCTGTTATACAATTATATCATTTCTCGTTCTAGAAATACTAAGAAATAATATCAAATAAAATACAAAAGATGCAAGGAGATACAAAGTATATACACAAAGACTAAAGGTATAACTATCTCCAACATGAGCGTGATATATTAAAATTGTATGTTTATTAATAGTGATTCTTATAGATAAAGATGCGTTTTTTGAGCCGAAATTTTTTTTTTGCAAAAATCTGATAAAGCCATCTTTGATCCTTTGATCCAATGTTTCACGAAGGCCAAAAAAACCGTTTTTTTAGCCGTTTTTTGGCTGAAATTTTGGACGAGATGGAGTTTTTACAAGCTCTTATTTGATTTGGTTGGTCGTTAATCAGTAATAAAACAATTTTGCTACTTTTTCTAAAGAACGCGTCATTTTTATTACTTCAAATGACCAATTATTAAAGTATCTTATAAAAACTCCATCTCATCTGTGAAATTAACCCAAAAAGTTTTTCCTCCGAAAATCGGCTCCGTCACATTCGAGGGTTTATAGTTATGTCACATTCAAGGGTTTATAGTTATGTCACATTCGAGGGTTTATAGTTATGCATCTTTGTACCAAAAATTCCTAAAGAATGAAAGAGTCAATCTCGAGTAAAGCTAATAACTAAGTAATCTTGGATGCCAAATAAACGAGGGGGGGGGTTTCGAAGAAAGGGGGGGGGCTGGAAAATTTTCGAGATTTTAATAAACGGGGGGAGGACCTAATTGGGGGGGGGGGGGGGGGGGGGTTGGAAATTGTACTTCTGAATAAGGTAAATATAGGCTAAAATCAGGCTATTTAGATCAAAATAAAGGGCCTTTTTTTGACAGCTGAAACTATTCTTAAAAAATAAAACAAAAATTAACAAGCGGGGGGAGGGGGCGTTTATTTGGCACCTAAGAGTAATTGGTAATGTGCTTATAAAAAAATATCTGATTCGGCCCATTTTTCTATAAAAACACGTCTAGCAACCAAAATCTAAACACAAATGTTTTTCAAAATTAAGCCTTCGTGAGCAAAAAAACATCTATCTCATCAAGAAATTTAGTAATTTGGCTAAGAACATTGATGTATGCTTATTAATAGTGATTCTTATGGATAAAGATGCGTTTTTCGATCCGAAAATCTGCTTGAGCCATCTTTTACCTACGATGATACTCTACTTTCGTGCAAAAAATAAAAAAAAAACCCCGCTTTTGAGCCGTTTTTCGGCTTCGGCTTCGGCTTTTTTCGAAAATCAGGCTCCGTTACATTCGAGAGTTTATAGCCATTCACCTTTGTGCCAAAAATCAGAAAATTTGATTGAGAAAATTGAGAAAAGCTGGTAACTAACGAACGAACGAACATGGGTTAAATTATTAACCTCCACCGGGGTAGGTCCAAAAAGATGAATTTTTAGGTGGTTCTGTGACTAATTTTTGAAAAGAATCTAAAAATTATTATTTCAAAAATCATTTAAAAGTTTTAAGGCATTTTCTACAAGTTTAAAATATACCTGAAAACCACGAAAATATAAGACTAGCTAATTCTCAGACAGAATTTTTCTTATTAAAACATTGCCAAATTGATATTTTTGACCTTGTTCTTACCGACCTCATTACATTATGAAATTGTAAACAAATTATATCGTCACAATGACGTCACTTTTTAAGCCAAGGTACCAATTAACAGAAACCATAAAGTCATTTAATTTCTATTTCTAGTAACAGAAAATATCATGTCATGTTTTTTTGAGGTAACTCTATTCACAATAGCTTCCTGCAAAATTCAATAATTACATTGCAATATATTTTTAGCAGTGCCCTGCACTAACAAAATTATGACGATGGAAATGAATAAGTTAATTTAGGAAAATTCAAAATACTGTAAATAATAAATTAATTTTAAGGAAATATTTACATTACATTTAAAATAGAAAATCTGATTTAACTTAATAAATATAATTTAATAGAAATTTAAGATTTGATGAAATTATAAATAAATACGAAATAAATAAATAAATAAATGATAACAAAAAATACAATAAATGAATAAAAAAAGCTTCTTACAGAAAGAATTTTATTTAGAAGCCACAATAAACAAATACCTCTGATTTAACTTTCATTAATAATAACAATTATAATTCAATTATAAGATTTGATGAAATTATAAATAAATAAAAAATAACAAAATTCCTTCGAATGTATCAAAACAATAAATAAATTAAAAAAAGCTTCTCACAGCAAGGATTTCATTTTGAAGCCACAATAAACAAATACCTGGTGATGGTTCTCGATCCAGTCCACTGTTTAGTGATTTGACTTTTCAATAATTTGCCTCGTTTCACACTTGATGATTTACTTAACTGCTTGCTCATGTCAGGCATGCATCGACCGTTTTTCGGACTACACTTGCATTGCCCCCGTCTTTTACAGAAGCAGCCATCGGAGAGGGTGCTGGACGTCTGACAATCCAACTCCTCTGTACATTTTTTCATCAAATTGCAAACTCCTTGGTTATTCTGTAATAAAAGATACGTACATATTAGTAATAGTACATAGTGGTACATGTTAGAGAATCGTAACCTAAACAGTACAGTTATTTGAACCTTTCATCATATCTTTATTTCGAACTAGTCCAGGGATTTTTCTAAGCACTGGGGCCGTTTTTGTAAACTTAGATTGAGTTTCTAATATGCCTGAAAGGGAATCTTCTCAGCAAAGCTGTACATGTATATTAATGAAGCTGGGGGTTTGGTTGGTGTTCAGAGGGCGAAGCTCCCAAAAATATTTTGAATATGTAGATAATATCTTTAAAGATTTTTGTTTGTAAACAACAAACAAGTTTGATTTTGCTAGAAAATATATTTTATATTTTGGCCGGTATACGGACATAAAAAAGGGCTTTAGAAGAATCCCTGCAGTGTCATCCAGTTTGGCTAATTGTATGAAATACTTTCAAAAAAGAAAAATCACCGTCACTTGCAGATCAAATCAAAGCAAGAAACTTAATCAAAGTCAACTGTTTATATTTTTATAGCACATTAAGCTGAGGCTTCATAGCTCCGAAGCCTTATCGCGTTAAGAGAACTCGGTAACTGTCATCAGGTTTGAAAAACGTTGACGCAAAGTATTAAATTAAGAGACAAATACTGTAGTGGTAAACTCCATATCTTAATCAGTTCGCTATCCATTCATTGCTCAAACGTTTTAATGTTGAGTGATCACTGAGTTTTTCGAGCATAGATTTAAAAAATTGAAAATATTCATAATATATACCTGTTTTGTGGGTCTGGCTTGAGCTGTGATGACCAGCACCATGAGCAACAAACTTGCCAATAAAAATCCTGAAAAAATTATCAACACTTAAACTTTCAATATATTGAGAAACTAAAACTTTTTTTCAACTAGTAATAGCTTAATAGGCCATAATGCTTTCTGTAAGCCAAAACAATTTATTTAGAAAACTACAAATAGAAATTCAAAATATATTTTTGCGTAAAATAATGACAAAAACTAAACCAATTGACTTACCTGAAGAAAACTTTGAAACCATAATGACGGTGAGTTCTTAATTGTCCAGCAATTAAAAATCAAGTCTTTTTTCTATGGGTCCAGGTAAGTGACCGCAAGTTAGTAACTAGTTCTGAAAGAATGTTTTGAGCGTTCAATCTATCAGGCTTTTTAACATGTTGGAACATACGTTTAACAAAGAGCCGGAAGAGATAAGTATGTTTGCAGGTAATCGTTTGCGGTTGACAGATCATTTGGAGGGGAAAATCTTCCATGGAATGTTTCTTCCACGTTTCCTCTCACCACGTAGTGTATTTCTTTTGTTGACAAAAAAACAACGACAAAAAAAAAACCTCCTGCAATTCTGTCCAACATATAAATCGTTAATTTTCTACCTTTTATTTCGATTCATTTTTTTGGCAGCTCGTAATTTATGGCACCCTATCATGCGCTGATTACACTTTTGCATAAAAGGATGGAAAACATTCACAACATTTCCTTGTATCTCCCGCATAACAATTATTGTAAGAATAACACAACCCTAGTCAGAGGAGAACCATTAGACTAAAATCTGCGAAGTGAGAATTTTTCACGGAAATACTAAAGCGTTTTAAGCGAATTGAATTATAAATTCTCCTGTACTATTTCCCCTACAATGACGTTTACGCAACGTGTAAAGTTAAATTGACCACATCCCATTGTTGTGTGTTTTTGTGCACAAGGAAATTCGTAACAAACTCACACAATCTACTACTATATTAAGAAAAATGTCTTTTGCTATTTTTAATTTTGCCCTATCACTACCTTCCTATTACTACTGCCTATTTTCGTTTTGCTCGGGAAAATTAGGACTAATTTGACTATTAAAAAGTTTGGGAAATGTAGGTTTGACGCACCACTTATCGTCATAGATTGATAATTATAGGAAAATAATGATGCTTCAAGTTGTGGTGAAAAAGTCAGGAAGAATGACAAGCTTTAAAAAAGAAATTACTTTCATAAAACATAAAAGAGGCTCATATTCGGCAAAAAACCTATGAAAAATGAAGAACAATTTCAGCCTTAGAAATGGCTAGAATAAGCCGATTTTAAGCCGCTCTTTAAGACAATATGAATAGAGAAATCGCAATAGCAATCTAATAACATTTCAAGGATATTTAACTTTATAAAAAATGTTTCCGCATGGGCAAATACTTATTGGCTCACCGAATTTCAGCAAGTACATGCTACTGGTTTATGTCTGGAACTTACAGCTCAACCCTAAAGAAGATCAACCAAGACATAGATGCTCAAAGAGAAAAGAAAATTCGATGACTTAAATTAGTACAAAGGATATTTGCTTTCTCATAAGGAAATCCCCCTGTGACTTTGAACTTTCGGTAATGAGATAAGTTAAAACGAGAGTAAATTGGAAGCTTTTAGGAAATTCTAATCTTTGCTGATTATTTTTGATTTTCCCTTTAGGAAATTATTTGATGTCAAAGGTCGAGAAAACACACGGAAGATGCTAGTTTTTCAATTTTTCATCCTTGAAGCTTTGTTTGAAGGCATTTAAAATCTACTAATGAGAATTGGCAACCTTCCAAGTGTAATTAAAGGTTTTATTTCTACATACTCTCGGGTACCTAATAGCCGGAGGGATTGGAATAAGCAGGGGGGGGGGTTGGAAAAATCTCATAACTTAATAAGCGGGGGGGGGGTTGGAATAAAAATGTCCTGGGTGGAAAATTTTTGAAAAGGAGGCTAATACAGCTGAATTAGGACAAAAGAGGGAACTCTCAAAAACATTATCCCAAAAATTAATAAGCGGGGGATGGTAGATATCCAACATTCATTTTGGCAAGCTTTCATCATTGAGAACTTCAATTCGATGATTTTGGTTTGATTTGGCTCGTATCCAAACCTCATCTAACAAAAAATAAATCTTCAATTTATCTTCCGGAATGATGGAGGTACGTAGTACATTAAAACACATTGTTAGAGTGAGTAAACATGGTTTATGCAAGCTCCTTGCTTTAGAATCAGAGAGACATGTACCTTGACCACGATGCTCATCCTTTGATACATAAGACTAAACTCTATCTTTCGAAAACATTAGATTTTAGATTTTATCAATTTATAATAGTATTTATTTTTAGTATTTATGTCATTTTATCTAATTTTTATCTTGAGTGTGTGTCTTGAGGTGTGATGTGAAGCGAGTGTACGATTTGTGGAGAGGAGTGACGTTGATAGCAGTTGTAAATTTTTATTTATTTAACTGATGTATGCTCCTCTTTAAATATTAATAAATGAAATGAAATGTACTGTGCAACTTGCAAGAACCCCGTGTGTTCGATTGGACACCCTCCTCCCATTCATTTTCGGGGAGTTCATCAATTTTTTAAAGATATTTCTGAGTGGTTAGTCAAAAAGTAAAGGAAAAGTTTAATTTTATATTATATGCATACTCAATGGGAGAAAATAGGTATGAATAATTACGTGATTTCAAATAGCGCACCGAAGAAAACATGATGATTAATTTGTGCCAATTATCAATTATCAGGGAAGCTATTAGTTAAACCAAAATTTTTTTTCAAAGCTATTAATTGCTACTTCCCACCTCTCGAATTGAGGAGAGAGGAGAGAGAGAATAATAGTCAACCCACGTGCCGTTAAATTACTCGTTCAAGGATGTAAAACATCTTTTCAGTTACATTTTCTTTTTCCTTTTTTAATCCTTGATGCATAGAGATCTATCAGAGTCGAACCATTCGCTGGCAATCTTTCTGGTTCATGCATTTTAATAAAAACCAAGCTTTCACCGACCCTCTGATGCTTTCATTTATCACAATGTTCAGACTGTTGAGTTTGAAGCCCCGAATGGGACTAGAGAGCAAGCCAGAAAAAGTGTAGCCTTAAAAATTTCCTGCATTTAGAAATTTTATGTGAAAACTACGACAAACTACGCGGGTCACGTGTTTTTGATGGGGGAATACTCCCGAATACTCTTAGGTGCCAAATAAACGCCCCGCCTCGCTTGTTAATTTTTAAGAATACTTTTAGCTGACACAAAATGAAGTCCCCTTATTTTGCTCCAAAAAGCCTGATTTTAGCCTATATTTACCTTAATTTCGGGTTTTCAGAAGTACAATTTCCAACCCCCCGTTTATTCGAACCCCCCCCCCGTTTATTTGGCACCTAAAAGTAAATGGCTTCATTTCCCATCCAGGAGTTTTGTATCTAGCCCCTTCGGGGCTTTGGAATCAATGGTTCAGGCCTGAAAGATTTTTACTAGCCTATTTCATAGGTCATGCATCTGTAAAATGTTTTTTCTATACAATTTACAGGACAAAAAAGCACAAATCTGTGTAAATTTCCCTTCGAGAAAGACTTTTAAATAAAGTTAATTTTTTGTCACTTCAGTGACGTAGAAAATATGTACCTAAAACGCGAAATCTATGAAATAGGCTATTTACTATTAATGATTGATTTCAAGACCTTTTCCTAAATATCGAGCTCTTAAAATGTTAGGTATTGTTTGTTCTTAGGGAGTGGTCAGAAAGTATCTACTAGGGGGGAGTGGAGGATATTTCGAAAAATCCCAAAAAACTTTCGCACCCCCTCCCCTAGCCTGGAAAAAAATTTCGAACCCCCCCTCATAAGGCCCAATATTTTTTCGCACCCCCCCCCCCCTACTAGAAAAATTTTTACGCAAAAAAAGAATTCCTACAGATGCGGTACAACGAGTATTATTTGTTTGTATGACAGTTTTTTATGTCAAAATTAGGTAAGGGAAATAGTTTAGCCCTGTAAAGTTGAGTATAGTCCTTTAGGAGATCTACCATTTTGATTGACGTTTACACCACGGGATTTTTTCCGTCGATTTCCATGGTTACGACGGAATTTCTCTGAAGTAAACAAAAGAAAAAAACCCGTGGTGTAAACGTCAATCAAAATGGTAGTGTGATCTCCTAAAGGAATAGTCCAGGATTAAAATAAGAATCAACGAGTTATTTTCTCTGAGTTTCCCTAAGTTTTGGGAGAAGATTACGGCTTATTTTCCCTGATACACAATCTCCCTACATTACAGAGGCATCTCAATTACTCAAAATATCCTGAGGGGCCCCGAGGGGAGAAAATTTTGAAGATCAGGTACTCGAGACCCTAAAATACAAGCTATTCTGTTGTTAAAAGGAGTCTGAAAAGTAAAATTCTCTGAGTTTGAAATTTCCCTATAAACCTATATTTTTCAGGTTTTCGAGGGTCTGTCAAAGCTCTGTGTATGTAATTTATAAGATATTAGTAGACTAAGGAGGCACAACCATGGTTTGCGCGGACGGGAGAAAATTTCGATGTTTTTCACCACAATTTTAGCTAAAAGACACTTTGTTTTGACAAATTTCTTTCTAAAAAGTACTTTTTCAAACCACTCTGATGAGCTGTGAAAGCCACTAATCTACTTCCCTCATCTAGCTCAATGCTTCAAACCAAAAGGGCAAGATGATGCCCAAATAATGTTAGTATGACATGTGCATGTATGTAATAAAATAAATTGCGAGTTGTCGGCCGTCAGGCCGAAAAATTTTTGAAATCTTGAAACGTAAAACTATGAAATTAGACTTCCTACATTTTCTCTTGAGTTGCCCAAAAGATTTGGAACCCCCCCTAAACCCTCCAAAAAAATTTGAAACCCCCCCTAAACCCTCGAAAAAATTTTGGAACCCCCCCCCTAGAATCCTCCACCCCCCCTAGTAGATACTTTCTGACCACTCCCTTAGGAGGTTTTAATCCTTGATTGTGCCTTGCAGAAGAAGGAATAAGCGTGATGTAATTAATTGTCTTTGTTGAGATACAGAAAACATAGATTTGTTTGTTTATCTGTTTACGAGAGCAACCTATTTGGAATCATTAATTTTATCCAGGTAGAGAACATGCCAAATGACGGACTTCCCTTGTTCGACAGTCGAATATATTTGTTTCATTCTTGGAGGCGTTTTACAAATAAACCCCGTCACTAATCCTTCCCATTTTATTCACAAACACAAAAAAATAAACACCAACGCCTTAGTTACTCTTCAAGCAAAATTTTGAAAAGACGAAGAACTGAACGTCCAAATAATACCTACGATTAAGTAACTTATAAAGATAACCAGATCATATTCATAATTTGGGTTGAAAATTCTTTCCAATGTCAGACCTAGTTGAAAAGTCTATACAATATTATAATCCTGGAAAACACAATAAGATCTTATTACCTCGTGCACGTAAGAGGTAAGAGGTGGTACCAGATCCAGCCAGATCCACTAAATTCGTGAGGTGGCAGGAGTTTGAAAATCGACCCTTAATGAGAACAAAATGTTTGAAGTTTTTAAAAACTGTAAATTTATTTCGCGACCCTTTAGGCTCTTTTTGAATATATTTTTTTATCTTTCCAACATACCTTATCGGGGAAAACTTCGTCGGGGAAAAGTGACGAAATTTTGGCCAAGTGACGAATATTTTTCCCCGACGAAAATTTTCCCCGGCCTTAATGCGTTTGCCAACTACCAGCAAGTGACGAATATTTTTCCTCGACGAAAATTTTCCCCGACGAAGTTTTCCCCGATAAGGTAGTTTTTCCTTCCACAGTATTATATCAGAATTTGCGGACTGCAAACAGAAAATAAATAATAGAATTGGTTGGCTCATTAGGCACTGACTGAAAATTTCAACTTTTATAAAGAATTTCTTTTATCAAAAATTCAACTGTAATACTTTTTATAAAAAATTCCACGAATAAAATAATACTATAACATATTCAAAAAACATTTAGAGACATCTAAAAATAAATAGTTATCTAAACATTAATTTAAAATTGAGCCTAAAATATAATAGATCGTAAACTAATCGATCCCTAATACATGCTAAACAACCAAACCATTTATGTAAAATTCTTAATCTACGCACTTAAACTTACTAAAGGGTAGTCGTCAAAAACTTTCAAGTTTGTGAATCGAGAAAGCGAGATGGCTGTAAAAAAAACCCTCACAAATAGCAAAAGTGTATGAGGTAAATATGTAGAAAATGGCTTAAAAATTATTTCCGTTATAAGTTACACGGTGTGGCATTAGAATCTCGCTTTTTCTTACTTGAGAAAAGGTCACTAGCAACTTGAGTTTTTACTTTATTGGTAGTAGAGGTATAAAACAGAGTGGTTGCAAGGAATAAGGTAGGCCACATTCTTCAATTCATTACGAGATACAAAAACACTTTAGTAGGGGGTCAAACATCTTATGAAAAGATCATCAAAGGTGTTCAAAAATCAGCAAATGACCAGGCTGGTAAATTTCCCTATATTACAAAATAAAATTCGTTCTCTCTAAAAATCCCACTCACAAAGCACTTTTGTGTTACCAAAAACATAATCGAATGATTGTCTGTAAAGTTTTTATTTCTCATTTTCCATCGAATTTCGAATTTAACCTCTCTGTCGTTCAATTATATCTTTCTTCTGACGTGCAGCACATCCACTTGGGCAAATATTACCCTGGCAAGGCTGTGGACACATTGGAGGATAAATGTTCGTTGTTTGAGGGCAGCCACCTGGACAAGATGGCGGCATGCAAGGCTGTGGACACATGTTAACGGTCGATTGTACTACGGTGCACCCCTGTGGACAGATGTGAGGCGGGCAAGGCGTTGGACAGCTGGATGGCGTCATTGCAGTTGTGGTAGGACAGTATGCTGGACAACTTGGTGGTTGACATGGCTGTGGACATGATGGGATAAGACAGTTTGCAGGGCAAAATGGCGGGATACAAGGAGACGGACAGGCCGGTGCTTGAGGTGCTGGCATCTGCTGTTGAAGTTTACTTGGAGAAAAATAAAACCTTGGAGATTCTTGACAGCCAGATGGACAGCCTGGTGGTTGACAAGGTTGTGGACACATTGTTGGAGCGGAAGCCATGGTTTGCGGGCAACCCATAGGGCACCCTGGAGCTTGGCAGGGTTGGGCACATCTGTGGAGCAGCCATCATGGGAGGTTGCATCATCATAGCGGCACCTTGTGCACATCCTGAGGGGCACGATGGTGGCATGCATGGTCTTGGACACATCGATGGAGCTGAAGCCATGGTCTGTGGGCATCCCATTGGACAGGAGGGTGCTTGACAAGGTTGTGGGCACATTTGAGGTGCAGGCATCATGGGAGGAGGCATCATCATAGCCGCGCCCTGTGCACATCCCGTGGGGCATGAGGGAGGCATGCATGGTCTTGGACACATTGATGGTGCCGAAGCCATGGTTTGTGGGCATCCCATTGGACAAGAAGGTGCCTGACAAGGTTGAGGGCACATCTGTGGAGCAGCCATCATTGGAGCGGCTTGCATACAGCCAGTTGGACAAGATGGAGGCATACAGGGCTGTGGACACATCGAAGGCATAGAAGCCATGGTCATGGGGCAACCCATTGGGCAACCTGGAGCTTGACAAGGTTGTGGACACATCATCGGTTGAGGTGGTGGCATTTGCTGAAGGAGCTTCTCTGGCGAGAAATAAAATCGTGGCGACTCTTGACAGCCAGAGGGACAGCCTGGTTGTTGACAGGGCTGTGGACACATTGAAGGTGCGGAAGCCATGGTCTGTGGGCATCCCATAGGGCACCCTGGAGCTTGGCAGGGTTGTGGGCACATCTGTGGAGCAGCCATCATGGAAGTTGGCATCGTCATAGCGGCACCCTGGGAACATCCTGAGGGGCACGATGGTGGCATGCATGGTCTTGGACACATCGATGGAGCTGAAGCCATGGTCTGCGGGCATCCCATAGGGCACCCTGGAGCTTGGCAGGGTTGTGGGCACATCTGTGGAGCAGCCATCATGGGAGGTGGCATCATCATAGCGGCACCCTGGGCACATCCTGAGGGGCACGATGGTGGCATGCATGGTCTTGGACACATTGTTGGAGCTGAAGCCATGGTCTGCGGGCATCCCATAGGGCACCCTGGAGCTTGGCAGGGTTGTGGGCACATCTGTGGAGCAGCCATCATGGGAGGTGGCATCATCATAGCGACACCCTGGGCACATCCTGAGGGGCACGATGGTGGCATGCATGGTCTTGGACACATCGATGGAGCTGAAGCCATGGTCTGTGGGCATCCCATTGGACAAGAAGGTGCTTGACAAGGTTGAGGACACATCTGTGGAGCAGCCATCATTGGAGCGGCTTGCATACAGCCAGTTGGACAAGATGGAGGCATACAGGGCTGTGGACACATCGAAGGCATAGAAGCCATGGTCATGGGGCAACCCATTGGACAACCTGGAGCTTGACAAGGTTGTGGACACATCATCGGCTGAGGTGGTGGCATTTGCTGAAGGAGCTTCTCTGGCGAGAAATAAAATCGTGGCGACTCTTGACATCCAGAAGGACAGCCTGGTTGTTGACAGGGCTGTGGACACATTGTTGGAGCTGAAGCCATGGTTTGCGGGCATCCCATAGGGCACCCTGGAGCTTGGCAAGGTTGTGGGCACATCTGTGGAGCAGCCATCATGGGAGGTGGCATCATCATAGCGGCACCCTGGGCACATCCTGAGGGGCACGATGGTGGCATGCATGGTCTTGGACACATTGATGGTGCGGAAGCCATGGTTTGTGGGCAACCCATTGGACAGGAGGGTGCTTGACAAGGTTGTGGGCACATCTGTGGAGCAGCCATCATGGGAGGAGGCATCATCATAGCGGCACCTTGTGCACATCCTGAGGGGCACGATGGTGGCATGCATGGTCTTGGACACATTGATGGTGCGGAAGCCATGGTTTGTGGGCATCCCATTGGACAGGAGGGTGCTTGACAAGGTTGAGGACACATTTGAGGAGCACCCATCATCGGTGCAGCTTGCAAACAGCCATTTGGACAAGATGGAGGCATACAGGGCTGTGGGCACATTGAAGGCATGGAAGCCATGGTCATGGGGCAACCCATCGGGCAACCTGGAGCTTGACAAGGTTGTGGACACGTCTGCATCATTTTTTGAGGTGAAAAGTAAAGTCTTGGTGTTTGTTGACACCCGATAGGACAAGAAGGTGGTTGGCAGGGTTGTGGACACATAGATGGAGCAGCCATTGAAGTTGCTGGACATCCCATTGGACAAGCTGGTGGTTGACAGGGTTGTGGACACATTGGTGGTGGAGCCATCATTTGAGTTTGCATGCACCCAGAAGGACAAGCAGGTGGTTGACATGGTTGTGGGCACATTGAAGGAGCTGAAGCCATTGTCTGTGGACATCCCATAGGGCAAGAGGCTCCCTGGCATGGTTGAGGACATTGTTTTTGACATTGAGCTGGGCATGAGCTTGGAGGACATGGTGTTGGGCAAGCCATAATGTTCACTGTCTGTTGTGTGGCGATGCATCCTGGTGGACATGGGTGAGGGCAAGGGTTGGGGCAGCCACCAAGAGGAGGGGCAGATGCAGCTGAGGGTGGAGGATTAGCTGATGGTCCGTATACTGGAATGTCTAAAGTGATGGGGCATCCGGTTGGACAGTTGCTGGATGGACAGGGTCTTGGACACATGGCTGGTAAAGCAGACATGGTGAAGGGGCAACCACTTGGGCAGGCTGGAGGTTGGCAGGGCTGTGGGCACATTTGTTGTGGTCGGGCAGCTCCCAAGCAAGAGGATGGGCATGATGGTGGTAGACATGGGTTAGAGCAGATTGGTGTTGGTGGGATCACAGTGATACCAGTTGTTTGTGGGCAACCCATGGGACAACCAGAAGGTGGACACATTGATGGACAGAAAGGAGGTTGCATAGGCATTGGCATGGGAGCCATCATCTGACTTTGTTGACATGGATATGGACATGGAGAGGGGCATTGGAAGGGACATGGTGGTTGACCCATAACTGGATCCCAGCTTTGTGCCAACATGTTGTAAATGAAAGGATCAACACCTTTTGGAGGTTGCTGCTGTTGTCCTGATTGTTGTGAAGCAGGACGTTGGTAGGAGTTCGATGATGAGGCTGAGGTAAGTGGGGAGCTTCTGGACATGGAGCCTAAGCGATTCCGTTTTTCAGCGGTAGTGTTGGCATTGTCACCTAGGAAGTAAAAAATAGATACAAAAATCAAATAAGTCATAAAGCTGTGCTTTTACATGAGGGGAAAATTTCCTTTGAAGTTGCCAAGATGTAAGCAAAGTCAATAGACAGGTTGACTTTGATATGAGCAACAAATGCATTTCTAACTGGGGTGCTAATACCAACGTAATACGAACGTTGTTAGTTTGACGAGACATTACACATCATATTTTATCATTTTCATTTGTTCAAGATGGAGGAAAAAAACAAGTGAGAGAAAATATGATGACGGATTTCCAAGTAGACCGACTGGAAACCAGAAAATTGTAGTAAAGTAAAAATATATTGCCTTATGGAGACTGTATGTCTTGTTATAAATCAAAATTATGATAATCCTCCCATTTGACAACTTTTTGGATTAAAATAATGAAAAATCAATAATTACCTTTGACGAGGCTGATTACCAAAACCAGCACTAGACAACGCATCATGGTTGCCAGGGGTGACCAAACAACTTGTCAATCAAAATAACAAAAACAAATAAGTGTCGATGATACTGAAGAAATCAATAAAAATAGGACACAGAGATTCAAATTTCTTCAACTTTTTTACGTTTTCATTTGTTCATAGTATTTAATAAAAGACGCAAATTTTTGTCGTAGAAAGAGGCGAATATTCGGCACGCAAACTTTTTGTTTGATATGCTTCACTGAGCATAAGGCTGATCTTTAGAATGGAACAACAGTTTAACATGGTCCCCACAGTTCACCCCCACAGATTTGCCTCTTGTTTTCTCAGCGTGACTGAGTTAAGAAAACAAAAATAATCGAAGATTTTTATAATTTTGAGTGTCTATTCAAATGTGAATATAATGGAAAAATTAAGGGATATATTATCGCAAAGTAGAAATCTTTCTTTGTAAAATCTAGAAAAGAAACCGTGCAGACTTTTCATTTTCGTTTACGCAAACATAAGTTCTGAATAATGGATCAAAGGATCAAAGACTTTTCTCATCAACAAATTGTTTCGTTTCGAAAAATCGAACATTAAACAAACAAAACAAAACTATTAACAATATTTTAAAGTAATTAATAACGATTGTTTGATTGTTCTCGTCTCCAGGTAACTCCAAGTACATAGCTCTCTAAATCGACCAGTTATCAAATTATCGTAATCAATTTTTTATCTAAAATGCACTCAGAAGCCAAAAACTGACAATTCCTGTGTATGTAAAAACATTGAGCTTTTGGCGTTTGTCGGTACAGACATAACAGCAAAAAAAGACCAAAATTGCAAACAACTTATTAGTTGCTAGTGGAAATCAAAGAGTTGTCCAATCTGCAATAATAAAAGCTAAACCATAATCTTGGGGTATAACCTTTCAAAGTTCAAAGTTGAGGGATTTCTGAAATTAGAAAATTGCAAAGAAACGTTTAATAAAATTTATGTGGCTTTGGCCTCTCCAGTCTATTTCTGTCTTTTTTAAGTATAGCACCAAGTTAAATCGGGCAGCGCAAACAGCTCACAGAAGATTCTCCCGGAACGGATTTTGAGAAGCTTCAAATGAAGATCGATAAAAATGAGATTGAAAGAATGACAGATACCACCAACCTCTCTCAAATATGAAGGGGAGAGAGATAAAGAAATGCGGAAATGAATACCTCAAAAAGAAATTTGATGAACGTCATGGCGCTTGCTATTTATGAAAGGATTATATTTCACCACAGAAGCATCTACGGTGGTGTGTTCAGATCGCTCCAATCCAAAGGTGCTTCTCATATTTCATCCCTCCACCTCAGAGTCTTTTAAAATTGCATGTGATTACCTTGTGAGGTAAAAATGAATAAGGATTTGTTGTTAGGGGTTTTAAGAGGAGAGTTTTGATTCAAGTCTTGGATCGATGTCAACCGATTATACTTCCTTAAACTACATACGAATTGATTGGTAGATGGGTTTTTAATCACAGGTCAGTGATTGTAGAAAAGTACAATCTAACAACTGTAAACATATTTTTTAAATTTTGTGTAAATTTGAAAAAACTAACAAGTTATTGAAAAGCAACTTTTAATCTTATCTGTTAAATGTATTTTTCGAATTTCAGTAACTACTTGAAAAATGGAGAAACTAGCATACCTTCTACTGATTGGTTACTTTATCAATACGTCACAGTCACGTGATCAACAGCTGAACAATCGACCAATCATTGGCGTTCTTGCACAACATTTTCATCCGGACGACCCGTTTCCTGTTCCGGGCGATTGTTACATTTCCGCATCATATGTTAAATATTTGGAGAGCGCCGGTGCCAGAGTTGTGCCCATCAAGATCAATCAAAAACCTGAAATCATTGAAAAATTGTTATCAAGTGTGAACGGAGTTTTATTTCCAGGTGGCGATTCTGACGTCATGAACTCCCCATTTCAACGGAACGCGAAAATGGCTTTTGAGTACGCCGTCAGTCAACGTAACGCGGGGAACTTTTTCCCCATTTGGGGCACGTGTATGGGTTTTCAACAACTGAGTGTATTAGTAGCCCAATCAAACGTTCTGTCGGCAATCAAAGGAACTTGGGATAGACCAATGAAGTTGCCAGATCTTAACCGTGATGGGCGCATGATTCATGAAATGTCAGATGAAATTTTCGATGCCGTAAGATTTGAACCGTTAACGTATAACGCACATTATAATTGTGTAAGCATGGATTCATACAAAAAGAGTGAACACTTACAAAATTTCTTCAAGGTCTTGAGTACCAATGTGGATAGCAATGGTAAAGTTTTCATTTCCACCATGGAAGGTAAATGTTCTTTGTTTGTTTGTTTGTTTGTTTTCTACTTTTTTCTATTTTTTACTAAAATGGAAGTGTTTCAGTGTCGCCTTTTCGAGTCAGAATTTACTTCAAATTGAAATCACTTTAACAATATTTCGCTGACAATATTTTTTTGACATAAAGTTTAGTTTTGAAACACCCAAACTTACAATAAAATCTATGATGGTCGACTTCAAGAATATTGCAAAGGAATGCCAAACCGAGGACTCAGACTATTTTGAATCATGAGCAAATTTATCCAGCAAAACCCAAACAAAACTTAAATTTTGCTTGTTTGGCAAGGTAGTTAAAAAAATCCTCTTACAATTTCAGCGAATGATTTTCCAATATACGCCGTTCAATGGCATCCAGAAATGAACAGTTTTGAATTCGACAACGCAGAGGGTCTGGGACCTAATATACCTCACACTTCGAATGCAGTCCTATTGGCGCAACACATGGCTAATTTCTTCGTTAATGAAGCGAAGAAGAATTTTAATAAATTTGAAAGCAAAGAAGAAGAGCAGAAACATTTGATTTATAATTATCAGACTGTCTTTTCGGCGAAATATAACGTTTTCGGTGAACAGAAATATGTCTTTCGAACATAAAACCTACATACCAAGTGGAGAAGAGCATTCGAAGAGAAAATTTCAAAAGAACACTGTTCTTACCAGACTTTGGTAAAATGAAGACTCGTAGATATCGTATATATATAGATAAAGACTTTCAGCTTTTCAAAAATCATTTTCTTGAAAAAATATTTTCTACATGGTATAGAGTTTGATAGCTGAATTTCGCGATAAAATTGCTTGGTAATTATTCTCCTGCTTTTACAAGAACTAATGTTCGACTTGAATATTTTTTAAACTTAAAATAAAATATCTTATTGTCATACAATAGCATAAAATTTAAATTTGTAAATTTTTAGTTTAGAGCCATTTCTAAATAGGAGTCTCATTTTTCACTCCTGTCAAATCAAATAAGCAGCAATATTTTGCAATAACTTCTGTCACAAATTTCTCGCTCTTCACAAGCCAATAAGTTCACCCGTATAAGTGTACAGTGGTACAGTTGTTTAAAAACCGGCCGGTTCTTTTTTCGGTTCTTTTTCACTAGATCTATCCAGAAAGATCTCTAAAATGACCCAATTTCTCCTAAAGAATAACGCAAGTGTTGTTCTCCTATTCCATTTTTGATTGGATAAACGTATCATCACCAGGGCGTGATTTGCTTGAAGACATTTCCATTAGGCGTTTGGGGCGGTTCAGAGGTAGAAGCGTGGTAATGATAAGAGTGGGCGCGATTTCTTCGAGTTTTCCATTTCCACCAATGAGATTTGAAGCATTTGGAGAGAAAGATGGCGACGATTGTAATGAGGGAAAGAGCAGCCACACATGACAAACATATGATGATGATTTCATTTCGGTGTTTACGTTTACGCTCTTCCTTCGCCTTTCTCCGTGATTCACTTCCATCTGTTAGAAAATGGAGAAATTAAATTAAAAGATTAAAAGAACATGGGTTGAAAACATTAAGAATGAGACTCGTGTAGTTTTTTGAACTTAAAGTTTCATACCGTCCCTATGAAAGACAATCATCAATCTTATTATTTTCAGCGTTAACAGCTCTGAAAATTGTAATTATAGAAATGACATATATAAGCTTTCAAGACCAAATGAGTTCAACCCGTTCTGCACAGTGAAAAGTCTTTTTTTTTCCAAGCTCCAAGAAAAAATTCATCTCAAAAGACGTCTTTGAGGAGACCAAGATCCCTGAAAGAAAGACTCTAATTCAAACATGTGAGTGAATCTTACCTATAATTTGTAGAGTGTATTCCCTTCGAATGAAGCCATTGAGATTTGAAACAACACAAGAATAAGTTCCACCTTGATCAATTTCCAAGTCATTTAGTGATAATACATTCATCTCTGAGCCTCTCTTCAATAATGTTATGTTGTCTAAAGTCTTATTGGTGTCGAGGTAACTCCATTGGTAGTGTCTTGCCAGATCTAGTGAGGAAAACATGATTGAATGAGCTTGAAAAAATGTTAACTGCGACGCACACCGATCTTAGATCTGACATGGCTTCCACCATTATAGATTTTTAGTTTAGTACTTCTAGGTTAGTACTCTTAGGTTCCAAATAAACGGGGGGACCTAATTGCCGAGGGGGTTGGAAATTTCACTTCTGAAAACCCAAATATAAGGTAAATATAGGCTAAAAACAGGCTGTTTAAAGCTAAATAAGGGACCTTTACTTTGAATTGGGTTCTCTTTCTCAAGCCTGATAATACCTATGGCTAGATAAAGCCATACATTGGAGGAATATTCCATGCAACAAATCTTAAATGGAAACTCGTTGCAAGGTTCACAAACAAATCAACAAAAGAAAAAAAAATAAGTATAGAAATACCAGCAGCTCCAGCCACGTGACAATTGAACGATACACTTTGACCAAGTTCTCTTTGTATGACCAAACTCGAACCGTTCAATGCATGCGAAAATCTCAACTTTTCATCTTTTTCTAGAAAGAAAATAAATGAACTGAAGTTAGTAATTGGATTGAGATTGTACTTTCATGTTTACATAATTTCAGTTGAAACAGAGGGGGGGGTCATGCAGTTACTATCCGACACTATCACAATTACTACCGTGGTGGTCTAAATTTTCAAAATTTGAAAAACAGTTACTACCCAAAGGTAGTAACTGTAGTTGAGGGTGGTACCAAATTCAAGTCTGAAGAAAAACAGTTACTACCCATAGGCAGTAATGTAGTTGCGGGTGGTACCCTTTCTCAAATTTGATGAAATTGATTACTACACAAAGTACTTTTTTCACTCTAAATTGCCTGATTTTAGCCCATATACCCTATTTTGGCGTTTTCAGATGTACAATTTCTACCCCCTGGAAATCCCCCACTGTTTATTAGGAGGCAACTGACTGCTTCTTTAGGGGAGTATCCATCTTCTGATATTTGTAAACACTTCTCTTTTTGGATTTTGAAATCAAATATTTTCAAAGCATTCGAAATGTTTCAACACTAAAATCGAATGCAGTTTTAGGCTCTATTTAAATCAAGCTCAAAATGAAAGAAGATAACTAGGAAGTAAAGGTAAAAATCATTTTAAAAGAGGCTATTGGTATTTTTAAGTTTTGCCTGTAATCTGCCGGGCTGAGCGTGCCTAGCCCCAAGCTCCAACCTTCCACAGGCAAAAATAAAAAAATATCAATTTTTTATCAATATACTTTCTTTAAATGATTTTGAAACTTTTTCGTAGTAATATTTTTTGTTCCCTGGAAGTTTTTCTCTCGAATGAGCCAAATTTTTTTTGAATTTTGACAATTTTTTATTTTTCGATGACGTCATCATTTATGACGTCGTTATGCCTTATTTCCTTAATATCTTGAGATATATGCATTTCCAGATATAGGTTGTGACCTTTTTCTTTACCAGTTTTTCATGCTCTTTCGAATGGAACAAAATTTTTTTTGAATTTGACGACTTTAATTTTTTGTTGCTATGGTAACCAATGACATCATTTTCCATGGCAACCAGTGGCAGCAGGGGTGTTAGAATTCTTTAACCCAAAATTTTCTTGGTCCTTGAGGGGTCAGGGCATCAGATCAAAAGTTAGTTTGCTTGTAACAAACCTGTGCACACGAGAATACATAAGCCCCTGCACTACACTGTTCTGCCAGATTCCAGAAAGTAACTTTAAAATGGGGAAATTTTGGGGTGGTTATTCATTTTTTTGTCAAGAAAACAGTTACTACCTAGAGGTAAAGGGTGGTGGTATGAGATTGTTAGCATCAAAAAGACACTTACTACTCATGATATCTTGTAGTAACTGCATGACTCCCCCCTCCCTGGTTGAAATTTAATTTCAGTTGTAGACTATTAGAGTATTTTTTACCTCAAAAAAGGTAATTTGAGGTAAATAAAAATACCTTGGACGTTGATCTCAAAAACCCTCTGCAAATATGTCTGATTTCCAACTAAATTGGTAACGATGCATTCGTATAAACCTGCTTCATCAAATCTGATGTCTTTGAAAGTTAAAGTATCCACAAGCGTCAGGTTTTGGTAAAAGAATCTGAAAACAAACAAATACGGAATAGTGAGTAGAAACAAATCACTTCGTAAAAAGGGTTTTTAAAACTTTGATCTAAAAATTAAGGCTTTCCCCAACGTGAGTCTACCCATACAATAAATTTTAATAGCCTCCTGACAATTCAAATTTATATTTTTCCATTGATTTCTGTTTGAAGTCCTTGTTGTACTGCATGCTGCAGTTAATCTCAAGAGAAATTGTTACCTAAAATTTCTCTCTCTAACATCAATACCATCTTTAAGCCACTGGAAGTGATATTGTGTGATGTTATCGGTGATAAGGTCCTTGCAAGACAGATAGACCGTGGATCCTGAAGCCACATTGAGATTGACGTTAAAAATATCTGAAATAAATTAAAAGAATTACCAATATTTTATCGTTCAATCAAATACAATAATCTTCTTCCAGAAAATGTCCGTACATGGGGGGGGGGGGGGGGTGAAGGATATATTGTCCGGGGCTAGCGAAAATCATAAAAATTTGCCTTGTCCGGGGCTAGCAGAAAATCATAAAAATTTGTCTCGTCCGGGGGGTCAACTGATGCTTGTCCCGGGGTAAAACGTTTGTCCGGGGGGGGGGGGGCAAAAGTCACTTTGTCCGGGGGGTATATCACTGAAAATTGTTATATCCTCCACCCCCCATATTCAATTTTTTTTCTGGAAAAGCTCATTTTCAAATTTGCGAAATAATGTTAAAATAACAAAGAAAACAGAAAACTTACTATAACTACCACAATTGACGAGTGCCACCACAAAGAAAATTAAACAGCAGAAGTAAGACGTCTGGTTTCTTCTGAGCATCATAAACACATCAAAAATGTTCACATCAAGAAAAATCAAAATCACAAATCCAATGTCAACATCACATTAATTAATTCAAAATAATTTTGTGTGACGGTTGAAAACTACTGCAAGTTTAATTGACCAATTACTAATTAATTTATACACTGTACTTGTGCGGAAGTTTAATTATGAGAAATTATCTTCCTTTTTGAGGATTAAGAACACAGCAGGAGAATTGTGTTAGTGGTCATTGATACCTCCCAAACTTGATTTCGAGGCACAGTTAAGATTTCCCATAATCAAAAGAGAGCAATGAAAGTAATTTGAGTTTATCGAATGATGTCAGAAGACTTCAGTAAAGTTTCGTTGATTCGAACTCGAAAAGGGTGTCCAATCTGTTCGACTAAACAGAGAGATTCGGACTATAGAGAGTATTCTACTAGGGTTACCGAATTCGAATAATAGAAAGATTCGAGTAATTAAAGTTCGAATTAGCCAGAGTCCAACGTATTGAATATTCAAAGAAAAATCATACTTAAGCTTCGACTTTAGTTTTTAACAAAAAGAATAAAGAATTCATAAAGAATGTAACGCAAGGCCAATCATAAAAAATCAATACCAACCTTCTCTATCATGATGTCACCGTTAGAACATAAGTTGTCAAAACAAAAGTTTTCAAATCATTCAATATTGTTTTTGAAATCTTTTGAATTCTCATAGCATGAGATATCATCTCCAATAATAAGTTTTTGGTTTAAAATCATCGAATTGAATTATTACATTAACCAGCTATTACAAAAATAGTTTTATTACTAAAACAAGTATTCTTTTTTCAGACTTTTAGTGTTGACAAGTATTTATATAGCTGTTCAATTCATACGACCACCTGGATTTTAGATAAGTCGGGCAAACTTTCAATCATTCATCAAGTCATCTCCCAATCATCGTAAAAGGTGTCTTCGTCTTTCACTTAGTAACTTTGGGCAGTTACAGTAAAGAAGTTCCAATACAATTTACTTCAGTATTAGGGTTTCTCTTACCCAGAAATCTAAGTCTTTGGGCTTGACTGTTCTTTCACATATATGTTACATCTTACTTGACTTACCAGAGAATTGGACAGCTTCGTGCTTAACTAAACCTCCTGAAGCTTGGGTATCTACACGATTGATTTATATCATTCCAAGCCTTCATCCGCGTATAAATTTAGCCTTGTCCAAGAACTTTTTTCTAACTTGTTTTACATAAAGAGATCGTCCAAGTATTCATCAAATTCTTCCTCCCTATGAGAGAAATAGATTTGGTTACAGTATCTTCAAAATAAGTACAGTAAATCTTGCGACCGCAGTCGGAGGCGACCCAAAAGCTCCTCTTTCGATAGCTATTAAACCCGAAGGCAAGGGAGGGCACCATGCTATGTCCCTCTATTTGAGTAACACTTATCCTTGATCCTTGTCTTACTTGCTGAGCACCAAGCAGAGAAGCACTAAGTACAATTTTGTACGAAGTCTTTTGGTATGATCCGTCTTGGGATTGAGCCCACAAATTTGCACACCGTAACCGAATGCTCTACTTTTTCACTACGGTCACTATTAATGATAATGTACTTTTCAAGAGCTTTAGTAAATGTATCATTCACTACTAAGTTGATAAGGTTCCAAAATAGTATAGTCACAATACAAAGGGACAACATAGAAGAGTGATTTAGAGGGCGGATTTTGAAATCAATTCCTTCCAGTTTAGTTATAGAGATTATCAGGTATAGCAGAGAGAAGACAATATTATTTACTATATACGAAAAATAGTTTACTAAATCTTATAGAATTTCCCTACACAAGCCCTCTGACTATGCTCCTGGATCAAATCTATTGATTTGTCAATAACAGTAAAATAAGGTTGTAAAAATGAAATTTGACCTTGTTTTTTCCACGTCTTCTTTGACAGGTTTCTTCCAAATATTCGAAACATCTTCTTCTTCATCTTCATCCTTTTCTTTTGAAGTCGACGAATTTTCTGCAAAATAGATGTGTTGTGCGATAAGGCAAAAGACCGCCCAAGAGCTTCAGGGAGCTCCTTTACATTTACAAGGGCACGGGCAAGGGCATTACAATACAGTTTAGTTAAAGTTGAAAAATTGCAAATATCAAAAATTGTTCATATAAAAGTGGCAGTAAAAAAAGAGAAGACATCTAATTTGACTCTGATAACAGAGATCTAAGTGAATGAGTTGGTTACAGTAGGGGATATAGACGCACAACATATGGTCTACACGAGGGTAACTATTTTTTTGCTGAACTTTTAAAGGACCCAGCCTAATCAACATTACAAATTATAACATTAACATTGAGGTTTTCCACTCACTAGATTGTTCTTCGTCATCAGAACTTGCTGACTCATCACTTTCACTTTCACTAGATGACGTAGAATAGTTCCTCTTCTTTTTCTTTTTGCTTGATTTCTTTCGTTCTTTCTTCTCTCGTCGACGTTCTTTGATTTTCTTCTTTTTCGATTTCTTCTTCTTCGCTTTCTTGTGTCTTAATGAAAAAAGAGCATTTCAGGATTAAACTTTAAACCTTTCACGTGATTTTGGTCGGACTCTGGCTTATCAAGTTGACAATCGACTTAAGATTTATTAAAAAATACGTAACCTATATTTACTTACCCATAATAGTATATAAGGGAAAAAAATTCAAAATGACTTACTTCTTGTGATAGTTCAGCTTGTAAGAGCAATCAGGACATAAACCTAAGTAAAAAGAATATCAAATAACTTAGTGAGAATGTAAATCAAATATAAAAGAATGAACTCCAACTATAAGAAAATTCTACCGTCGGTCACTCACGAAGTTTCACCAAAGCGTTCTTCTTTTCTCCATGCTCCAAGTATCCAAAGTTAACCTAAAAACAAAATTTCGAAAATAATCCTAAGTGAAGAAAAAATCAACGAAACGTCTTAACCCTATTAGCCCCAGGGTGGGGGGGGTTAGAATCTACCACGCTGGAGTTCTTTTGTGTATATCTCAGAGAAAAAATTTTTAAACGACTTGAAACTTTCTTACTTTTAACAAAATCTTATTAAGAGTACTTGAGCAAAATTTTAGGGTCATAGGTTGTCCAGATCAGGTTTTATGACTTTATTGTGAAACATGACAGCTAAAATCGCTTAAAAACTCAAAATTTTAAAGTGCTGATAACTTCTTAACTATTTATTCAATCATTTTCAAATTGTGACAGTGATAGGTATTGACAATATAAATTTGAAAAATCATAAAAAGATTTTACTCATCTTCAGCATAGATTTTAAGAAATAATCTTTATGTAAGTTGCAAAATTATGTTAAAGAACAGCCTTTTATCTTTCAGAATCTTCAAACAGAATCTAAATATCTTTATTGATTCGACTGGAATATATATTTTTATAAACCATATATTTGGGCTTTTTTTCCGGCAGGTGGAAATTTTGTGATGACGTCATCAATTTTTTTTTTCCTGGAAATTTGTGTCATAATGGAGAACATCTGTACCAAATTTCATGGCCATAGCTCTTCTAGATAAAAAATAATCGAGGGTGGTAGATTCTACCCCCCCCCCCCTGGGGATACAAAAATCAAAAAAGCTTGGGGCTAATAGGGTTAACTGTGCAGAATTATTTAGAATAAACGCCTTCTTTAAAAGGAAAATGCGGACCCAGGTTAGTAAAGGCTTGGTATATTAATGTACCTCCCAACTTTTCAGACTGTCCTTATTTTCACACTTTCTTGCTCCACATACGAATTGACCTGAAAGAAAAATAATCATGATTCATGTTTCCAAGCTTTACCTTACTTTAATCAGATTAAATTTCGCGAGATTAAATTTCGCGAGCGAAAAATATCACGAAATTTTCTGGATTTAATTTTGCGAGTCAAAGTTTTGAAAAATTTCGCTTGGATTTAATTTCGCGATTAAGCCTGAAAACAGCTGAAAAATAGCCTTTTTTTTGCCACTAATGGAGACTTTGGACTGGCTTCTCCGCCGAAAATGCGATTTAAAAAATTTTGGGGTTGATTTAATTTCGCGAGTCAGAAATCTCACGCGTTTTCGCGAGTTTTAATTTCGCGAAAATCAATGGCAAAAAAATTTGCAAAATCGCGAAATTTAATCTCACGAAAGTTAATCTGATAAACGCATTTTAATTAAAATGATAGCTTATTCTTTGGGTGCAGTCTTGACAGCTTTTATGACGTAATCACAAAGCATTAAATCATTCGTTAGCATGGTTTAACCCAACATTATTAAAATATCTATCCCTCTAAACCTCTCACCTTTTCCACTCGTTACTTCCTTCTCGACTCTCCATCGCATTGCAAACTGAACGTAGAAAAGAAAGTTAAAGCTTAAGTTTTGGAATCATCTCAAAAAGGTGTATCAATTTTTCAGATACTATAGATAACTCCTTTTTCATTAAAACCAAATAGTGTTTTTAACAACGGTACCTTGTTTTCTTTATAACAACTCAAGTCGCAAATGCAGTATTCTTTGAATAGCTTGTCATAATATCTCTTCGCCATTTGCTTACCCCTTGAAAATAAAATAAAAACACTCAAGATTTTCGTGGCTGATATCTAGCAGTTTTACTTATAAATTACAAAATAAAAAAATGGAGCACAAAAAAAGACAAACAAGCTAGTTGCTGAATGAATCTACCTGATGATGAAAGTTAGATAGCAATAAGGAGAAAAACGGAAATAATCTGCTAGAAAATATAATGTTTAGCGAAAAGGCATAACGCGTTAAATTTCATCATTGATTGTTGATGGGGAGAGGGAAGGGGAGAAGGGAAAAAAGATATAGAAAGTTCCGGTTGCAGAAATCAGTTTCATTGACGATCGAATCATGCTTGATGGTGGGAATCGCTATCAATGAATTTGATGATGAAAGTTGGCGAGCTGCCAAGTCATGGCGTATACCATGACACTCGGACGACACTGGGAGAGCGATGCTCACGCGAGGCCGAACCTTATGAGTGCCACGGCACGTCACAATGTCTGTCTAATCTACCCACACTCTTGTATCAGAGTAATGGTACCCAATTCCCCTCACATGGCATGGTATAGTATGTATAGAATATCTTTATTTGGCATTTTGGTCCCATGTCATAGGTTCTTCCTCTCGTCAAAGCCTGACTATCAAACCATTTCCCCTTTTACACTTTGTTTGTATGCACAGTCTCTCAATCATTTAAGGAAAGAGTTGAATTAGTTACCAGTCTCCTGTTTCTTCTTCCTCATCCCAAATAAATCTGTACAGAAAAATGGAAAGTTTACTCAAACAATACTATAATACTGCCATAAACAAAGAGAAATACTTTGATTAAAACAGTACTCACTATTGTAAACGAAAAGGAAAGTCAATTTTCATGAACAAAAAAAAGTGTGCCCCAATCCTCCCAAGAAAAGTTTTCGTAGACTTACTTGTGGTTTTCTCGTAGCACATCATAATCTGTTTTGTCTTTTGAACTGGAAAGATATTGAGAAGTTTACAGTGAGAGGGTGTCATCATTAAGACGGTTGGCTTTTTCAAGGATGATATAACCAAGAAACTTTAATAGAACAGCTCATTTAATTAAGCTTCTTGATAAAACTGAAAGTTGCATTTTATGACGTAATGTTTTCTGCGGAAACACCCTGATTTTGCAAGCAGTGGCAAATTCAAACTGAAGAAAAATGGTTTTAAAATTGCCACTAATGGTTTTAAAATTGCCACTACTGGCAAAAATCAGGGTGTTTCCGTAGAAAAGATTACGTCGTGAATATCATGAATAATGAGCAATGCCCTAGAAGATAGAAATGTAAATGAAGAAAGGAGATGAAAGTGAGTTCAAACGAAGAATGGGAAAGGCAATTCATGATATGCACCATTACAATGTCTTCCACGGACCCAACAGATGATTGGTTGAAAGAGACGTATTGACTGATTTTACGTCACTTAAAACCAATCAGCTATTTCATTGGGTCCGTGATGAAATGTCAGAAAACATTGTAATGGTATACATATAATGAATAAATAACCTGTCTCTTTTAAAATGTTCCGGCTTCCCTCCATAGTAACGAAGGTAATCTCCGACCAACTTCTGATGACGTTGATACTGGAACGAGAAAAAAAACAAGCACAAAATTTACAAGAATATGTAAAGAAAGAGAAAGTACCGGAAAACATTAAGTGCGAAAAGTAAAACGTTGCCTCTAATACCAGTTACAATCAAGGTCATAAAATTTGAGAAAAAAAAGGAAATCCCAGGAAGTTTTGTAACCACAATCGATTTGTAAGTGCTCTAAAATAGGTTCGAAGTGTGAAGTTTTAGCTCTGAGTTTTAACGCTAGACTTAGGACCTTAGGATCTGAGGATTCAAAAGTTCAAAAATAGTCCAATAAGGCTCAGAATATAGCCTGGAAGTCTGCCAACCCCTCCCAAATCGAAATAATCGATTAAATTGAAGAGATAGCCCGAAATCGACTTTCCCGCCGGAACTTAAAATCTTGAAAAACGTTAAAATAACCGGAATTCTCAATATATTTCAACCATGATTGTAGTAAAAGATCTTTCTCTTCATCTCTGGGAAGAAGTATTGTAGTTGAATGTCAGTTTAAAGCAAGACAAAAAGCAGAATTTACTTACTGCATTCAAAGATAAGAATTTGGCGAAATGGCTTTTCCGTTCTTCTCTGAAAAAGGAACAACACAATACACATTTAATAGGAATGGTTAAAACTAGGCATGCTAGCTAGAACCGATGATTGGCTATCAAGTTTTTGAAATCTTGAACCAAGATAGCTGACAACACAAAAGGAAGACAAGCAATCAATTGGAGTCACAAATTCAAATTAGGAAAAATCACAATAAACATTTAACAGAAAAACAAATTAGAGTCATGAAATTGTGAATATCAGTGTTGATAAGTTTCAACAAAGACAGTGAACTTCCTTCAACTTTTTTTTGTTCGCGTGAAAAAATTTTATGATGTAATCGTTTCTTTAGGCAAAAAAGGTTGTGAAAAAAACATTTCGCCCATTTCGCGCGAAAGTGGATACCAGCCTTTAGAGTTATAAAATTTTGAATACAAACTTTTCATATTCTTCAATATAACTTGATCTTGCAGGTCTTGATGCACCATGGTCAACTCTGGCAATCTTGACTTTTTCACTGATTGAATCATTCCGCCATGATGAACTAAAGGAGAAAGCAAAGGACGAACCATGAAATTAACTCAACAAAATAAACTATTTGATACAGAGGCATCATGATAGTTCAAGTTAGAAAGTAATTAGAGAGATTCCTTTCTTGCAATCTTAAAACATTTCAGATGTTGTTGTGTTGTAGTGATTCCTGTAGCTGTGTAATCCGATGCTGAAATATTGGTCAAAGGAGTATTGGTGTGCAAAATAGATGTAAATTTTTGAAAAAGAAATCGGAACCTTTTCCGTTTACTTCCAGAGGATGAAGAAGGCTCTTCGAACTCTGAACTGTAACCTCCTCCTCTTCTGCCACTCATTGTTCTTCTTCACTTACTCCATCTTTATTTGTTTATTTTTCATATTTTATTAATCTTTAAAAAAGAAACAATAAATTAAGAAAATAATTTTCCAATAAAAAATTATCACGGTTAACATTGAACAGCTTTCAATATTGTAAAAGCTACATTTTCAGATAAATAAGTTTTACTGGGTAGACATTTGTCGTCGTTTAAAACTTAGGGATAATTCTATTGAAAGAGAAACATGTAAAAATACCAGAAAGTTCAATTTATGAACCAACTATCTTTCTATTTGAAGTAGCATTCATTGTCTTTATATCATATGTTACAAATTATTATACATGTTGTTACTATAAATAAGAAAAAATTCAAAATTATTCTTCAGAGTCAGTGTATGATTTTTGGATTTGGTCGATATGCTGTATGTCTGATTGCAGGTTTTTGTTAAGATTTTCAATTCCTTTCTAAAAATAAAAACAAACAGAATATTGACTGGTCAGATTTCACAAGAGCTACTCTGAAAGAGCACGTAGTGAGATGACATATAACTCCAATAGACGATATCGGCTTTCCGAATTCTCCTCGAATGATTACCCATGATGCATTGCGCAAAAAATTCACGGAAAGTCAATATCGTCCGTGAATTTTTTTGCGCAATGCATCATGGGTAATCATTCGGGGAGAATTCGGAAAGCCAATATCGTCTATTCAGTCATATTTTGGTTTACTTTTTTTTAAATTCCAATAACCATTTAGGGTAAATTTTCACAAATTAGTAGAGAATCTCCAAGATGAGTCCGGTTCGATTTTGGTAAAATGCCTTTTCTTTCAGGGGGGGGGGAGGGTCCATGTACAAAAGAGCGACATGTATCATGTGGTGGGTAGGTGTTTTCAAAAATATTTTGCTGTTTAGTACTTGTGTACTATACATGGGGGCGTCAGGGTCAAATTTCAGATTTTCTGATTAGTATTTGTGTACTAAAAAGCCAACATCAAATCAATTGATTGCCTTAAACTTTCAAGTTTTTGTGGCTTAAAATTTTTATTTTATGAAGGGGTGAAGGGGTATATTTGGTAGTTTTCTGGATAGTATATTGTACTATGTAAGGGGGGTGTTGGGGTATATTTGGCAGTTTGCTTGATAGTATATTGTATTATACAGGGGGTGTCAGGGTGTATTTGGGAGTTTGCTGGATAGTACTGGATAGTATATTGTAAAATATAGGGGGTGTTGGGGTGTTTTTGGGAGTTTGCTGGATAGTATTTTGTACATTTTGTACTATAGGGGTGGTTGGGTGTTTAAAATCGAAATTTGCTACAAAGTACTGATACATGCCGCTGTGTATTTGGGAGTTTGCTGGATAGTATATTGTAAAATATAGGGGGTGTTGGGGTGTTTTTGGGAGTTTGCTGGATAGTATTTTGTACATTTTGTACTATAGGGGTGGGTGGGTGTTTAAAATCGAAATTTGCTACAAAGTACTGATACATGCCGCTATTTTGTACATGGACCTGTTTCTTTACAGAAAACAATAACAATAGAAAGTGCTCCATACCTTGACATTTAATTTATATTGTTGAAAACTTTTGGCATATGTTAAAATATGTTGGAGAAAATCATCTTCTTCAATTTTCAATTTCTTCCCATCTTCTTCAACTCTAAATACAAATTCAAACATTATTTGAAGTCCGTATGAAGATAATTTTTGAGTGTCAAATTTGATCCACTGTTACACCATATCAACTATCGTCAATACTATATTGAAAGAGTCATGATCATAACTGTAAAACACCAAATTATTCTATGTTTTGGTGCCTGTTTCAAATTATCTTTCTATCACTTTTTTTTTACAAAATTTCATAGGAAGGGTAGAGCTTCAAATTGACTAACTGTTCGTCATCAAAACAAATTCCTTCTCTGTAAGTTCAAAGTTGAAACACCCTTCATTTTTGAAACTGTTCTTTTCTCAAAGGTTTTTCAAACTACAGATGTACAAACCTTAACCGCTTTTCTTCCAAACAATGTATTTCGTTTTGCACAGATTGATAAATAGTTTGTAGTTGATTTTCAAGCGCTAATTCTTGTTGTTGTATGGAACCAAACGTTCCTGTATTGTGTTTTAATTTCTAGTATTAAAATTAATCAATATTTATAATTAGAAACATAATTGGCATCATATCAAAGTAATATAGATTATTCCATCAAAGAGTGTTCAATCATCACCATCAGGACCAGAGCTTCATACAGTGTACAAGAAAAAAAACAAAATTGAATTATCATAATTCAGTTTGTTTATTTCTTGTACACTGTAATTAACATTATTTTATGTGCCCATTTTTATAGGATCTGTGACCAGCCATTTCCAGCGTGGGATTCTTTTGGGTCGTTCCAAAGAATAATTGTTTTAGAGAGTTATAGGAAAAACTGTAGAGCATGTTATACTATTATATTAAAGTAACTTAATTCAACTGAAATTTTCTCAGCCTTGAACCCACTTATATTAAAAAGGAAGATAGCAACAGAAATGGCAGGTTGACTTACTGATGTTTTATCATCCAACAATCTATCCAATCTATCAATGTTGTTGCTCAAACGAGGTATCTCTTCTTTTTTGTCACCTACTGCTTCTTTCATCTAAAAAAGAAAAGACATTGATTGTCAACAGTCTGTTTGAATATCGTTTTCCTCGACTTTCCTTGACAATTGATTGAAAAAGTTCATTACAGATAATGCGTTTTGCTTACTTTAGTTATCTCGATTTCTTTGTTGGTGATTTCTGATTCTAATTGTCTAACATCTTCAGAAAGCTGCTCCGCTAGTTTTGTAAGCAAAGACTGAAAAAAAAACACAAATAATGATACAATATTAAATACAAAATACCAAATTGTTTGAGGTTGGAAGAGAAGTTCTTTATCGAGCAAGTTTATGCGATCCAGTGAAATAACATCTTAGTAGGGGGCTAAGAATTTTTTATTAAGAACAGAATTTCATACTCTATCCAATGGTATCAATTTCGTATAACTTTGAAAAATTGCCCACTTTTAACCAATTTGGAGTTTGGAAGTTTTGCCTATAATGACATCAAAACTTTACCAGGTTTCCATCCCCCCCCTCAAAGAGTCTCAAAATTCTATTTACTTTCGCACCAATCACACTAAAGGTGCTACAATTCCTAAGGATTAGGGGTTGGCCCGGCAACTATCATGATTTTCTCCAGTTTTGTATATTTACATGATCAATTTGACATCCTCAAAACAAAAACTCAAAATACAAAATGTAATGAATACCTTCAGTCGATATCTTGTGTTACTAATATCTTGAACGTTGTGGTCAAAGACAAGAATAAGTGATTCATTGCCTATGTACTGTTTAACATCGGAATTTTGTACCAGCTCTTTCACAATATCATTATATTGATTGATTAATGAATTGATCTATGGAAAAAGAGATAATGACAATGCCAACTTGGTATAAGCTAATAACACTACTAACAATAAGCTAATAGTAGTACTACTTTAATGGAATTAATTTTTGCGGGAATTAAATTTGGCAGGTTTCGCCGATTTGGTTGTCATACGCGAAAGTCCCAATAGAAATTTGAAAAGGTCTTATCTGCAAAATCTTTTGAATTAAATTACAAAAAATGTCAGACCATGCATAGTATTGCAGTAAAATAGCAAAAATAGCACAAAATCTTGAAAATATTACCTCACAATAGAGCTGTCCCTAAATTTTAGTCCCCACAAAATCTTAAAAAAATTCCGCGAAAATTAATCCCATCAGTTATTCCACAACAATTGTGTAAATCTTATTTTTAGAAAATGATTGATCTAAGCAGGTACTTTAGCTAGGAATCTGTCATAAACAAAGTAAAATCGAGAAATTTCTGGGTAACAAAGGAAATAGACCTGCAATTTTGCATTATTTTATATTACCTCATCATATTTTCGACAATATCTGATCTCTCTTTCATTATTTTGCTGCTCCAGTCTGTCTGATTCATTGTTCAATCGTTCAAGTTCACGTTTGATTTCACTACTTTTGTGTTTGATGGAATCAAATCTTTCTGTCAACTTCAAAAAATAACATGAGAAATTAGTGGCTTTAAAAAAATTGGTTGGTTATCACCTTCTCAAAACGTACAAGGAGCAGAAAAAATCTCAACCTTACGTACTTAGAAAATGAAGCAAATTCTTCAAAAAACCTGGTCATAAAATTGAAATAGTTTCTTCTAAGGATGAAAACTTTATAGATCAATGAAAAATAATGATTTTATGGACGACTCGCTGAGACCAAGTTGGTCAAAAAACCAATATTTTGTCAGGACTACACTCAGTCATTTATTTTTAACTTAGGCGAAAATAAAAAAATGTAGTGTTTCCAGAATTCGGGTGAAGGAAAAAAGCTCTCATGCGGCCGGCCGCATTTTTTTGCTATTTTTGATAACTTAAGATCATTGAAACTTTAAAGATAACTTGTATGTGCAAACAATATGAAGTAAGGCCTATGAATACTAATGTATCAACAAACTAACGAACAAAACTTGATTTACAAGCGGGAATATCTAAATAAACGACGTTTGATAGCTTGAACAGTCAACTTGATTTTCTTTATGATGAACCATATAGATGAACCCATAGTCTGCGGTCCGGTCAGAAAAAATTTCTTTTTCCCCCGGCCGGTTTACGGAAACACTACATTTTTTTATTTTTGCCTTATGAAATCAGCCATTCGAAATAATTGACTTATACCTTATTGGCATTATATTTTGCGTGTTACAAAATTTTGCGGGTACTTAATTTCGCAATTTTTTAGGACAAATTTCGTGAAATTTAATACCGTTTAAATTTTTCAAAAATACAAAATCGCGAAATTAAATAAACGCGAAAAATTTTCAAAATAGGTCGCAAATCGAAAATACTTATTTGTTACACTTAGTTACTATTTTCGTCACTAGTTTTGTTACTATTTTTGGTATGTTTACACCCAATAAGTTGTGTTTCAAGGGAAATCAGTCATTTTCTTTCTTTATTCCCACTTTTTGAAAATGCCCAATTTAGTGAATCGCGAAATCTAATACACACGAAAATTTCCAGAAAGTGGCAATCGCAAAATTAAGCACACACGAAAAACGTTTCCTCAAAATATAATACCAATAAGGTAGATGTTGAAACAGAGAAAAAAAATTGCTGATGAAAAGGATTCATACCTGCTCATAGTCAATATCTAAAAAGTAAGAAGGTAACAGCTTTAAACTTTTATTGAAATTTCAAGAAAGTTTCTGGGTGAGGAAATGTGGACTCAAAAAATTTTAATTAGGAAAAGAGGGTAGCAAATTCAAAAATTCAAGCAAGTATACCTTCTTCCTCCAGTTGTCTTCGGTAGTTTGAAGTCTGCTTTTGCTGGACAGCGTGCTCTTGAAGAAGTTCTTTAATAGTTATCTCATCTTGTTCACTAAATCAAAAACATTATGTTTAATTTAGAAAAAGCCTTTTGAAAAGTTTTGTTAGAGAAAAAATATTTCTCAGGCGAGAGCAAACCAAGCTGTAAATTTGATTTCTTATAAGCTTTTCTACAATTAAAATTGAACCCTACTTTTGCACTGTAACGAGAAAACAACTAATAACAATTACATCTTTTCTTCAAGAATCTGTTTCGTTTTGATAGCTTCTTCCAAAGGGTCCTAAAATTATTAAAATTAAGTATATAATTCAAAACCATTTATGTTGTGATATTTATCTTGGCTGTTTGTTTCGTTTTTTATGCTAAACAAAGGAATTAAAATCAGTATTTGTACTAGTAATCGTATGGTTTGGAGTGCAATTAACGATTAATCACGAGTAACAAAGGAGAAAATAGTATTACGGTATTTTCTCCTTTGTTACGAGTGATTAATCGTTAATTGCACGACAAAACATACGATTCCGAGGTAATCGTCAGTAAATAGTTTTGAAAAAGAATCTTTTTCTAACTTTTATGTTTTTGTAAACATTCGAAAACCTCCTTTTTTTCTTTTGTTTGAAAAGAAAACATTGCAGTGTAATTTTTCTTTGTTTTCAATTAAAAGAAGCTATTGTAACGTAAAATTTCTTTGTTCTTTTTTATATTGAAGAAAAAAAATGTCTTTGTTTTTTATTATATAGTAAAAAAAAGTCTCTGACACAGGACTTGGGAGAGAAAAGAATAAGGGGACAAAAGTGTCCCCCCGCCGAAGAGTGCAAAAAGTGGTAATAGTGCAATTAACGATTAATTGCACTCCTCTAAACCAATCAGATTCGAGTAATTTTGCACGGCTGACGATTATCTTAGTAATTCAGAGTAATCTCGAAATTCTGTTATTGATTTCAATCTCATCCTCCCAAGATCTGCCCTGAAAGAAAAAGTATTCTGTATATTGAATTCAAACAGAATATTATTGATAAATCTTACACTTTCAGCTTCAAGGGCTGCTAGTTCTTGCTCTAGAGCTTCAACTTCTTCCCTCAGCATCTCATGATCTAAGCAAGACACAAAGAAAATGGAATAGAATGCAAAAAAATAAAAAATAAAAATAATTATCAGTTTGGACTTTCAGAATTTCTTTTTATTTTATCAATGTAAAGGCGTGGTTACATTACATTAATTCATTTCAAAATTTCTGAATTTTTTTAATCAAGTCTTCATGATTAAAATTTACAAGTGTCACTGCCCTCTTTTAAAGAAAATAAAGACGTATGAATTCTTGAAAAATAAATTATTTCTTGTGATTCTTTACCATTTTTTTGGTAAAGAGTTAAAAGTTTTTTTCTTCACTTCTCTCGAGATATTGATAGTTGATGATAGTTCTGTACATTGTTTTTGGTGAATGGATTTTCTAGCGTTTTTTAAAACGTAATATGAGATAGGGGTGAAAGATAGGATATGTTCTAAATAAGATCTAAATTCTTCTTAGTCACATAGACGAAGTTCAGCAAATATGTTGTTGTAGGCACTTTTTTCATTCCTCAACTTTAACCACTCTAATACAAGACCTTTTATCTCAACTTTTCTTTTTCGAATCTTAAGAGTTACCTTCAGCAGAACAGCCAGCATCTTCAACTAAAATAAGAAAACATTGTATTTAATCAACAAAAATTATTCTCATTCCTATAATAAGATTTAAATTTTGAATTAGAATAGCTAAGTAAGTCTAAAGTGAAGATGATGATAAACTAATATCATTCTCTTATTGTCCTTGCTTAAGGCTCGGAAAATGTGACGAAAAATCTGAACTTAAAAAATATATCCTGCTATACTCGGTACCGTGTGATAACTATTACTTATCAGACTTGTTTGCGAGTGTCTTTATCAAATGACATACTAATAGCAGTCTCTAGTCCATTCTTCATAAGTTTGATATCTTCCTCTTCATCTTCGTTACGCATGTATTTTCCATATCGTAGTGTATAATATTCAATGAATGTCTAGAAAAATGAAATTAAATGTAATTTGAATTAGATTTGAACGCTACATTCATGATAATGTTTTATCTGGCTAATCCAATGTATAATACAATATCTGCTCAGTCAAAATCGCAGACCCATTTACATTTACGTAGTTCCGAATTAACATTTCTTACATGTTCCCAAATAATTGATATAATTGTAAGTAGAAGAAATTCTTTGTTAAATCAAATCAACCCTTTTTCGTTTTGTTCACTATAATGTTTTCATAAGGTCAGTATTCTTCTAAATATTATGTTATGTTAATTAATTTCTACCTTGCCGTGTTTTCTTGTGGGGTCTTCATCATGAAACGATGGTTGGAATAAAACTTGTTCAATATCCATACTGTTAAATGTCTGTTAAACAATTGAGAATAAGTCAATATTAAAAAATATATATATATATAGTATGAAAATAAAATGTTTTCTCCTGTCAGAACTACAAACAACAAAGAATGGCCGAATTCTTTTTCCTCTTAGAGAGACGATGTAAAATGAAAGGGTAATATATTTTGGTATATATATTTTGAACTATCCAATTTGAATTTCTTATATAATAAAACCTACTTTAATGAGATCAACCATCCAATGAAGAGAGCCAAGCAAAGTTGGCCATGAATGTAAACTACCAATCGCAAACATTGCACTTTTCGATATGGTAAAAGGATAGCTCAGAAGTTTCAGGATTTTTGGGACTTCCTCTTCAACTTTTTTGTTGGCCATTGTGAAATTGTTGTCAATGCAACCATACAAATGCTAAATGACAAAAATAGACAGCGCCTGAAATTAATGAAATTCTTAATTTTTTAGAAAACATATACATCTGTCTTATAAGAATATCTTGTAATAATGAAAAGTAAAAATTGTACAATAATTAAGGGTAGGATCTGAAGTTTACAAACCTCAAAAACTCTCACAAATTCTTTGGTTGTTGGTGCACTCAAGATTTTGGGTGTGATTGAATGAGGATAACCAGTTTCGCTAAGAAACTATAAAATAACCAGAAATATCCAAGTGTCCAGCAGGGTGTGATTATTTAAAAAAACGGGATAGCGAAACTCAACACGAGTTGACAATTTCCATGGAATTACTTTATTAACTTGTTGACAAAATTTTGATATTTAGTTTTATCACAGAAAAAAGACCAAAATATGGCAATAACTAAGTCAAATTTTAGCCATATTTATTGTATCGTACTTGGTTTATAAAAACAGTTTCTTTATTACTAAAACACTTACCTCAAGAATATCATCAATCAGTTGCTTTTGAAAAGCTGTAATGTAGAAAATTGTATTTATATTCATGACAACAATTGACTTAAATATTGTTTCTAAGAGTTTGCAATTTGAATTAGCATGTCATCACATCTCACAAGGTTTCGAGGTTTTTCGAAAAAGTTAAAGTACAGCTTTTATTGTTCTTATACTGACCCCTGTTACTCAATGGTCTTTGGTCTTTCATCGCATGAGATCCTTGGCTTGACCATCTAATATTAACGAGAAATTAAAAATATATATATATATAAAACAATGTGCAATGAGAATTATGCTGTGCTATTCAACCTAGTACCAGGTGAAATTCACACCACAAAGTCTTCAAAATAGTAATTCTAATAAAATCATTTCAAATATAAAACACAAAATTTTTTACCTTTTGGAGCCAACCATTGAGTTTTGCATTCTTGATCGATTGGCACTGAAAATAAGTTTCTTTTGTTCTGGAAGTCCACCCCTTCTCTGGCCTTTTGCTGCAGCACTTCCAAAGCCAAGCATGGATCTTCTGCCATTTCCTTGTTGAGGTGTTGCAAGTGATTTACGCATCTCTTGATCTAACTTTTTCCCTGATCAAAACTTTAAGACAGAAATGTTTCCTAGAAAATTAATCTTGCAAAATGATTGCCAATTAGAAAATAAACCCACCTTTTTCTTATTTTTCATGTTTTCATGTGATTCCTATTGTGTACGTACAAACTTTTAGGGTTTTGTCAAATTTATGCCCTTTTCACAAAAGTAAATGTCTTTGAAAATTCTTGAAAAGTCAATTTGCGAAAATTTATACTCGGGAGAAATTCTTCACAAAATAGAAAATTTGTAAAGCTTCTCAATTGAAATAGAATTTAAGATTGAAATTAAATTGAAATTCGCTCTGCTTAGCTCTAGTTTAGACGGCCCCCTTTTCGCCCTGCCTATTCTAATTGTGAATTAAAAAGTGGGCTTAAAGTGGGCTGTCTAAAGTCAATGCATAGCCCTCTTTTGACGTAAATGCAATGTCTTCTTTCAACCTTTTCGAAGCAAAGATTTTAACTGCCCACTTTCTGCTAACAATTAGAATAGGCAGGGCAAAAAGTCAACCGTCTAAACTAGAGCTTACTTGTTTGTATTGAGCACTCTTTTGACAAGTTGGTTCAAATTCTTCATTACTGAACTTAAGATTTATTGCACTCCTTATAGCCTGTTAAAGCTGATGAAAGCCTCGAAACTCAAAAAGACAAAAGGTTTAAATATTTTCATTTTTATGCCTTGATTACAAAAGTTTATACTTGCAAAAAAAGATTTTGTTGCAAAAAAATGTCGCAAATTTCGCGATCTTTCAACCTTGCAAAAGTCTCTGCTTGCAAAAGTTTGTACGCCTAAAGTAGGACGAGACCTTGGAAGTTTTCGTGGAGTGAGTGTAAACAAGCGACTGCATTCTTTAAAAAAAAGTGCAAATTGCTTTTTTAAAGCACTGAACCAGAAAAATTAAAATATAAAGTGCAATACTGCAATATCTTGTTTTGATGCTGGAACTTTTAATTATTCAAGATGACATGGTAACTATGGCCCTTGGGGCAATACCCTATATTCAAGGATGTCCCTATAAACCCGCACCTAGGGTTCCTATAATAGGGACCGATAACTATATCTCTGCTCACTAGACAGTTTGTGTCATATTCGGGACTTTTACAAGTTCAAAACAGGCCTGAAAAAAGTTTGGGCATACCGTGGGTTGTGCCCAGCCAGCGCTGCCTGACTAAAAACAACAACATTTTCAGGGGGTGGAAAGGTGATGGCTTCTTCATAAAGGCAAAAGACACAAATATATTTTTTGGATCTGGCATGCAGGAATAGTACCAGGACCTGCAGGCAATCTAGTAGAGTTGGGTATGGGTGTGGTTGTGTGTCAGAGATTGGCTAGGAATTGTGGGTTATCATATTATCATCTAGTTTGAGCTCAAAACAACTACTCTTTTGTGATTTTCTCTAATTATAGTCTGGTCTGTAGTTTGAAAGAAAGCATGAATTCGTGGCGCAGTGGTTTTAGAGAAAGCGTTGGGTTTCTGATAATCAGAACTTTGCATTTAGTGGGTTTGAATCTCATCAGTGGTGAGATCTGTCGGAAAATCATTCAAACTGTTGAAAAACATAGAAAATAACTCACAAAGTCCCAAAAAGTCAGAAAAACTACGAACTATACTAGAGACTGAAAAGTACAAGTCCAGTGTGTCTTTCGCAATTCCCCAATGGGCTATTCCAAAAAAAAATTGTACAGGGGTATTGACAAATTTTTTTTCACTAACCCCCTGGAAATTTTCCAGTTTGCAGAGTATGGCAAGGCTGCACTCAAGGAAAAATTTGGATATACCTAGTTCCGCACTGGAAGAGCGCACCTGATAATCTTGGGTGCAGACAAGGTGCATCCATACTTCGAAAATTTGCCCCACAAGGCAAAAAATTGCTAAAATTAGCTGCACTTGAGGTGAAAACTATAGCGGAACTCTGCACTCAGCCCTGTGAATCCAGGTTGGCATTCGGCAATGCCGACCTGAAAGCCGACGTAACTTGAGCTGAAGTCGGCTTTTATTTGCCGACGTAATTTACACTCTAGGTCGGCGTGCCGACAAAAGAAATGTTTTGGGTCGGCAAAGCCGACTTAAAGAGGAAAAATATCATTAGTTAGGTTAATCTAATTGTGTTATCATTTGATAACACATGATAATCGAGCCTCATTCCATTCTCTTTATAAAACATAAAACTTATTAACACAATTATTAATGATAGTTAAACTAACTGTAGGAAATTTATTGTCTTTGCCGACCTAAACAAGCTACTTAGGACGGCTTTGCCAACCTAAAATAACCTCTAGGTCGGCCTACGGCCGGCACTTGCGTGCTGGAATGATTTTGTCTGAATTCACAGGGCTGCTTTAGGTTAAAAAACCGTCTGCACTTGCACCTGAAAACCTCAAATTTTGCACCTGCACTCGATCTTTTCAGAGATCTGGAGAAAATGTGCCCCGTTTGTAGGGAAACTGGGAAATTTTTTTAACAAACTATCCCCGGTTGGTTCGAAACGTAGGACACATGACGCAAGAGACAGGAGACAGGACGCAGGTCATACAAACTACAGACCTGAAAATTGTAACACACTTGTAATTTTGATTTTTAAACAACAAACCATAAATGCCAAATATTGACAAAATGACAATTAGATTATGTAAATAATAACGTTATCATAAAATACGAGGCGTGTAAATCAATTTACAACAAAATGTTTTTTTCATGCTCAATAGGATTCTGACGGTGCAAGTGGATATAGATTGATATATTTTGAAAACATTAAATGCTTCAAAAGAGCTGTTTTAGAGATATGAAGAGAGTGAAGTCATTTTCATCAAGAATACGAGGCAGGGGATAAAAATATTGATATAGTTATGAAATATAAGCCTTTGACGCCATTTTAATCAATTTTTGTTATCACACCCAAGGTGATGCAGGAGATATAATGAGATATGATATAGCGATTGTGAAATAGCTATTTTCCTGCTAGGAGGCTGTTTAAAGACGAGATAAATATATATAACATGTGTATTTTGGATATAACATACCGTAAGTTGGTCTAATATCGACATCCCTCCTCTAATTCCGACACCCTTCTTTAGAGAAAGGAATAATACGAAAGCTTGAATTTCAACCTTTCTATAAATTTCAGCTGATAAAAAGGATGTCGGAATTAGAGGAGGGGTGTCAACATTAGACCAAGTTACGGTATGTAACATTAACTTCTATCATACATGCGTGATTTATGTGTAATATATAATATAAATATTACAGGTCCGTGTTTCTGTGTTATACACGGCACAGAATGCAAAAACACGTGGTAGGCACGTGGATAGATTTTGACCTTTAAAAAGGTTTCAGATCAATAAAATACCTTCAGAAATATATTTCTAACGATTACAATTGTTTTTCAAATATTTTCTTTGTTTTTTACATCAATTAAAGCTAACCTGTCAGCAGTGACCTGCGTCCTGTGTCCTGTCTCCTGCGTTTTGAACCAACCGAACTACCATGAGTGGTCCTAAATCCGCCAGCCCTGCCTAATTCCGTCACCCAAAAAAATTCTATGTTTACAAACATTCCTTTTCCAAGTTGAACAGTAAACTATTGTATGAGGACTCTCAAAACAAAACACCTAACAAGATGGCTATAATGTCAAGACTTCAATTATTGTGATCAAAAAAGTGTGAGTTCAGGCTGCATCATTTGAGGCGTGCGATAGCACACGCACACCTCCACACACACCTAAAATGTCTGAGGAGTGCGATCAATCACACCCCATAAAGTAAGTTTCACAACTGAAAGTTGTGCATAGCACTCCTTATCAAACGCCTAAATTACTAAAATTAAGGTTTTAGGAGTGTGATTGACCACACGCCTGAAATTTTCAAATGATGCAGCCTGTGAGTTGTAAAAATAATTACCTCTATTGTTCTGAATCTGTTGCTTGTGTTTAGAACAGTGTAGCTGGAACCTCGATATTCCAGGATTAGAAAAAGCTATACCTGTTATCTTTTTTCTTTAAAGAATCAACAAGCCATCCACATCGATAAATTACACACATTCCCTCAGAAACTTTAAAAATTATCTGCCATTATGACTTTCTTGAAGCCGTTCCGAAATTAACCAATCGGGTTAGGTATCGGAATTCCTATGGAAGTTCTTTTCCGAGATTTGTAAAATAGCTAAGTCAGCAAAAAAACTTTTCCCGGGGGTTTGAGGAATAAACAGAACTGTTATCATTCGTTTTTTATTTAACCGTATATGAATTTGCGCTCAAAAATACTTTAAACGTAGTCGTCTAAAAAAACAGCTATTCTTTTTTAGAATCAACCTTACAATCTAGTTTTTATAAATATAAAAACTAGATTGCTGACGTGTGAAAAAGAATGTCGGCGTGACTGATCTTTTTGTTTTGATAATAACATCAAAGCGGGAACTAATTTTCTTCTCGTTTCTTTCTTTCCTTTTTCTTTCTAGTAAGTTCACGCTTTCCCTCATACTCCCTCAACTTGCTTTGAGAAAGAGAATTAAAAAAAGAAATTGGAAGAATTGGAAAATTTGTCACCCAGCGAGATCGAACTCGGAAACCCATGCTTATGAGACAGACACTCTAACCGCTTGAGCTAACCACGCTTGGAGAGTGTGAGGGAAAGCGTGAACTTACTAGAAAGAAAAAGAAAAGAAAGAAACGAGACGAAAATTAGTTCCCGTTATTATGTTCCATGTTATTATCGAAACAAAAGGATCAGTCACGCCGACATTCCTTTCCACACGTCAGCAATCTAGTTTTTATAAATATAAAAACTAGATTGTAGGTTGCTTCTACAAATGAATAGCCGTTTTTTTAGACGACTACGTTTTTAATAAATAAGTTAATAATATTCAAATATACTATTTGTATCTCTCAGAAAATAAACACTTACAGAACAACATAGTTTATCATTTGGACTACCCCTGTGTTTGGACCATTCTATCCTGGGCGCAAAATAGGGCGGAAACTAAGTACACTCTCAGTGCAAGATTGCCGCCTCATCTTTATTCGCCCGCACGAAAACGAGCTAGTCATTTTTTTCTCGCGCGCTAAGGGGAAAAAGAAAGTGATCGATATTCTTTGAAGAAAAAACGTCAGAAACAAACCCAAAGACCAAAAGATGTATTTTGTTGTTGAGAATCGATCCTGTGAAGATGAAAAAATTTCTGCTATGTGTTTTTTTCGGAACGCTGAAAAACTCTAATTTCGATCTTCCTTAAGCCAGGCGTCCGCGCTCGATAGGATCGATCATCGGAACAGCTCGATGACGGATTGATATGTGATCGATGGATTACTTATCGATCCGGATAGGAGATCGATAGAGGATCGATACTCAAGATTTTTTTAAGCTTATGATTAGTTATTGATCTATCATCGATCTATCATCGATCTTTTATCGATCTTATCGACCCTATCGATAATATTAATCGATCTTTCTCGCTATCGATTACCTATCGACACCTATCGATTACCTATCGACACCTATCGATTTAAAATCGATGCATAATCGTTTAACGATCGATGACAAATCTATTAACGATCGATGACGAATCGATTAACGATCGATGACGAATCGATTAACGATCGATGACGAATCGATAACGATCGATGACGAATCGATTAACGATCGATGACGATGATTAACGATCGATGACGAATCGATTAACGATCGATGACGAATCGATTAACGATCGATGACGAATCGATTAACGATCGATGACGAATCGATTAACGATCGATGACGAATCGATTAACGATCGATGCATAATCGATGACGAATTGATTAACGATCGATGACGAATCGATTAACGATTGATGACGAATCGATTAACGATCGATGACGAATCGATTAACGATCGATGACGAATCGATTAACGATCGATGATGAATCGATATACTCGATTGAAATACTAGCTCGATAATGGATCAACGAAGGATCGATACTCAAGACTTTTTAATGGCTGAATCTTCCATCGATCTCCTATCCGGATCGATAAGTAATCCATTGATCACATATCGATCCGTCATCGAGCCGTTCCGATGATCGATCCTATCGAGCGCGGACGCCTGGCTTAAGGTAAAGAGGTTGCGAGATTTGGGCTAGCGAGGCAAAAATCGCTAAAAAACTGATTAAATCGTAATCCTCAAAAATCGAATTTCCAGCCGGGGTAATTCCATCTCAAGTCATCCAGGGCATGTAACCCTTACATCTCAGATTTCTTTGAAATTTTTACCAGGGAAAGTTATAAATGACAAATGAAAATCCTGAAAATTTCAGCCTCATAGCTTTTTTAGTTCCCAAGATATCGCCATTTGAAATTTTGCCCCTTTTTGCCTTGCGGTCCCAAAATCCGCCATTTTGAATTTACGTTTTCTTTAATATTTCCTGAATGAAGAATGCTACAGGGCTGAAATTTTGGATTTAGGGTAATTTTGAGGTGAGGAATTCAAAAAAAGCACTTAAAACCATTAAAAATAAAGTCTTGACATGCTATAGATCTGTTTTAATTCTCCCCCCTTGGTAGACCATGTGACCAAAAAAGGGGCGTGGCCAAACTTTTTTTGGGAAAATTTTTTTTTCAATCAAATTTAGAGTACTTGAACTGCAATTTGACCAAAAAACTAAGAATGTTCTCTTTTAGATCAGTCATAATCAAAGATCAAATGCAGGGTATTTTTTAAAGGTTTAAAATGGGGAAAACTAGCAAATTGTCACCAAGAAATCACATACTTGGCCTGTAAACTGTTCTTTGGGGTTCATTCAAAGATAGTTTTCTTCATTTGATTTGAAATGTTGTTTTCAAACTTATTTATTTTATTTGCTTTGACCTACACTTTGCTTCAACCTTTGACCCTCTTTACTCATAGTAAGTATATCATGAAGAATAATTTATTTGTTAAATATATTTTCTGGGGAGAAATCCCATTTTCATCACTTTCAGAATGCCTCATGGTGACCTCATTTGCAGAATGGATACATAAAATACATGTCTTTATTTTGAGAGTACCTCATGCTTTCACACTAAGTTCATAAGAAAAGCACAAGGTTAGCATGGTTAAATCTTTTATATCCTCACCTTGAGAATATTAAGACAGTATTTAAGTAGCCTAGAAAAATGTGGATATCAGTTTTAATAATAATATGAATGGAAGATGAAGTGTTTGAAAAAATGAGTGAAGAAAATAACTGCAGTTTTGGAGAAATTCTCAATCAGGCTTGTAACCAATTAAATAACACCAGGACAACTACCCTACGTACATTGACTGACTTTTCTGACGAAAAAGCGATTTTAATTTGGAGATCCAACTTACATGATTCTAAAGATGATATTTCTACAATTTGCAACCGTCATTTTGAGCAATTTGGACGTGTTTTTGAAAGGAATCAAGTTAAATGCATTGGGTTGGATACGCCAAAGAGTCATAAGGCAAAAGGACAAAAGACAATTTCTTTAATTGAGGCAACTAAACTGAAAGAGAAAGGGTATCTTGTTGTTCCAGGACAAAAGCTTTGTCGGCAGTGTATTAAACAGTATCAGGAAATCATTTCACGAGCTAATGTAGAGCCTGAAAAAATGGATACAGAAACAGAAACTGAAGGGGAAAGTCAAAATGAAACTGAGGATGAACATGTTGAGTATGAAGAATCACCAAGGAAAAGGTTAAATTCGAGCTTTGAATCAGTGGGAGTATCTCCAGTAAATCTTCATTCTCTTCCGCCACATTCGAGAGTGAATAGAGCAAAAGAAAAACTTAAAACTGTAATGAGTAAATTTGAAGAGTCAATATCCACTGTTTACAACTTCCCAATGGAAGAATTAAAGGACAGTGAACCTTCAAATAATGATAAAAGGGAGACAATTGATAAGAAGGCAGACGAATTTGATAAACTGAACTGTGCACTGCTATCAAAGAAAAGTTACTTATCAGTTCATACCCTGAAAAGGTACAATTACTAACACTTGCGCCTGATAGCTGGTCCAGAGAGTATTGTTCGAAATACTTTGATGTTTCTGAATATCTAGTACGAAAAGCAAGGGATTTAAAAAGGGATTCTGGTATACTTGCCACACCATTACCTAAAAAAGGGAAAACAATACCTCAGGAGCATATTATTGACATCGAGAATTTTTATAAAAGTGACGAGAATAGTAGACAAATGCCAGGTAAAAAAGACTGCGTAAGCATACGAAAAAATGTACATGAACAAAAACGTCTTGTCTTATGTAACTTGCGTGAACTTTATGCAGCATTCAAGATGCAAAACCCTGACATCAAGGTAGGCTTTTCTAAATTTTTGTGCATTGAGACCTAAGTCTTGCATAATTGCTGGAAAGTCTGGGACTCATTCAGTTTGTGTATGTTCCATACATCAAAATGCTGTTTTGCTTGTTGACGCAATTCAGTGGGATATAACTTACAAAGATTTAGTCAATAAAGTGTGTTTGTGACTCTACCAATAGAATATGCATGATGCNAACAGATGTAAGAGACTGAACAGAGAGACTAAATGTTGAATAATGTACAAATGTGAAACATTTGATAACTTGATTTAAAATCATTTAAAACAAGCCTGAGAGCTCCTCCAACCCCCCCCCCCCCGGGAGAAGCTCAAAGTATACTTCTCTTTAGCATTGTAGCACGTTTTCTATGACATCAAACAATTTTTAAGCTATAGTTCATTACTATAAAATAAAAGAGAAATATAGTGTAATTAAACTTTTTGTTAATTTCATTCCAGCGTCAGTTATGATACATTTTTTCTGTTGGATGTAGACAATATCCACATCTGACCAAAGTGTTATACTAGAAATAAATAAGAAAATTGCCAAAACGTCAGAATCAAAATAAAGATATCCATCAAGTATACATAGAAACTGTACTGTTTGTTTTACTTGATAAAACTCCAATAACACTTTAAACTGACAAGCTACAAACTTTAAGTCACAAAGCGTAAACTCCAGAAAAACACAATTTGCATAAAAAACTTAGCAAAACGTAAACACGTGAACAATTCCTATGATTCAATCCCGAGAAAAGTTGGTAACAGACGAACGGACGGACGGACGAACGCAGGTTAATTTATAGGACCTCCAGGTAGGTCCAAAAGGGTTATCGCCATTCATTCCATTCCATCATTCAGTCAAAACGTGCGCCAAGGTTAGAAAAACACAATCTGCGTCTGGAACTGCGTGAAAAATAGTTTGATCAATTTCAACAAGAACTGTATATATTAATATTAATATAATTGATCAAATTCCAAAGACCATTTGTCATAATTTTGCAATTCCAATAATAGGAGATGTGATGTCATCATTTGGTTCCCGTCATCTGACCGACCCTGATTTACGGTCAGCAGGTAGAGTTGGAGAGTCGGAAAACTTTTCCGCTGCTTTGCTGGATTTCCACTGTCGACCTCTGCACGCTCTGTGTTTACAAGTTTTCAAATCGAAGTAGAGAGCCGCATGCTAATGGAGAGTAAACCGAAAACCAGTTTATCCACGGTTTCTCAATTTTAAAATTCGGATCAGTCCACACGGATTCCCTTTCAACAAGATGTAGCTGCTTCTTAACAGAAAAATATTTTCGACCGACCGACCGTACGACTCCCACTTTTTAAAGTAGAAATGACGGGAACCAAACAATTTTTTGCGATTTGCCTTATCAAGCACGTCCAAGTCCAAAAAAGTAAAGCACGATTGCATCCAGTCTTTATCAAATTTAGACAGTAGCTGTACTTTTGTAAACTTTATCAAATTCCAATAACATTATAACACCATCAATCTCCCCTAGAGGCAAACAAGAAAAATATGTTTTTATTGCAAAAACTATTAAAAAGCAGCAACAAAGTAATTCAACATAAACAAAAACTTGAGCAAATACGGCTTTAAACCTTCAAAAGATGTAGAAAAAGAATCCCCTTGATTAAAATCGTGTGTTTGATTTGCCGAGTTAAAAAAATAAATGACAGAAATTGAAGCTTGCAACAGATTTACACTGGAAATACTTTGGTACAACACTGACTTATCACATCTGACTTATCGCTTGAGCCGCCATCTTGAAACACCACATTATGATCTGTAAAAACAACGCACGCTAAAAGTACCCAAAAAGTTAACCCGATCGGAAGAAAGTTTAGAAATCAAAGTGAGATCGGAAAATCGGATTTTTTTTTTGTCGTCTTATGATGATGATGGAACTGGAAGAAAATTTTACCTATTTGAATGCTCAGCTTAGGCTGACCAATAAATCTTTTTTCTTTTTCTTTTTGTATTTACATGTTTAGTTTTTTCATGAAATATATACAGTTAAAAAATAATAAGACTCTGGTATGCAATTATTGTTGCTGAGGGGGTTCCTGAGGGGCGTATTTGTTGAGGTAAAATTCATGAATATGTGATAATAAATCTAGTGGTTCTATGATTTGCAGATTTTTGTCATCAAGATGCTCTTGTAAATTATTCCATTGACGTGAAGCTAGCCGTGTGAGGGAGTGGAGGCCAAAGGTGGTTGTATTGACATTCCTGATGAAAAGGAGGCTGATATGGTTGGCTCTAGTCCCATTGTCATGAGGAATTATAGAAAAGGTAAAAGTAGAAAGACAGTCAGAAGGAAGGTATCTATTCAGGTAGCGGTATATGAACATAATATTGAGTGTTTCAACAAGATCAAAGAATTTTAGGATTTTGAGTTCATTATAGGTGGGAGTGATTTGGATTCATGAAAGGTTCAAGGTTTGTTTACTTTTTATTTCAAATTATTTCATTGATTTATTGAGCTGCAGTAGATGATTGAAAAACAAAGATTTTTGATAGTTACCTATCAGTGTGGGCTTGGCCGCCATTTTGAATTTCGATTTTTTTTCTCCTGTACTCGGCAATTTAGAGGTTGTTCGTAATACGCGATTTGGCTTATGCGTAACACTTGTGTCCGGAGAGTTTGATCGGTGCCCACTGGTCAGGGGGGATGTACTGGTAGACGCCTGTACCAGCGGGGGTGCTTCAAAGTTCCTCAAAGTGCCGTCATAATAAAGGCCGGCAAAAAGTGCGATCGATCGAATTATACGCGCAAGTGGAGCGGCCTTCAGTTGCTCAGGTTTTCTCAAATTAGGGGTAGGGGTAAATCAACATTTTTTAGGGGCTATCTTCAAATCATGCTGTGCTAGAGTTTTTTTGAGGTGTTTCTACCCAAATAACAATAATCTGAAAATTTTTTTCAATTTCATGCATTTTTCAGGAATTGCCGGACCAAAAACTGCCGATTTTGGTCCCAAAACCCCAAAAATGGCAATTTTCGTCATTTTACTGATTTTTCTCCTTGTTTATGATCCCATATGAAGCCATTTAGTATTCAAAGTTGTTTCAATATAATTTAGAAGTACTAAGATATAATTTGGGTGCTTTTAACACCTTTTGGGACCAAAAATTAGGCAAATTTGGGCCAAAAACTCAAAAAAAGGTAATTTTTTGTCAATTTTGTTATGTAAAAGCTGCTTAAATGCACGTTATAGGCCTGAAAACTGCCATTCATTTCAAGGTAATCATTAATGCATCACAAGGAGTCAAGACCAGGGGCCTCTGGGTATAGAATGGGCTTTTTTATTTATTTCTTTAGGAAGAACACTCAAGCTTACTCAAAACATTGTGTTTTAGAATGAAATACAATTCCATAATGGCAGACTTTGGCAAGTTTCTGACCCAAACCATTTTGGTTTTCCCAGAGTATTTCCAGAAGACTTTCAACACCGAAAGATTTCAGGACCTTATTTGAAGATTACTTTTGAGATTTTAGCCTGAGAAAATTAGAGTTTAGCTCTAAATATTGCGTTTTAGTGGGAAATGCAATTCCATAATGGGGGACTTTGGAAACTTTATATCCAGAATACTTTCAACACCAAAAGATTTCAGGACACCATTTGAAACAATTTTTGAGATTTTAGCCTGAGAAAATCAGACTTTAACTCTAAATATCGCGTTTTAGTTGGAAATGCAATGCCATAATGGCAGACTAGGGCAAATTTCTGACCCAAACCATTTTGATTCTCCCAGAGTATTTTCAGAATACTTTCAACACCAAAAAATTTCAGGACACCGTTTGAAACCATTTTTGAGATTTTAGCCTGAGAAAATTAGACTTTAACTCTAAATATCGCGTTTTAGTGGGAAATGCAATACTATAATGGCAGACTTGGGCAAATTTCTGACCCAAACCATTTTGATTCTTCCAGAGTATTTTCAGAATACTTCCAAGAGCCAAAGATTTCAGGACATCATTTGAAATCATTTTTGAGATTTTAGCCCAAGAAAACCAAGTTTTAGCTTGAAATATTGGCATTTAGGATGAAAACTCAATTTCTAGGACACCATTATGGATTTATAGGAAATTTTTGAAAACGCAAGATTGATTTCTCCTGGAGCTTTTTCTGAAGTGTTTCATTGCTGAAAATTTCAAGTGTGTACCTTAAAAAGTTTAAAAGTTGTGGGTCCTCAAAAATGCTGCTTTCGTGCATTTTGCTACCCAGAATCAGAGAAAATCAGCCTTTTTAGCCTGAAATTGAAACATTGAGCGATCTCGCTGGGGTTCTTTTGTCTTTTTGTGTTGAATATTAGTATAAGACACCATTTAGAAACCATTTTGATCCTTTCCTGGCCTTTTATAGTCTTAAAATCAGGGGGGGCACACAGTTACTACAAGACAGTATGACACTTACTACCGTGGTGGTACTGTATTCAGAAGTTATGAAAACATTACTACACAGTGTAGTAACTGCTGTTTGGGGGTGGTACCAAACACTAAAAGTAGCACTTTTGGTGTAGTAAGTGCTTATATTTTAATTCTTTTTAAAATACTTTCAAAATTTTTCACAAAAAAATGAATTTTTTTGTGAAAAAATTCTTTGTTAAAAAAAATATTTCTGTTATAAATGGACGAAAAAAAATTTGAAATTTTTCTCAGACCCAACTTTGAAATTATGCTTTCCCTAATTATCATTAAAATGTTCTCAACAGCTGTTAACCAAGTAAATTAAAAGATAATCTAGCACAAAAATGGCTTTAGGTTGAAAAATAATCGCAATTTAGGGTAATTTCGAGCATGTTTTTGATGATATCACTCAAAAACAGGGGTGGTACCTGGAAATCTTTTCTGAAAACAGTTACTACCAAGGTGTAGTAACTGCAAAGGGTGGTGGTCCTGAAAAAAAGTGTTGAAAAAGCACTAACTACACATCATGTCTTGTAGTAACTGCGTGCCCCCCCCTGTTAAAATGGGCAAAGAAATGCCATTTTTTACTCATTTTTCGCTTTTAGTGCGAATCAAAGAACCCCCTGGGGAATGCTGGATTTTTTACCTAGGAGGTTAAAAATTGCGCAAAATGTCTTACAATAGATTAATTTTCACAAAAAAAATACTACACTTTGAATTTTTGACTTTGCCATTTACCTAATAGAAGGTGATTGGGATATGGCTGCAGATTCCAGAAAGAGACTTTTTCATTTGATGAACAGCAAAACAGTTTTGTTTATTATAGATTAATATATATTAAATCTTAATAATTTGTAGCGAAATGAATCAAAAATTCATTTGAAAATATTTAAATCAGCATCAGATTTGAACTTTATATTTTACATTTTTATAGAAAATACAGTTGATTTTCTTGTTTATTTAGCTTAATTAAGCCTCTAAAGCCCATTCTATACCCAGAGGCCCCTAATCTTGACTCCCTGTGATGCATCAATTATTTCTTTGAAACGAATGGCAAGTTTTAGGCCTATAACGTGCATTTAAGCAACTTTTACATGACAAAATTGATAAAAAATTACCTTTTTTTGAGTTTTTGGTCCAAATTTGCCTAATTTTTGGTCCCAAAAGGTGTTGAAAGCACCAAAATTATATCTTAAGTACTTCTAAATTATATTCAAACAACTTTGAATACTAATTGGCTTCATGTGGGATCATAAACAAGGATAAATACCAGTAAAATGACGAAGATTGCTATTTTTGGGGTTTTGGGACCAAAATCGGCAGTGGGCTCTTCCAGTTAAAGTCCGTTATAGGGGGGTGGACGACAGCGGAATTCCGAGGCAAAATGTCTTTTTGAAATTCCTGGATTTCCAATACAAAAGCAATTGAAACTCCTGGATTTCCGATACAAAATCAATTTTTTGGTAGAAAAATCTGGAATTTCCGATACCTTTTTCAAAACTTTGACAAATTGTGTGGAATTTCCAAGGGTTGAAATAAAAAATTGAGCAGAATTTCCGAAGCATTTTGAAAAATTGACTGGATTTCCGAGTGCTTTTTTTATCTGAAAACTCCCGTCATCCACCCCCTATATCAAATTTTTTCTGGAAGAGCCCAGTTTTTGGTCCGGCAATTCCTGAAAAATGCATGAAATTGAAAATTTTTTTCAGATTATGGTTATTTGGGTAGAAACACATCAAAAAAACTCTAGCACAGCATGATTTGAAGATAGCCCCATTTTACCCCCACCCCTACTCAAATTTTTGTTCGATTAAACTTGAAAAAGTTTGATTAAGTTCGCTTAAGTTCGATTAAAGTAATCGAACTACTCGAACTGTCGAGGTCTCTTTAAAAAAAGTTCGATTAAGTTCGATTTCAGTAATAATATCGAACTTAATCGAACTTTAAAGGGGGTTGCAATGGATGGCCAAAACATCATTATAAATTACTACAAAAATATAAGTATACTTTCCTGCAGCAGAAGTAAAATGCAAATATACCTCAGTTAAATAGATCTTTTCCTGAAAAATCACGATGAAATTCCTGAAAACTGTGTCAAACCATATGGTCAAACTGTTCTGTCTGTCTTGCTGTCTGTCTGTGTTTTGAAAAAAACTTTCAGAATTTGCGCGGGTAAACTTTGAAGCTGAGATGGAGATCTTTCTCTGCGATGGAGATTCAAATTCTTGGAAAATCCAAGGCTGTCAAAGTTAATATATTTTTCATTTACTCTTGAGATTTTTTGATACTCCAATTGTTAAAAACGAAAAAGTCATAACTTATTGATGAATGTTACACATAATTATACGGTTCTAACTTAAAATAGGGCTTTAAAGGGAAATATGCAGCAAATTTTTTAAATATTTCAAACCTTATCTTCTTTGAATTTAAGAATCTTGTTTTAAGCTAAAAGATATCCTTCAAAACATCATAACAAAGATCCTGCGCTTTCATTTTCGGAGTTCTTCTTCTTCTGCATGTCTGCCATCTGCTGCTGTCTCTGTCGTCATTCTGCCAACAGAAACTGCAATGGACAACACAAACAGTTGGAAATCGAGCCTTGGAAAGTTTAAAATCTCTTTTTATAACTCTGTTTATATTGACGAGAATACCAAGCAAGAATTGCTATTGGATTTATTGCAGGTATCATTATTTTTTATTAGAGCTATACCACCACCGTGTGAAGTCGGGTAACTTGCATCAGTGGAGGCTAACATGCATAGCCCTCAAATGACTGACCAATCAATGCAGCAAAATTTCAAAACAAATGAACTACGCTGCTTCGCTCGCAGCTCTGCTCTACCATTTTTGTTTTGATTTAACTTTGTATTTTAAGGACCAGAGACTGTGTTAGCCTCCACCGATGCAAGTTACCCGACTTCACGGTACTTTCTTGATGCAGAAGTTCCCTGCCCAGTTGGCGACCAAAATTTTTTGATTCAAATTTTTCACTTACTTTTTACTTTAAAAAAAAATCCTTTTCAACCAACGGTTAGACAACTTTTGACATGATGCTCTTCATCGTGACATGTTTGTTTTGATTTTTTATTTGAGGCAATCTTCTTAGAATAAAAAACTTTCGAAGCGAGCGGTACTCTAGTGCCCAGTTCCTGACTGATTTACCAGTCTGCAACGGATCGCTAAAAAGAGAAAATCAGTGCTCTACTTGCAGTATAGACTTAAACTCATATATCACGATTACAGGATTTCGAGTAAGGGCCGATTTTACTTTCGTTTTGAGTGGTTTCATTTTCGATTTCAAGCCAATATCTTAGCAACGGGGTGCTCGCCCATAGTTACAGGGGTTTGTGCAAAAAACTAAACATAGAAAATTTTCCAAATCCCCCATTTCGATTAATGCAATGAAAAATGAAACTTTTCTATGTTTCACTTATTTGAACCAGTCAGGAGGGCCTCCTTTCATTTTTTTTATATTACGCTAACGGCAGTGTGTGCTAAATTATTTTGGTTTCGCTTTCGATTTCAAACAAACGTCGTAGCAACAGGGCGCGCGTACATAGCAACAGGGCTGGGTAGAAAAATCTAAACATACAGTTAGGAACATTTGGCGAGTTCCTGTACGCGGCCGCAATCAAAAAAATCATAACGTCACTCAATAAAAAATGGCGTTCGTATCTTTTCGCACTTTTTTTAGCCTAGACGATGTAGCAAACATAGTAAGTATAAGCACACTGTGCTTTTAATTGGCTGACAATTTCTTTTGCGTCGGAAAAACTTTTTCAAACTTTCAGCGATGATTGATCAAACTGTTACAATGAAAATTATCCAGCGCATTTTTTATCTTCTTACCTTCTTCATCTTTAATGAAGCACTCAAAGTTTACTGAAAGTAAGCACATAAGATATTCTTATAATTAATGATATTCATTTAAACACACTTCGTTATGCGCTGCGGTGGAGTGCATGACGTAACTCGCGCGGCAACTAACTCGCCTTCTGTTGGAAGATCATATTAGGCGTTTTGGCGTTACCACCCTCGACGCAGCGAGCGCCTTTGTCTTTCCGCAACTCTTTCCACCATTTTAAATGGCCTTAACAATAGATCCAAAAGGGCGCCATAATCTTGGAAGATAATTTGTTTTGGTCTCCGGCTTTGGGAAGTAGCATTGTTTTTGGTTGTTTTCGATGGAAAATGGTAAGAAACTTAAGTTTACAAGTGTCATTTGGTTTTTGCTGGCTTATAGAATGGCAGGATCCTGGATGGTTTCCCTAACTGACATAGAATTCAAAAAAAATACCGATCATGGTATAGAGCACTAAAAAATACCCCCTTTCTATGTTTAGTTTGTTCTACCTTGGATTATAACTGAATATATCTTCAAAAAACCTTTGTCAGCTATCAGCCTGCGCGGTAATCTTTGTCCGCTTCAATTCTTAGATAATGAATAAGAGAGGTGCGCTTAGCTAAGCCGTGCTCGCGGGTAATAAATTTATGTTTACTTATCTTGTATATTTTAGTGGTATTTATCCAATGAAAAGGATGTTGACAAAATATGCACGTCGCTGACAAAATATGCACGGCATTAATTATGACATCATTAAATATGTCAATGTCGATTCAACACTCGTTAAAGAAAATAATTTATAAATAGTTCTTTTTAACGTGAAATTTAGAAATACGAACAAAAAAAGAATCAAATTTAATATTTGTTTCCTATCTAGATTATATTAGCATTAAAATACAGTAAATTTTCACGAAAAATATTTTGCGATAGCAGTATGCACACGGGAAAGTTCCAATTTTTAATTTTCGGGAAATCGGGGAAACCGGTTCACCACGTGGATAAAAAACGTACGGAATGAAACCTGACAAAAAGTTTTCAACCAGATTTATTCAGATAAAGCTATAAGAGGTTCATTACTTGTGGATTTTAAAACCTACATAACAAAAACGAAAGTTGTTGGGAAGGAAAGAGTAAACGCAAGACAGAAGGTATGTTGATCAGGTATGTTTTTATTCTATCCAAACTAATATTAAAAAAGACCAAGGAGTCCCTGACTGATTTGAACCTATTCTTCAAAATGAAAATATTTAACATTTTAAGTTCTTCTTTTATTCAATGATTTTTTACGGCACTTTGTTGACAATCTATCTCTCGCATCAAATTCCCGCTTTCTTCAGTAAATTGAAGATGAAAAAAAACCGAAGCCACGGATCACGAATTGAAACAAATATATGAAGGGTGGGATTTTACAGCCGCCCGTCATGCAAGGCACTGAAAGGCCACAGGTGCCAAAAAGAAGGGCCGTTTGAAATGCGGCAACCTCATTGGTGGAAATTTGATAAACAGCTGAGAGTGCTGGGAAGCAATCAGTAGAAGAGACCATATTCGTTTTTTTTGCAGATTTCTATAAAAACTTCTCTCAGGGATTAGTCAATGTACATGTACACATGTGTTGTGTCAACTTGTCAGTATTGTATTATAGTAAAGGAAAAGATAAAAGAGGTAAGACTAGCCTAGTTTCTAATCCTGATATAGGAGTTTAAGTTTAGACTGACTTGCAGGTTAGGTCATATGAATACACCGTTTAGGAGTCTCGCTCTCTCCACCGTGTTCTACCGTGAAAACGGTAGGTAAAAATGCACGCTTTAGTACTGTGAAAGGTTAGAGGAATGTAAACTTGTAATCTTGGGCAAAGACTCTTACAATGAGAGTGACGCCCCCCAAACAACTTAGCATCATCAGAAAGGTTAGAGGAATGTAAACATTGTCAATTTTTTTCTTTCCTTTAAAGAGAATGATTTAGATATTTGAACATGATATCAATGATAATCTTATGGATCTCTCCTGAAAATTTCATAAAAATTCATCAAGAGGAAAAGAAGTACCTTACCAGTGAAAATTCCAAGCACTTTTTTGTGGCCGTTATACGGCCAAAATACTCAATTTTGAATTGAGTTTCAAAACTCAATATTTAGAGAATTTGTATTTTGTGTACAAAACTGTCAAAAAGATGAAGATAGTGAGCAAAATCAAAATGTATTCTTTCTATGATGATTGAAAATAGATTCAATTAAATACATTTCTTTCTATTTTCGCAAATGTAATGCTTAATCCTTCAAAATAAACCCTTCATAAGTGGCCTTGAGGGGTTTCATAAAAAATTTTGGTTACTTTCGAAAGCCAAAACTCAATTTCTAAGTCAAAAAACGGCCAGTGACCAGAGTGCTTGGAATTTTGCCTGCTTACCTTTACCTTTGATTACCTTTGATGTGTTTCAGCAAATTCTCTGCTCACTCAACCCGTGGGGTCCAGTGTTTGACCATTTCAACAATTGAATTCGAGTCAGCCATCCTGTAAGGGAGATAGGCAGGGAGCAGTGGCTGGTCGGGAACATCTTGCAGAAATTGATCAAGTTGTTTTTTTAAGGAATTTTTGGAACATTTGGTCATGTCACGTATTTTTCTTGGTAACACATTGAATAGTCTTGGACCGGTGTCTGAAAGGCAGCTCTTCCAAATGTTCTTGTTCGTTGTATTCACTGGTTTGAGGTGGCATTTTCTTCCCAGGCGTTGGTTTGTATATGAATAAATACCGCCTTCCCCTTCACCATAGTTAAAATTTGGCACCAGTTGTTCGATTATACACCATGTATATATAATTTGGTATCTTTCGCGTCTTCTCTCAAGACTGTACATATTGAGGTGTTTGAGCTTCTCCCAATAATTCAAATTGGGTGGAAGTTGGATCCCTTTTATAAAGGATTTTTGCAGATACTCCAGTTCTTGCATCAGGGATCGCTTTGTAGGAGACCATAGCTGGGAGCAGTATTCCAGATGTTGAAGTACCAATGTCTTCCAAAGAGTGATCATTACTGATTTATCTCTGGACTTGAAGGTTCTGTATATCCAGGCACTTATACCCTTGACTCTGTCAGTGATCGTTTGAATGTACATTTCATATGACAGGTCGTTTGAGAGTAGGATACCCAGGTCTTTCACTGCACTTTTTATTTCGATTGGCTGCTGTACATCTGATTTGTAGACTGAGTGTACTTTCAGTTGTTCATTTTTTCCGTATGCAAACTTTTTTCCATTGAGCTCCATATTGTTGATGGATGTCCAGTCATAGACAATGTCTAGATCATCTTGAAGCAGACTCACATCTGCAGCGCAAGATATTGCCTTCATAAGTCTTGTGTCATCAGCAAAAGATGAGAGGATGGAATGTTTAATCTTTTCGTTGATGTCACTAATCATTACCAGAAACAAGAGAGGGCCCAGAACTGAGCCTTGTGGAACTCCGCTTGTAATTTTCGCTTCATCTGACAGGAACGTGTTTATGGAAACTTTTTGGTATCTCTCAGTAAGGAAGGATTGTATCCAGTTTAATAGTTGTCCTTTGATTCCATTGATTTTTAGCTTGTGTAGCAAGATTTGATGGTCCACCTTGTCAAAGGCCTTGCTGAAGTCAAGGTAGATTACATCAACATTTTCATTGTTTTGTAGGTGAGATATCAGTCTTTCTACATGAGCCAATAGTTGACTCAAGCAAGATCGCCCTGGTCTGAAACCGTGTTGTGTTGGATTGTATAGGTTGTTTTCTTCAAGGTGGGTTTGCAATTTCTCTCTGACTATTTTCTCAAATATTTTAGTGGTAATTGATGTCAGGGCAACCGGTCGATAATTCTCTGGTAAACCTTGATCTCCTTTCTTGAAGATTGGTGTAATGTGGCTTGTTTTGAGAATTTCAGGTGTGATTCCTTTGTCAAAGTTGTTTTGCCATATCATCTTACGTGGCTTAGAAAGTGATTTCTTGCACATTTTGAAAAACTTTGCTGGCAAGCCATCTGGTCCGGCTGACGAGTTGGCTGGAATAGTGTCAATTTGTTGGATGGAGTCATCTTCTGTGAAAGTAATGTGCTCAAGGGTTGAGGAGTCTTTTGTCTCATTTGAATTCATAAAACTGTAGTCTGTTTTGGGAGTGGTAAATACTGAACAGTATTGCTTTTGTAAGATGTTTGCCATCTCTTGCGAGTCAGATGTTAATTTGTTGGTGGTTGGATTTTTCAGTGGGCCAACTTTAGGTTTAGTTTTTGTAAAGTCTAAAATATTACCATCACGGTGTGTTGATTTGTGTATCAGTTGATTAATGTGCAAGTCTGCTTTAAGAACATTTAAAACGTCCAGAAGCTGTTTATTGCAATTTCGTGTTGGGGTTGAAGTCTCGTCATTAAGAGGTGTGTGTGGTATGTTAAAATCCCCAAGGATGTATGTGTCAGGTGTACAACCAGTAATACTATCAATTTTTGCTATCATTGCAGAAAGGAGTTCTTGTAATTCAGGTGCTTCAGATTTGTGGTCTGGATTGTTGGGTTGTCTGTAGATAACACAGAGAAGAATATTAAATTTTTTTGATAAAAGCATCAATGCTTCATTTACTCCGTTCGAGAATTCGAAAATGGGCTCGAAGAATGGTGCAATGTCATTACGCACATAAAATGCAACGCCTCCGCTTGCTCTGCCATATTTCGATTTTACTCTGTCTCTGTTTTTCTTTAAAAAAGTGTAATTTTCAATCCCAAGTTCTCCTTTTTTGTGATTGTCCGTTAACCAGGTTTCGGTTAAGCCTAAAAACAGTTGTTTTGAGCTGTTTGTAAGATCTTTGAGGTAGGGTACAGATGAAGGTTTTGTTTGTGGGCAAAGTCCTTGTATATTGACAAACGAAAACATATTCAGTGTAGGTTTAGAAGTAGTTTTGGTAGTCGGGTCAGCATCAGTAAGGGCAGTCACTGTCCCAGTAGATTCCTTGGAAATGTTGGTTCCATTGTTGGGTGCTGGGGTGGTAGATGATGTAGGGGATGTTGACGATTGAATGTTTGTTGAGGTTGATGTGACAAATCAATCGTTGTTCCTGAATTGTATTTGTTGGTTTTGTTGGTTTTGGTTGCTGAAACAATTGTTCACAAGAGAGATTATTTCTGTGCGAAAGTTGTCCAGGATTGCGAGAAAATCCTGAGGTTCATCATTACGATTGTTTTGCTTTTTCTGATGTCGTTTGGTTCCCTTAACATGCGTGAATTTGCAGTCAAGATTAAAGCATTCCCCTCTTGTAATAGATGATGAGCACATCCTCGGGTGGAAGCTTTGGCACTTGGTACCTAGGTTGCAGCCTCTTGGTTGTTTGTTGCCATATTTGAGCAATTTTGTACAGGCTTTAGGATGGATAAATTGACAGTCTCGGCCTTTCAGTCCATATTTACATTTTCCTTTTATGTAAAAGCGACATATTTGATCATTTGTCTTTGATTTGGTCTGAGATCTTGATCCAGGATATTGGGCGTGATCGTTGTTGCTGTTGTTCAAGTTGATTTCATTTGGTGGTCCGCGAGCTGTTTGGTTTACTATGTTGGAAGTATCGTCTTCTGTCATTGGTGTATTGATCTCATCATCCTCATCTACTACACTCCAAGTAGATTTGTCCTGGGATTCAGTTGATCTTGGTGTTTTGTTTGGTGGATTCGGTGTGTTACTTTCATGGGTGAAAGACACAGTGTTATCTTGGCAGGATTTACATAGGAAGATCATGCCTGGAAGTTATGATTAAAAGGAGTTCTTTACCTACCATTTCTCTGCTAGGTTTCTTTACGAGAACCGGAATTTTACCTACCGTTTTTTTACGCGGGAAAGAGCGATTGCTAAAATCAAAACAATGGAAAATTTTTTGGACGCGTGCGCAGTCGACACTCCTAAACGGTGTATTGATCAGGATTAGAAACTAGGCTAGTCTTACCTCTTTTATCTTTTCCTTTACAACAATACAATGCTGACAAGTTGACACAACACATGTGTACATGTACATTGACAAGTAATCGCTGAGAGAAGTTTTTATACCGTCAACTGCTCTAACTTGGGACGATTGGTCGAAACATGGGACTGGTTGATATCTGGTCTGTATTTTCACTTACCGTTAAATCTCTTTGACAACAAATTTGTTTTGATAACTCCACCAAGTTTATCAATCATACATACTTCTTCGTTCCTCTTAGAGTGCACAGACACTTTTTTCATATTTCGATTTAAAAGTCTACTCGGTGTGAAAGAGAAATCGTGTATTTTCTAATACGACGTTCATTAACTCAAATTTAATGACTTTGAAGGTTCGGTGAAATGGTGGCCGAATTGCCGTCCCATGTTTTGTCAGATAGTCCCAAGTTAGAGCAATTGGCGGTAGAAATCTGCAACAAAAACGAAAGTGGTCTCTTCTACTGGGTCAAGATGAACATTTAACAAGAATTTTTGTCATTGGATTGGTCGTTAACTATTCAAACAAAAACTTTTATTATATTTTTCTAAAGAACGCGTCATCTCTATTGTTTTGAATAACCAATTATGTAATCATGTTATAAAAACTGCAGTACAACTGCTTCTACTGATTGCCTCCCAGCGCTCCTTCGCAGTTGTTTATCAAATTTCCACCAATGAGGTTGCCACATTTCAAACAGCCCATCTTTTTGGCACCTGTGGCCTTTCAGTGCCTTGCACGACAGGCGGCTGTAAAATCCCATCCTTCATATGTTTGTTTCAATCCTTGATCCGTGGCTTAGGTTTTTTCTCATCTTCAATTTACTGAAAAAAGTGGGAATTTGATGCGAGAGTTAGATTGTCAAGAAAGTGCCTTAAAAAATCATTGAATAAAAGAAGAACTTAAAATCTTAAATATTTTCATTTTGAAGAATAGGTGCAAAAAGGTGAAACATAGAAAAGTTTCATTTTTCATTGCATTAATCAAAATGGGGGATTTGGAAAATTTTCTATGTTTAGTTTTTTGCACAAACCCCTGTAACTATGGGAGAGCACCCGTTGCTAAGATGCTGGCTTGAAATTGAAAATGAAACCACTCAAAACGAAAGTAAAATCAGCCTGTACTCGAAATCCCGTAATCTTGATATACGAGTTTAATTCTATACTGTGAAAGTGGCAGCCTATGGAGAGTCTTCATTTGATAAAAACGCGGGAATTTTTTATGTCTACCCGGAGATTCAATATACCGGTTTCCTTTGTTATTTCAATCCGGAGCTAGAAACTTCGCATTGGAGTTGTCAAGTTGAAGACCGCGGGCATGCCCCTTGAATGTTTTGATCGCAATGTAAAGTCTTCTTTTTCTTACTTTCGATTTTGTTGGTCGCAGACTGGACGTCTAACATCAACTTTTTTATCAATATTTCAGACGAAGGAAACTATATTGAGCTGATTTTTATAGAAATGCTTTCTAACATACTCATTGTTTTGGACAAGTATTTTTTGGAGTGTCAGTTGAAGCATTTTTTCTTAACGAAGCTTTTTTGTCCACAGGTGGCCATTTTTTAGTTTTTCGTAAAATCCGTTTTTTTCGTGTGCTTCCGTGAAAAGTTGGATCTTTCTGATTCTACTCGTTCTTTTCTAGAATTTTTTTTACGTAGTACGGGAAATAGGTCAAGGCAGATAACTACCAAGAGAAATTCTCCAGAGGTTTGTTATTGTATGACTTATCTGGGTTCAAAGACGTTCGTTCGCCAACTTCAACTAGACCGGTCGCCAAATGGGCAGGGGACTCTATTCTAGCAGTAAGTGGAAGTACCTCGATTTTAAGCATGTTCAAAGTTCACAATAACGACTTTCTTTTTATACAGAAACCAAACAAGTGAGAACAAGTCATAAAACTAAAATTCAGCACTCCGTGGTTGTGACGTAGTTTACAAAATTGTTAAGATAAAATAACATACAGATACAAGATATACTTTTTAACAACTTTCACTTTATGGCAGATCAAAAAGACAATCAGAAAACAAAAGCTTCTTCGTTTTTCATTTTCGCATTTATGAGCATTCCCATTTCCGTAAAATCGCAATTCCCCATGGTTGCAAAATGGTGGCTATGGGTAATTCCTTTGTTCTTTTGCTATTTTCTTTTGTTCTATGTGACATAAAGACGCTTCACAAATCGAAGTACTTCCACTAACTATAGTAGGCTAGTAACAATGACAAATTTTTAAGCAGCATTTAACAGTTAAGTGTGGGAGGGTTTACCCAAAAACCCAACTCTCGAACATGGCCTGAACACGCCCCAAACATGTGGGCAGGCCAAGTAATTAATGTGTAAAATTGTTGTTTAATGTCACTCGCCCTTTTTACTTTCTGTCTAATTTTTGCTAATTTTTGCCTTTTGTCAACTTCCTTCACTGTTATTTTTCGAACAGAAATTTTGCCTACCCTGAGCACTTCCTCTGGTATGTCTAGTCCAACATAAAGACTTAACTATTAACACTATTCCAGAATATGCCATGCTAAGTCTTTGAGTCTTCTTCTAAGCTTGTTTTTCCCCTTTCTCAGCTTATTTTAACAATGTATTATAAATTTATCAGTATTTATAGGCTTAACCTTTTTAATTTTCATAACAATTTTTGTTAAATATTTGCGAAAGTAATTCTAATGAATTTATCCAAATAAATATATAGAAATAGAAATGAATACAGCCATCAAAAAACATTTTTGAGCAAATCTTTCGTGATTATCTTGCATTATCATGCAGTTTATATTCTTCATTTTCTTCTTTCTAGTATCTTTTCTCAGAGAATTTGACGGAGAACGCCAAGATAGAAATTGTGTTATTCATAGAGCAGAATGTAAGTTTTCATTCTATCAAAGACTACCAGTTAATTTCTTTAACTTATTTGCTACTACGTTTTTGAATTTCATAATATACCGAGTGACCCAGAAAAAAGTATAAAGGTTTGATGGTTAACTGTGTCCCAATTAATGTGAATTTTTACTATATTCTTTTTTAATTGTCAAGAGGAAAGGCAAACTTAAAATTTGGCACAGTGGTTTTTTTTACTTCAAAAGCTTATAACTTGAGACCCACTGAACCAAATTCAAAAAGTTGTATGTACCAAATTTTAAGTTTGCCTTTCCTCTTTACAATGACAAAAGAATTCATTAAAAGTTCACTTTATTTCGGACACAGTTAGCCATCAAACTCTTATACTTTTTTCTGAGTCACCCAGTTTACACAATGATAAATTCTATTTTTTGCCAATTTGACTTTATTTTCTACAAAAAAGGTTTTTACTATGCAAAACATTTTGCAGTTACAATTTGGCAATTTTTAGTCTGTAAAAATGAGTTTGTAGTACTTTTGGCCAATGATGGTAGGTATCTGCAGGCTAAAATCTAAAACAGTCTGGTAATTCTTTAAAACTTTTTAATTTGTTAATTAAATACATTCAAAGTAAAATACATTTCTAAATTTTGAGTTCTCAATATTTTTCATCTCTTAGATAACTTTTCTTGTGCTTGATACAGATGGGTAAAGTACTTCTACTTTCTTTTATCTTTCTTTTTTACTTTGTCAGAAAATCGATTGTTTTTTCCTAAGATGAAAATCAGTAAACTTATTAACTTTCTACCAATACGCAAAATTTAGAAAGAATAATAGTAAAATTGATTTATAGTTTTATAATTTTCACCATAAAAGGTTGTAATTTTTCATCCGTACTTTTGTATGTATGTACATTTGGGCTCAACTTAATTTCTCTTGGCAGTTCCTTAAATGATCGTAATGTTTCTATTTTTTCTATCCATTTATTTGCATAAGCCTAAAGAAGCTAACATTGCAAATGTCTCGTCATAAGCTTGGTTTTAAAGACTTTCTATGCTTGTTTTTTTAGTGCGGAGCAAGTGTTTGGTTCCCTTCAAAATCTTTTCACTTTTCTTGGAAATCATTTGGTTGCTTTAAAATGCCAGGTCATTTTTTTAATTTTTGGTTTTGACATTACCAAAAAATTAGATTCTGTTTTTCTGGGGAGGTTGTAGTAATTTTCAAGTTTCTTCTTATACACGTTTTTTATAAGAACAAACTATAAGAACATAATGCTTCAATGGCCAATATATTAAGAACAAGTTAAGAACATCCAAAGGTTTCAAAAATCTTTTTTTATCAAGAAAAACCAAGAACATTAAAAACAAAGTATATCGTGAAATAATTGGGTATTTTTCTGCATGGTATTCCTACTTTGTATATAATAAGATTTACTCTTTTCTTTATCAAATGTTTTTCAGGTTTTACTGACAATGACTGTGGTTGCGAACGTTTTTGATTTCAAGGTATTTCATTAAAACTGTTTGACTTTTCTTTATTTTCTATTTGTGTTTAGCTGCCATTTTACTTACCTGCCTTTGATATGTTCAAAGAGACTTGCTGATTTGCTTTGCCTCTTTTGGTAAAAATCAATGTCAATATTTAACTAATAAAAAATAGTTTGTTTTTAGAATGAAAAATATGACCTTTATCAAACATTACTGGATCAACTTCTGGATACAATCTTCAAGGCATGAGAAATTTTAATAAGTCATCTACAATTATATCCCAATTATGTGTTAAAATTACATTGCAAAAGTTGGGCTATCCCTTCTCAAAGAAAAGAGTTTTGAATTTTGTTTTTACAATTTAATCAGCTTATTATATATGGCCCGGGGGGTACTACCCTTGTCGACCGACGGGGGTGCTCCGCTGATGTTCGAAAAATGGACCCGACGTGGGACTGAAATTTGCGAAAAAAGTGACCCTGAATGGGACTGAAATTCCAAAACTTTCTACTTTTTCCCCAAATTTTCTAGAAATAGGCACCCTACGAGGGACTGATTTTTCTATTTTGGTGTTTTTGCGACCCTACCTGGGACTCGTGGAGGTTAAAAAAGGTACCCTGACCAGTGGAGCATCCCCGTAACCCATTTTGCCCTAGTACCCCCCCCCCCCCCCCCCCCCGGATATATGGTATGATTATTGAGTAGTTCCGTTAACAAATCTCTATAATTTTTATTGTGCTTAACCGAAAAATACCACATCATCACATCCAAACAAAAACTAATTAATAAAAGAACTGAATTGATTTCCACATTTAGACACATCAGCAAATATTTATTGAAAAATTTTAAAGAGGTCCCACCGGACAAATAATAGTATTTTACCCCTTTTTTATCACACTCGATAATTAATTTTTAATAGTACGCATCAATTCATCACTTTTTAACACTTATTTCAAATTTTTAACTTCTGTAGATAAGAAAGAGTATGTTTTTGATTTTCATTTACATATGATTGTTGCTGTAAGCAGCATGAAGCTATTAGTAATATGTAGAAAATATTTAACTTGTTAATGAAATATATTTGATTTAATTTTTATAGGTTAACAATGGACATCCATTGCTTAGAAAAACATGCAGTCAATGTTTAATTTTGTTTCAAGAAAACTTTGATGTAAGTTTCAAAATCTTTCTGTACTTCATGTGATTAATTTTTTCATTCTATCTTTTTATAACAATGCTTTTATAATGAAGATACTTTCCAATCCATTTTATAGGATGGACTACTGGAACAGATGAGCACATTATTGGCAACCGCTAAAGGGGAGAGAAGCTTTGCATCATATGATCATAGTGTAATTTCATCACATTTTTGATATTCATGATGTAATCTTTTTTTTGATTGACACTCCGATTCAAAACATTTGGCCCTCATTATTGGTGGCAAAACATTTGCATTCCCCAATGTTTTCCAAGCAAGGACCCCCAGAAAAAAATAAGAAAAGATTAATCAAAAAGTCCAAATACTCCAAAACGCAGAAAAAAACTCTCTCATTGAAATTCTTTAACTATCTACAATAGACTTCCAAAAGATATTTAGTTCTATTATATTACATCACAAATTATTAAAGTTTATTTTCCCCTGGTTTCAATATGAAATAGGTTAGTAGGCCAAATTTCTTGCCACCAATAATGTTATCTCATATCTATTGTTTCGGCGCAAAGATTACATCATGAATATCGATAATTGGTAAAAAATAGTGGAAAATTTTTGTATACTTATAGCTGATCAGTAAATCTTAATTTTGGGCACATACAAGTGACTGTAGTGATTATAATGATTATTATGTGATTAATATGTGATTAAAATCAAATGTTTACATTTTGTCGCAAAAAAATAAACATCTTAATCTCATTGTTGTTTTTTTCAGATTCTTTTGGCGTTTTTAATTAATCATATCACTGGACTAGCACAGAGGTAGATTAAAAATTTTTCTTAAATTCCTAGAAAACATACAGCTACTTATACAGTGATTCCTAACTAGGCATTCTGTAAGATAGGTATTTTCTCTTGCGTATTTATAATTCTCACTCAGAGTATTATTTAACTGTCTTCTTTGCTTTATTTTAGGAGCGAAATTCAGGTATGCTTTCTTTATTGACATATTTTAATTGACTTGAATCAGTGTTCCTTGAAAATAATCTTTGAATTGATGAAACCTCCATACCATATTACTTCGAATAAACGCCCAGGGTGTTCATTGAATTTTTTGGATTTTAGAAGGGACATTTGAAAGAGGAGAGAGTTTAAAAGAAGGGGGCGTTTTTCAAATAATCTTCCACCAAGGTTAATTCAATAAAGTGAATAGGAACCATGTTTTACCTTTTCATTTTCTTTCAGTTTAAATGTGTCTTTTTAGAGATGTAAAGATGGGTCAAAACTAGTTTGAATACTGAAAGAAGAAAAATATTAACACATATCCAAGTTTTCCTCCTTACGGTTCTCCCTTACAGCTACTCGTTTCAAATAAATGCCCCTCTTAGAGGGGAGGTGTTTATTCGAAGGGGGTTTGTTGGGTTTGGGGGTTGTTTATTGATTTTTTTTTCTTTAGGAAGGTGCCTTTAAAAGAAGAGGATGTTTATTCGAATATTTTTTATCCCTTTCAGCTGGACGAAAAACTTCAAGCAGAGCTAAATAAGAGTATATCTTTCTTGATTGATCAAACAAGATCTCTATCTGTGACGGGTTTACTGCAACTACTGGTCAAGGTAAAATGCACATCTCTATTCTCTTAGTTATTCTTGTTGCATCTCTTCAGATTTTTCTTGAACGTATATTTTGTTATTTCAACAGTATTTCAATCCTTGTGTTCTGTACTGTGTTAATTATTACTATTTTTTTTTAATACAAACCCTTCCTTTCTCTTTCAGCTGTTACCTTGCTTAGATCAAGGGCGTATTTCCAGAAATGTAAGCTCCTACTACTGAAAATTTGTGGAGGACTTTCTTCACTTGCCTTTATAAGATTCAAGGAAATGGGGGTCATCCTTCTCTAGTGTTCGAAAATTACTACAGTGGAATTTCTATAACTCGAACATATATTACTCGAATGTCTCCTTAACTCGAACAAGCTTTCTGGTCCCTTCAGTTAACAATGCCCTATAAACTATTATCCGTAACTCGAGATTCCCTTATCTCGAACAAATTTGCGTTCCCAATGGGCTTTCTAGTTATGGAACTCTACTGTATTGACGAGTTTGTCTATTTCAAATAATTATTCAATCATACAAATCCAATCATACAAGGTGCTCGACAACCATTGGTGTATTTAGCCCCATCAGCACTTTTTACCAGCATGATAATCAAGTAGTAATTTTAAATATACCATGGTTGCAATACTGAAAAAAGTGAAAAACTGTTCTACTTTTATCACTCATTTTTACTTGCTTTTAGTTGCTGAACACTATCATGCAATATAGTATTCAATCCTGGGATGTGCTTTTGACATACATTTCTATTTATTCACAGGTCAGTTCTGGCTTTCTTTTGATAATTTTTTGACAATTGAAATTCTTTACCATCAAAACTGCACTATATTTTCTTATAAATAGCATAATTCTTTGTAAAGTAGTCTTAGTTGATGATGAATAGTTATATTTCAGCATAAAGCACAATCAGCTCTAGAATTTTATTTTCAGATGAATTATCCAAGTCTGCTACAAAGCCAACAAGCCGATGATCAGATTATGACCACGTTGATGTAAATTGATAGTTTACCATTATATAAATTTAAGTAATTTTGCCAAATATTTAGATTTAAAGATTCTAAATTCCCAAAAGAATTTACATTTAATGTCTCTGACTTAGCCGTTCGTCACATCATCTCCAACATAAATCATAAGCGTCATTTCCTTTCGGCTTTCTCCAGAATACCCTAGTGACCAAATAATTTAAAATACATTTTTTTCAGGAAGTTAACACTTTCACAAAATATGGATCAGAATTATGACGAACTCATTTCTTTAATTCATTATTGGATTGATGGGCTTTTCACAGTGAGTAGAAAACTTTTTCATCCTAAATCTTAAATCAACAAAAATGTTCGTTTTATCAAACCATCAACTCTGCATGATGTCTTTTGGTCAATTTCACTCAAATTATGTTGCTTACAACTGTGTTTTCTCTTTGTTTGTTTTTTTTCTGTAGAATTTACCTCGAACTGTCAACCAAAGTGCAAGCTTCATGATGTTTTCTTCGCTGCAACCAACCATATATGATAATATGTGTATGTTGTTTCAGTATTATATTTTGGTTTTAAAAAATTTGTAGCGCTTACCCGGGGGGGGCAGTGGGTTTACCAACTGACGGTATGTGCGGCGAAAAAATTGGCTTTTAGAATCGCACCCTTACAGTGCAGAAAAAAATCGGTGAAATTCATACCCTTACAGTGCATTTTTTCAAATTTTAAACTCTTTTAGGGCAAAAAAAATCAACATTTTCGAGCAAAAGTTTGCAATTTTTCTCAGATTTGCTGAAATTTCCACCCTTACAGTGCATTTATCAAAAGTCCACCCTTACAGTGCATTTATCAAAAGTCCACCCTTACAGTGCATTTCTGATTTTTTGAAAAACATACCCTTAACCGCCGCACATACCCGTCGGTCAATTTGCCTGACTGCCCCCCCCCCCCCGGGAGCGCTTAGTACCACCTTAAACAACTTGATAAGAGTAGAAAAATGTTTTTCTGAGTATTTCTAGTCATGAGTTTACCTGGAAACCAGTAAAATATTTTAAAGATTTGATTTGACTTGACGATTTTTTCTAGATAAATTTCCTGCAAAATATCAGACCATTGTCAACATATCAGAAAGATGTAGCATAGGTATATCGTATTAGACCATATTATGTCTCTTCAAATTCCGTGAGGTTTACTCTCATTCTTTAAAAAGCCAATTAAACGCTAAAGGAAAACCATTAAGGTTTAACTCGATAAACAATTTGTACTAAATGTTCTGTTTTCACTTAAAGGTTTTATTGTCGAGTGTTCCCGTTTCATATCAAATTAAAATTGATAAGTAAGCAAACGATATCACTCTTATTTAAAAACAAAATCTTTAACGGGCCTGCAAATATTCTAAAAAGTTATTATTTGATATATTTTTCGCAGAAATACCAGCTGAAGTACAGAACTCGATGTTAGAGATGGTGTTACGTCATGCCTCGTCCATCCAAACAAACAAAGACACTTCTTCTTTTTTCTTATGTTTATTTCACTTGTATTGTCATGGGTCGAAGAAAATAAAAGATCAAGTCATTGCGTAAGTTTCTTTGTATTTTTATCAAATTTATCCAGCTATAAGAAAATCTTTCTTTAGTGCTAACTTTCCGTCTCATTTTTGACTTGTAAAGGACTAAGTAAATTAATTGGCTGTCTTAAATTTAAGGGACATGTCTTTGTATTATGATTTTATCATTGACCTTATGAATTACTTTTGAACTATGCACTATGAGAAAATTAGTTTTATAGTAAGTTTTTGTCTTCTTCAAGCATAAGGGATAAGAACATTATGTGTAACTTTGCTATTACTCGATTATTATCATTATGGTTCTCATCGTTTAGGCTCATAGAAGAAATTGGTGTCAAGAATGTGGAGGTGTCAGCCAATGTCGCCGATTTCTGTCAAAGCATAGAAGCCCATTGTGAAAAGTATTTCCTTTAGTTTTGGGTATAAAACTTCAAGAAAGAAATTTTGCATTGAAAACGAAAAAGAGGCTATTTATTGTTGACTTATTCCAATGAAAGTAATCCATCGATTTTCTCACAGCATTTAAAAAGGGTTTAGTCGCAGTCATGACTGGTGAAATTTTTGATATAGTTTTCATGATATAGTTTATCTTCAACCATTACTACATTTATCCATTCTGTGTTTTTTTTTGTTTCGTAGAGGTTGCTCAAAAGCTGTATGGAAAGCCATCATGAAACGATTACTAAACTTCACATTGAAAGAAATCGCAGCTTCCCTATCTTTCTACCTCCTATACGTCCAATATGTGGCCTCTATCAAAGAAATATGGCCCATGGTGAGGAAAACATCTTAAAATCTAAACCAGAATTCGATTCTCTGCACTGTCAGTCGGCAAACATTTTGTCTGAGTTATGAGTGAATTTCGTAAAACTTGAGTCTCGCAGCACAACTGCCATTCACGTAGATCTATCTACTTTGTAGCTCGTGCGAATTGATGCACGTCAAAACACAATTTTATGCTTATGATAAAAATTTACCTTATTGACTTTCATGTTAAATTTTTATTGATCAAACCTTTTTAGGCCATCATACAGAAATTACAAGGTCTAGTTCAATCCAGTCTTCTTGACGAATGTAGCTGGGAGAACGGATCACAACTTCTCTCCGTTTGCACAGAAATACTCCTATCTAATGGTCAAAAAGCAGAAATCAGATACGGTATAGAAATCATCTTTTTTGTGTATGTAAAATGTTTTTTCCGAATCTTAACTTTCCTTATTTTTGTATTTCGGAGCCATTGAAGATAAATTCCTATTCTTGATATGCGTAAGTCATTTTTTAACGTAAACACACGAAAAAAGCCAGTATTTGACCACTGCTTGTTACCAAAAAATAGAAAGACGGTGATCAAAACCTGGCTTTTTTCGGCTACTTCCGGTAAAAAATGCGACGTCATTTTGACTTACTCATATCAAGAATTGTTGTTAGCACTTGACTTAATAAATCTTACCTACATTCTTTTTGACTGTTCAACGCATACTTTATTCACAATAATTATGTAGGAGTCTGTTCTTTTAGGTGTTGCTTCAATCTTATGGGAAATTTCACAGAACTTCATCGACTACAGTATCCTTTTTCACCATATGTCGACTTAAAATGTTTTTGAATGTTCGTTCTTGAAACTATATTGAAATGAAGTATTTTCGTACTTTCTTTGTAGAAACCTTTCCTTAAAATGATGAGTAATCGCCTAAACGAAACACCTGAGTTTATTTTAATTCATTCATTCATTGAAACAGTCTCACAAATCCTTGAATCACAGACAAGCTAAAGATATTTTCCCTTGACTATATGTACACAACCAGACATATGTGATCGAGCAATGTTTTATTATCTGACTATTGGCAATGTCTCGCACGAATATGTAAGTGAAATACACGCTCTTTCTTGACTTGTTTGCATGCAAATCAACCCCCGGGAAGGGGGCATATAAGATAAGCAACCTACCTTACGTGTGTAAGTACGTTTTTCAGGCTGCTTCCCAAAATGCACTGTTAGGGTAGAAATGCGGGAGAAAGTGCACTGTAAGGGTGTACAAAGTGAGAAAAAATTTCTAAAGAAAATGAAATGAAAGGGTCGATTTTTTGCCCAAATTTGCTCGACCTTAGTTAAATTTGCTCTGTACTGTCGGGGTCCAACTTTTGTCCGCACGTACGTTAGTTTTCAGGTCGAGTGCCTCTGGTAGCAAACCAAACTTTCCTCCCTTTTTTCCAGTTTTCAAACATATTGATACCACATTCACAAGACAAAAATCAAAATGTTAACCATTTGGGAGGTATACTTTGTTTATTTGTTTTATCACAAGTTAGCTTCATAATATTTCCAAATGTAATGTTTGATCTGCTCTTCTTAATGTCTATGTGGATTTATTTCTGTTCCCTCTCTCCATAGGTAGATCTTTATAAAAGGTAAAATTTCCAGGGAAACTTTTTTATGAGAAACATCTAACCTTTATGTAACCAATTCTGTTTTTTTTTTAGAAGTTGCAAAGGCTATCAATTCTGGTTTACCTTTCATTAAAGAAGTCGAAGAAAGCTTCCTGTCCTTCCAAATGTAAGTAAGTGATATTTTGTCACCGAATAATTTGGCCCTGAGTAAATTTCCCGTACACCCCTTCTGTTGAGGATATCCATTTTTCGAGTTCCACAGCCCCCTGGGTGTCTGGGTTAAAAAAAAAGACCCCCTGGATATCCTGGATGTCCAAGTCGATAAAAGGATTGAATATTGTTATATCCATGGATTTTGTCCGGCACCCATGGATATCTAGACATTTTGTCCTGTCCGGCCCTTGAATATCCAGGCATTCTGTCCTGTACCACCTGGAAATCCTCTCCCTCTTATAAAGCCCTACTCTCTGGATATCCAAAATTAATAGCATTGATCCCCTGGATGTCCGATATATATCCTCAACAGGGAGGCACGGACTTTTTTGGAAAAGCAGAATTATTTGGCCTTGAGGTAATTAGCGCGTCTATGTGTAAAATATCTTCCAGCGCTGAGATGTCTTTTGTTGTAAGAAAACACTGAATAGACAAATTTGATTACCAAGGTGAGAAGAATTATTATTAAATATATTAGTAGAAAATGTATACGGATTAAAATATGAAAATTACAAGTATTGGCTACTGCCAGATTGATTCTTCCAAATTCTCGATTCCCAATGGGAATACACGTCATTGGAAAATTCTTCAAAGAAGTTACGTTGTGTTCGGATAGTTGCCATTGGCATTGGCATTGGCAATGCATTTTGGTTTTCGTTATTTTTGCTTTTCACTGGTGGCCCGATGGGACCAAATTTACTTTTACTCTCGTTCAACGGCTCATAAACATCCTTGTCGTCCTTCGGCATGAACCAAGGTTCGAAGGTTTCAATATTTTGGCTACTGGTTTTGGCCAGAAGGTTGGACAATCCGAAAGCCGAATAGGTTTCTCCTGATCCACTATCGGATTCGTATCCAGCGTCTTCCAATTCCTTTATTTTGGAAGCTTCTTCATAAACATGAGTTTGTTCCAAACCTTGTTCACTTTCCATAAGGAGATTAACATTTTCCCTGGTGTCGATTGCTGGCTCTTCCAGGCCGGTTAACGAGTCCTCATAGTGGTCTTCTTGGACCTCGACAGCATCGGCCTTATCTTCAATAATTTTAGATTTTATGATTTTATCACTGGGGTCCATGAAACAGATTTCTTTTTCAACAAACCGCCCTTCGTTTGTGAAAAAGCCTGAAAATTACAAAATTGGAAATTATGAGTTGTTTCTTCAAACATCAAATGTAAGCTGAACCAAAAACTAATTTGTTAGTAGCTTTAGTACAGACAAATTTACCTTTGGAATAGCTTTATTGAATTGATGTAGGAAGTCATTTATACAATTACCTGTTTCAAAAGATGAGCCATCGAACCATTCAGGGATCATCATGTTGTTCTTTTCAAGAATTCTTTTACATTCTTGCAATAAGTCTAAAATGACCGCCTTGTACGATCTGCTTCCACCTTAAATGAAAAATATGTTATTAGTTCTCGAAATTAGAAATTAGGCAAATATCAATGCGAATTTGTCTTTGTCTAAAGTCACAACTAATTTTTGTATCGTAAAATTAGAAAGCAATTTTCCATGAGAGACCTTCCAAAAGACTCCTAGGGTTAAGGTATTTCAAAAGTTCGAAAGCTTACCTTTCAACTTGGGAATACCGTTAGGTTTCTTGAAGACACGTCGAATTCTCATCTCAAAATTTTGTAATCAAGCAAATTGATTAATCGAATAACCAAACTAAATCAGATTATCTAGCGGTCCAAATTCAACTTTTACTTTGGAATAAAGATTTCAAGACTTTTTTTAAGTTTTCGTGCAAAAAAATATTTGACGTCAGTCTGCGCTATTACGTCAGTTATAAATTGATATCTGTAATAGGTATCTTATCTGGCCTATACTAGACGACGTGGATTTTTTCCCTTAGTATTTACTTCTTTGCACCATTAACCCTTAGAGGCGCGATCTGCTTCGAAGTGACTGGTAACGAAAACACAAGCGTAACAGTACTCTTGTAAACAATATAAAGTACTCTTATTTTCAACTATCAGCAAATTCAGGCAGAATATAGCTTAATAGAACTTTATTTTGGCGGAATATTTTAGGCAAATTTGGCGAATTTAGACGAAATTCGCCAAAACTAGTTCCCGCCGAAATATAATATTTTGTTCGCTCGCCAAAATCAGATATTTTGGTTTCTTGCCCTTAAAATTACCCTTAGAATTCATTGAAGTTGCTCAAAATAAGGGGAAATGGAACATATTTACGCTGTCATTTTGCCAAATTAAGTTCTCACCAAAATTAAAAAAACTTTTCACTCGCCAAAAATAAGCTAATATTAAATTTTTTTTTGACTTTTGCTACTCACCAATATTAGTTCCTACCAAAATTAGTTCCCTTTTGGTATGCTTTTATATTTCACCATACCAAAAGTCAACTTGTTGACTGCGCCTAAGGTATTTTATTCTAGAGTCTTAATTTCTCGCCACTCGCGCGACCCTACCTAATTTCCCAGGACATTTAGACCCATGACGTCATAATGTCTTGGGAAATTATGACTTTGAGGTCCTCATTTCCTGGAATATTTAAATTGACAACTTTATAAAATTACCAAGGTTAGAAAAATTGTTATTAAATATATTAGTAGAAAAAATGTATACGGATTAAAAATATAAAATTATAAATATTGGCTACTGCTAGATTAATTCTTCCAAATTTTTGATTCCCAATGGGAATACACGTCATTGGAAAATTCTTCAAAGAAGTTTCGTTGTCTTCGGATGTTTGCCATTTCGTTTTGGTTGCCTTTATTATTGCTTTTCACTGGTGGCCCGATGGGACCAAATTTACTTTTACTCTCGTTCAACGGCTCATAAACATCTTTGTCGTCCTTCGGCATGAACCAAGGTTCGAAGGTTTCAATATTTTGGCTACTAGTTTTGGCCAGAAGGTTGGACAATCCGAAAGCCGAATAGGTTTCTTCTGATCCGCTATCGGATTCATACCCAGCATCTTCAACTTCATTCGTTTTGGAAGCTCCTTCATAAACATGAATTTGTTCCAAACCTTGTTCACTTTCCATAACAAGAACAACATCTTTCCCGGTTTCGGTGACTGGCTCTTCTATGCCGGTTAACGAGTCCTCATAGTGGTCTTCTTGGACCTCGAGAGCCTCGTAATTGTCTTCAACGATTTTGGTTTTGCAAATTTTGTCATGACTGGAGCTTACGGAACAAATTTCTTTTTCGACGAACCGCCCTTCGTTCGTGAAAAAGCCTGAAAATATAAAAACGGGAAATGATTAAGATAAAGAGCTAAATTCTTTCTCAAAATATAATCTGCAGCAAATTAAAGCCTCCAATTTTTTAAATAAAATTTGAATAAAACAGCGATTTTTTGCTCATTGAAAACATATTCAAGAGTGGAATATTACAAAATAAAAAATAATCAAAATATTATAAAATAAAGAAAAAATCGATTTCGTGAAAAACAGTGCTATAATTATCATTTTCACGCGAGCGATTCTTTGTTCTAAAAACAATAAATGGAGCCCATTTCAACCAGCCAACCAGACAGAAGTTTCAAGCTATGTTTTTTGACTGAATGAATATTTTTGAAAATTTCTTCACAGTGATAACCCTCCAAGATAGATTGGAGATTTCCTAATAAGAAAGTGAAGATCCTAGGACAATTTTTAATGAAGTTTTTTTTTCTTCTTCATTTTCATCTTCATTTTCATTTTTTTTTTAATATTTTCAAATTTATTATATTTTACTCAATGTCATCTCTTCAACCAGTACAGAACCACTCTTATATACGAATTCTATCACATGTCCCAGTCTTTTTGTCTTCGCTACAGATTATATTGAGACAGACTTTATTTCACGAATTATAAGTCGAACCAAAAAATAGTACTTTTTAGTACACCACCAGGCTATACATAGAGTTGACTTTTTTATGTCTGCATACCTCTGAGTGGCTAAATGATATAAAAAAAGTCATTTATACAATTACCTGTTTCAAAAGATGAGCCATCGAACCATTCAGGGATCATCATGTTGTTCTTTTCAAGAATTCTTTTACATTCTTGCAATAAGTCTAAAATGACCGCCTTGTACGATCTGCTTCCAGCTGAAATGAAAATAGATCATCTTAGTTTCAATTATTCTAAAGACAGATAAAGTATATATAAATGCAAGGAAGATCCCTTGTGAAATCAAAAAAATGCTGATCCTTCAAAACTAGCAGTTGTTTAATAATTTTAGAAATTGGAGCGTTACGTCTTTCCATTCTTCCATTAAAGAATACGTCTCTTTATAAAAATATATAACACCGACCATAAAATAATCAAAACGCTTTGACTAGATGAACTCAGAATCACAATAAATTTAAACTAAAAAATCCAAGAAATCTATTACCTTTCAATCGCAATACACTATTAGGTTTCTTTAAAAGACGACGTACTCTCATCTTGCAACTTCCAAAAATAAAGTCAATGAAATGAAGCAAAATCAAATTGACAATTTTATAATCCAACAGCAAAATAACTAAATATCTATTGGCTATTCACTACTGTTGCTCTAGAGCAAAATATTCCAACTATTATTGATTTCGGCCAAAACATCGAACTTTAAAGTACTGTGAAAAATATTTGACGTCAATTTTTTCTGGTTGTCTAGCTTTCACGTCACATTTTTGTATTGCTAAGACCGATTTAATCATAGTTGCTATAATAAAAAACAAGTCCGGCTCGGAAGTCGGGTTGTTTTAAATTTTAAAGATGATTTTTTTGTCCATCGATACTGGTCATATTGATCACATGATCAAAATCTGCGTCAGAGAAATCAACAAAATCTACAAAATTAGGAAAGTCGCTGCAGGTGACCCAGCTAAACAATGTAGATTGTTCACCGATATTGATCATTGATAAAATGAAATTGAATCTGCTTGCCTGAGTTTGCCGACCAGATAGATATTCAATTGACCTTGATTGAACCTAAATTTGAGTAAATATACTAGTGACAAAGCTCCATATCGAAACGCTTGTTGTTGTTTTTTTACCAGGGATGATTGCAACCAAACATACGTCGAAAGGGTCCTACCGGATATTCCCGAAAAATGTAAGTCGTCTTCTGATTGGTTGGTAGTGGACAGGAGTGTTTCCATTATTAATTTTTTAACCTTGATGGCATCACTTGAATGAGTGAGTGTTAGACTTTATCCGACTTTTTCCAAATTGTGAACATTTCTCCTGTAAATTTAATTCTTTTTTTATTTTAGCTCCTGCACAAATTTACCACGAGACTTTGACAAAAGATGGAAACTTTGATAAAATAATTCAGAAAAACTTTCTGCTATCTTACGTAAGTTTACTTTGTATCCAAATTCACTTTCTTTACTTTTCCTGTGTTTTTTTTTTTGGCTCCTCTTTTTTCTTGTTTTGTTCGTTCCTTCATTCTCCGGATATCAAAATCCACATCTTAAGCCTGAACCCATTATTTCTCTCATATTTTCAAAAAATCTTAAAAGCCAAGTTGGTCGTATTTATGCAATGTTCGTTCATTCATTCGTTCATACATCTTTTCATTCATCTGTTCGTTTATCTGTTCATTCATTCGTTCATTCATCTGTTCATTCATCTGTTCATTCATTCATTTATTCATTCATTCATCTGTACAGAAAGACGACCTGGAGAACAAGGAAACTGTTGACGATATTTTCGGAATCGAAGTTGAGATCATTTCAGAAGAAAATCATACAAGTGCAGAAAACGTGTCGTGCCCATACCTCTCCAAAAGGAAAAATACCAAGCCTGAAGGTAAACGATCCATAAGTTTGTTAGTCTGAATCACAGACCTCTTAAAAACCCGCTGGTAGTATACACAGGAAAAAATGTTCGAATTCATGGCTGGAAAAATACCATTTTTCGCCCCCGAATATGTAAATATCCAACCTGGAATTACGTCATTTTCGCCGCCGAATATATAAGTATCCAACCTGGAATCACGACATTTTCACCCCTGAATAAGTAAATATTCAACCTGGAAAAATGCTTTCCACCCTGGAAATAAGCCCTTTTCGAACCTGAAAACTATTTTATGAATTATAACGAGGCTGGAAAATTATTTTCTCTGGTGTAAATAAAGCAATTTTCCTACCCTGTAAAAAGTCATTTTTCCTACCCTGTAAAAAGTCATTTTTCCAAGGCTGGAAGAGGCGTCAACATTAACCCTGGAATTCGATAGTTTGTTCATGTGATAGGTATCAGGAGCACGAATCCGTTAGTGGATATCAGTAGTCTATACGTCTGTTAGAGCAGGTATCCCGGCGATTTTCTTTTACACTTTTGTCTGGATTTTGATATTGGTGATATTGGTAAAAGTGTGAACTGTGTGTTTTGGTTGGAACTTAAATTTTTTGTTATTTTTTCCACAAAGGACAAAGGTTAGCTGTTTGCTTTACCTTCGAAAAACCATGTGCTGCAGATTTCAAGACAAGGTAGTTAATTGCTAAAAGTTTTACATACCGTATAGTAGGTCTATTAATAAGTTTCTTATATAATTGAAAGAAGTGTTGCTTTGAAAATATTAACTCTCCGATATGTGTTGATGGTTAAGATGGTTAATTTTAAATATCTCTACAAATTTTTTACCATTGCAGTTGCATTTTTTGGCTCGCTTTATCACTTCTCAATGCTAAGGGTCACTTCGCCCTTATTTTAGGCGTACAAAGTGTCGGGAACAAAAACCTTTGCAACTTTCGCGATTTTAGTTTTTTTTTCTCGCAAAAGTAAACGTCTTTGGGACTGAGTCTTGAGAGTTTATTCTCGCCAGCGAAAGGTTTTGTCGTTAATTTCACGTAGAGTTTCTGCTTGCGAAAGCATGAATGATTTTTTTGTTCCCCACTCATAATGTTACTTCAAAAAAAGAAATATTCTTAAATTCCAGGATAACATACATTGACAGACAGAACGAATGTTCGGTTTGCGCATGTCAATCTTTTCAACTGTCATTTGTGGACATCATTCAACCCTTACCTAAACTTTCTACCGGACAGGTAAGTGTCCAAAGCAGCTTGTCATTTTAAATTCACCTCATTCTCATCTCGTACCCAGAGCCACTTGCGCCATTTTTTTATTTCCCCAATAGACGTGATACAACCTTTCATGAGCGCTATCAGTAGATAAGAAGTGAACTAAAGGAACTGGGTTCGACTTTGTTCTTTGGTTAAAGTGAATATACCGGTAGATGTCATTTTGTGATCCTTGTGGTTATTGGACAAATTTACAAAAATTGGCGCAGTTTATTTTGTAACGCCCCCCCCCCTGGGGGGTACTAGGTTTGCGTAGTGATGGGTATATCCGAGTCAAAGTTCGACAATCGACCCCTGAAAGACCGAATTTCGACGTTTTTGCGACCCTCTTAGAGACTTTGTCCCAATTTTTAGCTCAAATTTACCAGAATTTATGACCCTTTTGAGGGAGTCGGCTTTTTGTATTTCGTAATTTTGCGATATTTTCAGAAACTCAATTGCGAATTTAGCGTTTTATGTAACCTTTTGAGGGACTTTCGAGAGTTTAAAAAAGGGCTTTTATGACTCGCACATACCTGACATCCATTTTGCCCAAGTACCCCCCCCCCCCCCCCCCCCCCCCGAGTGTAAACCATTATTTTAAACTGATTCTCATCCATCTTTCCCTTTTTACAGAATATCGAGTTATTCCATCAACTTTGGAATGATATTATTAACGACCAAAAGTCTATGTAAGTAGCAATGAAGTGAATGATTTGAACAATGATTGGCTTTCATCCCTTTGAAGAATAGTTCAAATTTGTTTCTAAAGGCTTGGGGACACGAGAAGTTTTTTTCGCGTTGGTGCAATGCAACATGCTCCATCCCACCAACCTGAAACGCTTTCTCGTGTCTCCACCCCATTTTTCTTTCTACCAATAAAAGTGAAATCTGACTTTTGTCCCAGGGACAAAATCAGCGTGTCTTTTGGGTATTTTCCTCACTTTTTGTCCCATGAAACAAAAAAAGAAACCACACACTTTTTTTCTTGTGTTGGTGGGATAGAGCATGTTGCATTGTACCAACGTGAAAAAAACTATTTGTGTCCCCAAGCCTTAACTTTTACCGGAATTCATCTTTCTCTTTCAGAGAGAATCCCACATCAATGAAAGCTCTTTCAGTCAAAGTGCTTCATAATTCAACTCAAGAGCAATTGTTGACGCTACTACAACCGTTTACCTTGGATGATGACCAAGATTCAGGTCAGGATCCCTTTTATTCGAAATTCTGCTATTCGAATCTTTATATAATTCGAACTAATCCCCAGTCCCCGCCAAAGAGAAACCCACTTAAAATATCTTATATTATAATACGCTTAAATCGGAACTCTCCCATTCTCGCATGAGGCTTTTTCGCTAGCGATTTTTAAATACACGGCAATTTTTTTCGCGCCTTTTTGATTGTATATTCAATTCTATTCGCCAAGTGCACTTCCATTCAAGAGAGCACATTTCTCCTTGATGGAGAAACACAACTGACTATGCAATAGCACTATCAGCATAATTTATAGTTTTTTAAAAAAAAGTTTATGTCGGTTATGAAATAATTTTGATTCACATGGGAATACGTCGAAGATAAAATTTGAGTTTTCAAAAAGACATCATATTTATGATTACCCTTGAGATTAATAAAACTCCGATGACATTTCCCTTCTATTTGATACTCTGATAAAAACATTTCAATTTAATGGACTTGACAATATGAGAAAAGTTGATGACTTATTCCCAATTCAATTATGAAAATTTTCAATCAATGTTTGCTATTTTTTGTTCTATTGAGATAGCAAAATGAAAACGCTTTTACTTACGCATTGAGTTTAATTGTTAAATAATTGTTGACTCTGTTAAGAGGTATTGAAAAAAGGCACTCTTTATATTCCACCGTAAAGCACTGTGGTCTTTGGAGTGATCGGTGTTGCCAAGTACCTCCAATACTGAATTTGAATTTCTATTTGTTTTTTATCTTCATCCTTGCGTGAGGAAAATAATAGTCTTTCCTCTCCCAAAAACCCAAAAAAAGCACGTTTAAAGTATGACCGATTTCTCGCGAGAAATTTTTAACTCAATTTTCACCAATATTTGCATGAGCATTATTTTTAGCGAGTCAAGAACATTATTGTTTGAAGGTTTTCAACAAAAGAAATTATGACAAATTTATACAATTTAATAAGGAGAAGAAAAATCAAAATTCAACTAAAAATACTTTCACCATATTTTTTAATGTGCATTAATTTTAGTGTCCCCTTAAAAATTTTAAACATCAATTTTTACGAAAAAGGCCTAAATTTAACAACATTTCTTCTCGCAAAATAAGTACATTTGTATACAAATCCCTACAAGTTTCTGAAAAATAGAAAAGCGAGCGAAGCGAGCGTATTAAAAGGAGTAAGAAGTCGTCTCGGACGACGCCGGGACGGCTAGTATTTAATAATTCGAATCTCTCTTTAATTTGAATAAAAAAGATTCCCCGTTTCAGTTCGAATTAGCGACTGTCAACTGTATTCATTTTGATAGTTTGTCATTTCCCCACAACTTGTGCGTGTTTGAGCTAATTATTAGTTGGCCTCAATTCATTTGCTATATACGTACTATCAAGTTAGTTGCTGTTTAACGGCGCACCGTATAAACTTTCATAACCTTTTTCTTTCATCAGCATTCTTGAAAGTTGGATTTTACTTGCCGCCACAGAGCACTATTTTAATGAAATTCGAATCCAGTGAAATGAGAACGATCGCACGAATAGCAGTTGATAATTACACGTTACTTGATGACCTCGACCGCTACTTGAACAAACTGGCGAACTCTTAAGAATTACAAAACGGACGGGATTTTTATGTGAATGTTTTCTAATATTTTGTATTAATTTTGATTTTCTAGCTATTTTCTCGACGATTATCGAATTCTGACTTCTGGGCTTAGCATTTTCACTTGAAACAGGGAAATTCAAAGAAGATGCCTTCTATATTATAATACGCTTAAATCGGAACTCTCCCATTTTCGCTTGAAGCCTTTTCGGTAGCGATTTTTTAAAGCACACGGTAATTATTTTCGGTGCTTTTTCTGTATTTATTGGTCATTCAATTGGTCAATTTTCAGCCTTAAAATGAAAACCGTGAAAACATCAAAAAACATGTTTTGTGTTTCGTTATTTCTAATCTTCTTTTTTGAAGATTTTCAAGAGTAATATCCAATTTTCAAAGTTATTCCAAAGTCACCCTCGAATGTCTGCCCACGATGTTGACGATGGCTAGCCACGATGATTGGACTACTAAAGGCTTAAGAATAGGTTTACAAGATACCCTTGATGGTAGATAAAGATCTACTTTCCTTGCCACTAGATTAAAAGAATGGCAGTTTCGATTCGATTTGCTTTCAAAATTACTCTACCATTTTTTCTCTTTTTTTAAGACAGAGTAAGAACATAGTATAAGAAAGCCGCGGCTGGAATGAGTACAGCTGAATTTCTGTTGTTCTATCTATGTCGTAAGAACGAATTTTTTTTATGGTTCAGTGACAATTTCCATTGTCAATTTAATTTGACTTTTAACAAACTCCCTCGTTGGACGTAATTTTGCTCATAAATGCAAATCTCTTGATAATTCGCGCATTCATAACATCAAAGTAAAAGAAAAGACTCTTGGTTTAAAAGTTCTAGAACGTCAGAATGTCAGTGCTTTAAGAACTTGAAGAAAATTGAGTGCCTCGAAATGCCTTCCTGATTATTCTGAAAAATTAATACTTATACTAGTAAATAAATATTCAAGCTGCATTCTGTGAAAATTCCATTCGAAAAACAACAGTATTGAGGTGACAGCAAGCATTCAAAGTTTAACATTTGAAAATTAGTTCTTGTAATAAAATGTGTGTTATTTGGTCCAAAATTTATAAAAGTTTATTTGGAATTTATAGAAATATACTTCAAATAAGGTAATAAGAGAGGATAGCGAGAAAAATTTGAGACTTGAAAAGTAATTGTACTTCAATTAAAAATTATGAACACTTTTAAGGTTAAGGATTTTGTTACCTTCGACTTAGTTCTTATAAACCACGGAGACACAGATAGAACATCCATTTACGACAAAAACAATAGCGTCATCATTCCAGCCGCGGCTTTCTTATACTATGGTAAGAAAGCGATTTTCTTGAAAAATCAACTTGGTGAAAGTAGCAAAAATTGTTTAACTTCAATAACTTTCTTGAAACATATTAAGGTTGTCTCATGTAATTTTTTCCTTGGAAAATACAAGAAATGTGTTTTATCTAATTTTCCTTAGAAATACTAGTATAATTTAAGAAATATTTTCTGTATAACTTTTCTTGGAAAATACAGGAAAATGTTTTAATGGATGTTCCTTTCGATATAGGAAATATTATTGTTCATTCTCCTTGGAAAATGCAAGAAATCGTTTAAGTAAAAATACGTTTATTTTCTCAACAATAACAGCGAGCTTAATTATCACGGTGAAGAGTCTTCTCGGACGAGGCCGGGATGGCTAGTTTAGGGTAATAACTCGTGGGATGAAAGCTCATTAATTTCATTTTGTATAATCTGAAAAAAGTATACGTCAAATGTTTCTTGTAATTAAGTCAGCAATAAATAAAATCTAACAAACATTGAAAATTGTAGATAATAAATTAATTTGGAAATAAAAAACAAAGTTGTTCATATATCAATTTTTTGCATGAGGTGCATTTGTGATTTTTAATCTTTTCATTTTTACTCATGTGGTCCTTCATGGCCTGGAGCGACACAACATCCAGACTTTCCAACTTCTGGTTGCTTGAAAACTGTTCCAGCCGGGCAGATATTGCAGACGGGAAAGGGATAGATTTTTCGGATAGGGTCCATTTTATGTGGACATTGACAGTAAACACGTCTGTTGTCGAAAGCTGGGTATTGGTATCTGATGTCGTCTTTTGGGCAGAATGGGCAACTGTCGTTGTAACCTGATATATAAAAGAAATGTTTTTGAATGAAGAGTCATTTTAATCAAATGAGCCTAAATGTTCACTACATACCTAAGAATTGCTTGAAAAAAGCATTTAGAAGTTTGAGTACTTATTTCGCTCTTTGTGATTAGAATCACCGTCAAATTTTGGTAATGATTTTCTTTGATGAAAAAAATTATTTTGTAGAATTGCTTTTTTATAAGTTATTATGTGACCTCCTTAGTTTAGAGTTTTTTTTTCGATGAGTATGTGGTCGCTTATGGTCGCTACTGGAGGTTTGGGCAAGAGTAATTTACTTACAGATGGGATCTTTTTCTTCTTGTTCCTTTTCTTCCTCTTCCATTCGTTTGAGGCATCCTGAAGAAAAAAAGAAAGAGTCTCCATTTAACAGATTGGAAATAATTTTTGAGAATAAATTCACCATTTAACGGATAAGAAGTAATTGGTATATTTCCAAGACCATTTAAAGAAGGAAAATATGGTTTGAATGGTGGTATCGACTTACGTTCTTTGACCTCTTCTTTGTCGAAGTCACGTTCGTGGACGCAAGTTTGACACTCATCCAAGAATCGGGTGAATCGTGGACAACGGAAGCATTTGAGCGCACGGCATTCAATGAATTCACGTCCTGTTTCATCATTCTTGTTACGTTTGTATGCTCTCAAGGTGAATTTTCCTTTGCAAACATTTCTGGCACGTCTTGCTGAAAAAGGAAAGATATATTTTTTTTATAATCTTCAAAATAGTCATCTAGTCTCTGTTATAAATGTACTGCAAGCCACGTGCTCGGTTTAGTCTAGTCGGTGTATGTTGTAGAACAAATATTTCATTAGTCCTTGTTTTGACATAAAACCTTCAAATTGCTGCATTACATAATTTTAGAATTGCTGGGAGTTAGAATTCCAATCCTTTATTTGTACCCAGAGCTACTTGCATACCACTTTTTGGATTTTTTACTGATAAACGTATTGCAATCTTTCGTGAGCGCTATCAGAATTATAAAAAAGGCACTGAGTTCGAGTTTGGGGTAATTCTTCTTGTTGACTTACGACATCTGGGGTTGAAGACTGGTGGTCTTGTTGGTACAATGATCGGATTGCCGTCGGCATCGGTTTCAGGTAAGTAGGATCCTGGAAGGAAAAAAGTTGAAGTCAAAGTTTAACAAAATTGTTTCTCAAAGGTCCGGGGCCACTTGAGACATTTTTCAATTTTTTAATTGAAAAACTTTGTTTCAAGTGGTCCACCTTATTTAATGATAATCGACGAATATGAATTTGTATTTCATAGTGTCCAAAATTTTCTGCAACAGTTTCTGTCTAGGTATCATAATTTCAATGAATTAAGGAAGCACTCAGATGATTGAGAAAGTAATAAATTAATTAAAGATTGCGGTTTAAGAAATAATTTTGTCAACAAGTACATACCACATGCTGCAATGGTGATGCAGACAGCCAAAATTGTAAGTTTCATCATCTTGAAGACTTTGTTGTTATCCCTTTACAGGTTTATTCAAAGTAAAGATGAAGGATGATTTTCAATTTGGATGGATAGAGCTTTTATACTGATCTTCGGTTACGTAAACATATCCTTTCATCAAGAGGGTGTTATTTCTCTTGCTACTCCTGAAAGAGACCCATCATTTCCGCCCTATTGACACTCGCCCGCTTTCGGTTTGATAGACAAAAGACAAACAAAGTTGACAACCCGATAACAGTTACGGAATGTACACAACAAGGCCCAGCTACGTCATATTACAACAAAACCATCTTCGTTCTATGTGACGAAATTGTATCATTATTCGGTATCCTTCTTTATACATAATACCGCGACTGGGTGGATAAGGTATGAAATTGATGTCAGTAAACCTACCCATCCTGAGTGTCTGCAAATTGTCTGTTGCTATGTAATGGAGTTGATGAGATCAGGGATATGTTATAGCGGAGCTGGATGAAGGACGAGAATTCCTTAGCGAATTGCTTCTTTGTCTTTTCTATTGTCAACTGTTCATAATAGAAATCCATCTCAACCTCGTCCCCATGACGATTTGCTTTTTATATATGATGTAGCAAATCGCCCTGGCAAACAACATTAGTATTCCCTTTGATCTGTTGTTATTCGCCGACACGGGAAATTATGACAGAGTCAGCATTTTTTTTCGTGTGGGCGTCTATATGTAAATCGATGTGAAGTGCAGGCTGTCTGCCTGCTAAAAAACAAAACAGTTTTCGAAGTCAAACTTTCAGTCAATATGTAATGAAATGTTATTATCTTGTTATTTTTGTACTAAAGACTGGGTAGATCTTTTTCTTTATAATGTTTGATGTGAAAAAGCTTCATAAGTAAGTAAGAAGTAATGTTACGGATATATAAGTAGGCAGATAGGTTGGAAGGAGACTAGCCTACAACTTTTACGTTTTACCACTGCCACTAGTTGCCACTATTGACTATACAATTTTATTGTGTATCCACTATACAATTTTATTGTGTATCCCCTGCCTAGCATTTTCATTAAAATTGCAACTGAATTTTTGCTTGTTGTGTTGGTGTTGTACTGTACTTTTGTAAGGACATATAATCCAACATGTTTGGAAAGCAAGAAAAGTTGATGGGGGGGGTCAGGGGTGTGAGATCTGGTGAGATGACAATAAATCTCATTGAACATTCTTGGGCTTTGCATTTTCAAATTTTCCCGTAGTTTGCACCCCTCTTTTACCCCCTATTAAAAGAGGATGCCAACTTTTCTTGGGTCTTTCTAGGGGGCACAGTACAAATCCTGCCAAAAAAAACTGGGGTGGGGTGAGAATTTAGGGAAATAAAATAATAAAGGGGGTTTGAAAATTTTGGGCAAAACTTAATGTTTACATTTTAATACTTTTATGTCCCTTTAAAAGAATAAATGATAAATGTGATTGATGGCAAAAGTGTAGGTTAATAAAACTAGCAAAGTTTCATTGTAATGGCTGCATATACTTTGTACTCTTTAAATAATTTTGGTGGTGCATAGACATAGAGCAAGTTTCCTTCAAAACGAATGTTCTGTAAGAAAGGGAGGGGGATGGATGGGAATAAAGGGGGTCTCTGCAAATTATGTTTGCATAAACAGCCTTCTGACAGAGTCCCCGTTTCACTGATATTATATAATTCAAGAAGCTAACAATGCGGCGTGGATGATTTTAATATGGTGCAGTGAGAGCTACAGATCGAATCTGTGTTTGACTGGACGCACCAGTCTTTATGATTAACTTTATAAAGATACAGTCTGTATTGCAATAATTCTTTGATAAAAGCATAACAAATGTGTGCATTAAAAAAAAAAACTGCTCGCAAATATTATTTTTTAACTCAGCTTATTTCAAAGCATTGCATGAAAATTGAAACCAGCAATTTAGCTCTTTGTCAGAACTACTTTGCAGACAAAGTTCTAGCCTATTTGGAAGAGTCTTTTCCATAATAAGTGTAACCAGATGGTTTGTAATATTTGGCATGTGGGATCAATGAAGTATAAGCCCGAAGGGCTAGAAGTCAATCTCCTTGGTAGGATTTGAAGCCAACAGATCCTACCAAAGTTGCACAGCCTTGAGCGGCTCGCCTGGTTTTTACACAAATGACAGATTGAAACTAAAATTTACCCCTAAATTTAGAAAAAAATTTCAATCGTAAACAAAGGAATTGCTAGATTCAATCTGTCGTCAAAAATGCGGCGCATTTTTTAAGGCTTCATTTTTTCTTGCCTGAGAAAGGTTAGATTAGAGATTGAACTCTAGCCCTTCGGGCTTTAAACTCAATGTGTCCTGTAATAACCCATTTAAAAAAATTCTAAATTCTGATACCTCAATTTCGGAAAGTTGTTACAAAAAAATACTTTGAGGTTTTACTTGGCACATTTTGCATAAATGATTTTCACGGTTGCCACTCACTTTTTGCTCAAACCCTTTCATATTCCAGTATAAAGATTGTATTTCGTGGAACTAATTTTTGCAGCACTCTTTTGCGGTTAAAGGGGGTCACTTTGCAATTTTTCGGGAAAAAAATCCCCCAAATCATTTTATAATGATAACCCCAATTTTATGAAATTTTCCTGAAAAAGTCCCAAACCAAAACCTTCATTCTCCTAGGGGTTTTTGGGAAATGCACCCCAAAATCGCTTAATATTGACCTCCCCATTATGGATTTTCTCCCAAAGTACCAACTCCCCTACTTATTCCACCAACCCCTACAATTAAACACAAGAGTAGACACCGAAAAACGCATTAGTTCCACAGAAATCAGTTCCTGCGAAAAATATTGCTATTAAACTTATAATATATAGGCTCTTTTAGTTTATAGTGTGTTATAATTTCCTCGAATTCTGAGAATTGGAGAAGTAAAAAGATTTTTCTGAATGAAAACAGTGGAATAAGATATTTCAAAGATCAGAGATTTTCTGATTTCTTTAAGAGCTTGTTGACATATGTATCTGATGCATGTGCTTGATTTGCTAAGTTCTCTCCTACTGTAGAAATAATTTGACTCACACAAAAATATTCTAAAATAACCTGCCTGACTTTTTTCTAAAAGGCCCTATATAAGACCAGAAAGAATTACGAACATCATATCCTCTTGTAAATATAATATAGGATGAAAAGGGAAAAAAGATTAAACCTTGTATCAAGAATATTTTGAAAATTGTTTCTTTCTATCTTTCACTAGAATTAACAACACAATTAAGTGTCAAGACACAAAATTTGTAAGCCTCTTTAAAAAATACACTTACACGTTGATGCGTCTTTTGGATCAAAATAGATTTTCAATAACAGAATAAACAGGCTGTACCCTTATGGTAGACCTTTAGGCTAACGCTATGTTCTATTGAATAAGGGAAATTACTTCTGCATATATACACGAGTTGTACTTATTCAAAACAGAATAAATTATTTCATCTTAAGGCAACAGCTGTAATTTATGCTGTAGTAATTAGTTATTCAATGGACCATCCTGATCACCTAATGTCTATCATAAAGGTTGGTGAGTCCAGTCTAAACACAGATTTGATCTGTAGCATCACGCTTCACCTTGTCTTGATAATTGTCAGATAAATTGCAACAAACAATTGCCAAAAAACTCTGGTACTTTTTCTTGATTTCAGAAGAAATACACGTAGATTTGGTCGAGCAATATACTGTAGTTACAAGAAAACCAAGAATGGGTTACTGTATTATCAGAGATATCAAACTATCAGTTTTTGGCAATAAAAATCTTCCATATTCCCAAGTCAAAACAATTTGAATTGAGATAAAAGTGAAACATTTAAAGACGTAAAAAATCAGAAATCAGCTCCCAAAATCTTTACGAGTAATTTCTTGTTCATTTTTCTTAACTTCTTGTGAGGCTCACAGTTTTGAACCAAATCTCCAGATCTCAGAGTTTTTCTGCCACCTTAAGATCAAAACAAATTCAATGTGAAAATTTTTGTATAAAAACAAACCTACAGGGATAAGTACTGGGAATTCCCAAAATTTTACCTTTTATAGATATCATATAGCCTTTGTCAGTTGCAAGAAAGTTCGGAATTTTGTGGGGGAGGTACTAAACTAAACAGACCATTTTCTACAAGTTTTTAGGAATTTTTTAACAATTTCCTTAAAAATAAAAGTCACATGGCTTTCACACGAAATCTCCAAGTTTTTAGAGGAACCAAATTAACAGTCTCCAACTCTTTTTCTTTTTTTCTTTGTACAAAAGTTCTGGTTTTACCACCTTCGATAACATGGAAAATGAAAAGTGCTGACTTCAAGTATATATGAAATGAATGGATCCCTTTTTAAAAAAAGCATTTACCTTCTTATATAATCCATCCATCATCTGTATGCTTCCTTCTTCCAATTTCGATCAGCCTGGTGACTGGCTTTACAATCTTTCCATTACCATTGGCATCAGCCATTTTTTTCAACTTTTTAGAGGAGGGTCAGAAATGCATGAACAGAAACTTATACACATCTTCCATCGATGAGCTAATGTTTTGATCGATTAAGGTATGTGATTGGTTCTTAGTAGCTGTGACGTCAATGCAACCACGGTAACAGCAGAAAAAAATTATCTTCCAGAAAATGAAAGCTTGCGAAAAAATAGTTGAAATCCAACTTTTTTTTCGCTGACGTCAGCGAATTTCAATCCTTTTTTGCCAGGGCGATTCGAAACGACTATCAAAATTATAAAAAAGTGAGAATCAGGCCCTGGGAACGAGGTTGAAATCCATCTCTGTCCCCTTGAGTGTTCTGTTTTTATAAGAAAAATGAAGCAGACAAAGTATTCATGCAGTACGTTTGCACATATTTTGCTATGATGTTCCCGCTTTTTATCAAAATGATATTTGTAGAAGATACCCCAAAAGCTTCCCTGTAAATGAAATCGATTTTTATCAGCGTGTGTTATGAATTTTGGAAGCTTTCATGATTTCTCTTTAAAATTTCGGATGTAAATATTTTGACAAATATTGTTTCAATTGACTTGAAATTTTTTCCATAATCAGACATACCGACTTGCTATCTGAAAATATCAGTTAGAAAGTGAGGCACCCCGCGGTGTAGTGCGGTATTTCAAATGAAAAAGTACTATTTATAATCTTAGAGAAGAAACTTCTTATAACTTTACTAATGAAAACAATGTTTTTCATTTTTTTAAATTGTCATTCACCAATGTTTTACAGACCCTCTTGATAATTAAAAGTTTTTAATCGTGAACGATAAATGTAGCAGCAGAATCATTGGCTAAGAGGAAATCCAAATTTCACGAGTTTGTAATTAAAAAAGTTAAATTTCATATCAAATTTTAATGTCAGTGACAGAGATAAGAACAAGGCTTTTTTAAATGTGCGTTATCCAGCTCCGCTATAACATATCCCTGATGAGATGATGATGATCAGATTATTATTTGAATTCGCTTTAAAAGTGTGAAATAATTCTTGTTTTGCTTACCATCATTTTTCAGCCAATGTTTCAATCCTAATAAATTATATACCGTTGGAAAGATAATCCAAAGCACCAATCTCGTCCCGTGTATCCCAGGCTTTGTTTGTGTACCGATGGGCACCATAGAATATCTAGCACTATCAATCAGTAATTAGTAATGAGAGATTTTCAAACTTTTCTTAGATTATTAAAAAGCTGATAATGCACAGGGAAAGAGGTTGCCAAAAAACGATAATTTTTTAAAATCATTTGCAAAAATTCTAGAAATTAAAGATTGGAAGAAGAAAAAAGGATAGATCCTATAGATCCTTTGCTTTAAAAACACTTTTTAGCATGGAGGTACTTTTTATAGCCTTTTATGATTTCAACTAAAAATTATGTTGCATCCAAAGTTACAGCCGATCTAGTAAATGGTCTGTTGAAGTAAACGAAAGGGTTTCTTCGAATTCAACAAGCTAACAATATGGGCTCTTCCAGAAATTGTGCGTGGGGGGGGGGGGTGGAGGAGGATATATTGAATAGTTTTGTCCAGGGGTAGTGGAAAATCCGCAAAATTTGGCTTGTTTTAGGGGTAATTTTGAATGCCCGGGGGGTCAACTGATGCTTGTCCGTGGTGTAAGATCTGCGGTCCGGGGGTCATAATTCAAAATGTCCGGGGGGTAAATTTCCAAAAGCTAAACTGTCGAGAAATACTAGTTTTATTAAGTAGCGCCGAAAGGGTTTCAGCCGTTTTCATGCCCGTTTCTTACATTTGCACCACTCACTTGACAACCTTTCGTGAGTGTTACCAGAATTGAGATTACTCTTGGGTACCTAATAGCCGGGGGGGGGCCCGCTAATTAATTTTTCGAATATTTTCCACCCAGGACATTCTTATTCCAACCCCCCCGCTTATTGAGTTTTGGGAAAATCTTTTTGAAAATTCCCTCTTTTGCCCTAATTTTACTGTATTAGCCTCCTTTTCGAACATTTTCCACTCAGGACATTTTTATTCCAACCCCCCCTGCTTATTAAATTTTGAGATTTTTTCCAACCCCCCTGCTTATTCAAAACCCCCCGGCTATTAGGTACCCGAGAGTAAATAGATAACCGAACTACGGACTGGGGGCTATAGTTTCAGTTACCAGCCTGTTCATAAACTGTTGGTTTTCTGTGATGGATTCGTTCTCTCTAATTAGAGTTTATAAAGAAAGTACAGCTTTTAGCCAACTACTTTGGCTTTGCTTGGATTAGCAGCCCGAGGGAGGGGCGCTGACCGACGGCGACGTGCCGCTAGAGTTTGAAAAGTTGACCTTATCAAATACGAATGTTTGGTAAATTTGGGACCCTGTCAGAAAGGAAAATCGAAAATCCTACAGATAGACTGAAGATAAGATTTGACTTTTTGAAAAAAGCAAACTAATTGTGCACTAGCTAAAAGTTGATATTTTTTGTTGTGACACTCTAACAAGGACATGCTAATTAAACACAAATCTTCATAATGATGCGATTAGTCGTCAAGAATCTCCAATTTCTATTTCTGATAACATAACAAGGAAGATGTGAACAATGCATGACGTAATCAGAGGACAGTTGCGATGTTATCGAGTTCGAAAAGAGTTGAGATGAGATCTTCAGTGAAAAGACTTCAATACATCAAAACAAAAGAGATCCCTTCACATGTAATTGATGAAAAACTTTCGAATGTTATAAAAAAGATGCATAAACAACAACATGGGATCTGTCACAATTTTAAACTGTCGTAACGTCACGATGAAAGTTCAGTGTGTACAAGCTTGATAAAGATATCTCATGATTCTAGTAACTTTCTTATTTCATTACACAGATAGGGATATTGCAACGGTTATCAGAAGTCGGAAAAAATAGATTCAGAAATGGGTTGTTTTTCTCATTATCTTCGGCGTAGTGTTGTGATGATCATCGCTCGCGCGTACTTTAGACTTTCGCGAAGTCGAAAAATTGCGAAATTTACAACATTTTCTGAATTGAGGTAAAACTATTATTTATATTTTTTGCGAGCATAAACTTCCCAAATCGTTAGAAAAAAATCAGAATTTTGGCAAAGAAGGAACAAATGTTTTTGAATCCGATAAAACGGTAGTTCTTGGGCTAAAAATATGCTGAATTTTCTTATTTTTTACAATTTCGATGTTCTATAGATTTTAAATTTTTTAATGGATTTTTCGCACAGCGTAAGGAGTAGGACCTACGTATTTCCCTATGTATGGGGAGAGCGTATATCACGTCTTCGTCTTCTGTTTGTTGAGAGCCAAAATATTTAATCTTTCGGAACAATTAAAAATAATTATCAACATGAGCAAGCTTTTACACACTGGAACATCTTTTGAGACAGAGCCATTTTTAAGAGGTTCAATATTCTTACACTTCACACCATCCTTTATGACTTAAAGCTTTTTTTCAGAAAATTACCTTAAGACAAGAAATTATGGCGGAAGAAATTTTGGTGAATGAACCCATTCGCCAATTTTGGCGCAATTTATTTTGACGATTTAATGAAATTTCGAAAATTGGTGAGAATTAATTTTGGCAAACAACCCATTTTTGTTGAGAGTTTAAGCTTAAAGAGGATGAAATAAGGGCTTTACTTTTAGGAGATATAGAGACTAGTGTGAAAGAAATTTAAATTTGACGGGAAGAGATTTCGGCAAATTTTTGAGGCGATTCGCCAAATCCGCCGAAATTTCTTCTCTTAAGCTATATCCAAAAGTTGTTAAGCAGAGAAGGAGTGGCATGCGAGAACAAGAAAATAAGACATCTTTTTGTTGTTATTAAAAAGACCCTTTATAAATTTTCTTCTCACGTGACGGTGGCTAAATATTTACATTCGATTACAAAAGACTAACAGAGACGATAAAACTGCATTCAATCTTCTACTTTCGATTTTTCTGAACAAAATCCCACACTTCTTGTTGCGTCTAGAAATAAATGAATTGGAATACTTTGTTAATAAACAAGTGATACTTTTATGGACCTACCTTGTTATGAATTTAACACATAATTGATATCTACGTGAGCATGACCGTTAAACAATCATTCAGAACACAAATAGTGACGATCTATTAAAATTAGTCGTTTGTTTCTTATTAAAAAAAAAACGTTTAGAAACCAAAATTTCATAATCTTGAAATATTCTTTCATATTCAAGACTTCGTGAGCAAAAAAAACATCTATCTCATCAAATAATTGAGTAATTTGACTAAGAACATTGATGTATGCTTATTAATAGTGATTCTTATAGATAAACATGCGTTTTTTGAGCCAACAAAATTTTTTCGCAAAAATCTGCTTGAGCCATCTTTCACCTATGATGGTACCTATTTTCATGGCAAAAAATCAGAAAAAATTAATGATCCAATTTTTCACAAAGTCCAAAAAACCCGTTTTTTGGCCCAAATTTGCCCAAAAACATTTTCTTTCGAAAATCCGGCTCCGTCACATTCGAGGGTTTACAGTTAGGCATCTTTGTGCAAAAAATCATCATAAAGAATGAAAGAGCCAATCTTGAGAAAAGCTAATACCTAAGTAATTTGCTCATAAAAAAATATCGAATTTGGCCAGTTTTTCTATAAAAACACGCCAAGCATGGGAGTGTAAAGAGATGGAAAAACAGCTTCTCGAAAACAATTAAAAAACCGCTCGTCATATACTAGGTCTCTTGCCCTTAAGGGAGTCTATGTCGAGTAAATAGGTTTCTTTTGTTGTCGCTTTAAAAAATCTGCATAATTCTTTTGTTTTATGCCTGATTATGCGCAAACTTTTAGGGCTTATATTTTGGGTACACCTCTCCTATACGAAAAGGTACCTAAATCTTCTTGCTCAGAATTTCCTAGCGATTCTACTAATATAACCGCATCATGACCGCACCATAATACGGAAAGCTAGAGCTCGAGAAAATTATAACTTCATCTTGATTTTACTCGACTTCTGACAGTTTTACAAGAACCAATTTAATATCATTGCGTTAAGAATTTCTTTTGCTATACATTGGTAAAAATATTGCTCCTTATTCTTAAAAATTGAACTAGTAGTCGGCAAAAAAGGAAAAACAAATTTTAATTTTTATCGTCAAATCATGTAGAAACCGTCCGATTTGTATGGCGAGCCGTCTTTTCTGGACTTTCATTTTATGACCTAATCAATGTTTTCACAATAGAATTTTCAATAGAAGTGATCGTTGAACTTTGAGTAATCAGAAAAGCTGTTTTTCCATCTCTTTACATTCCTCTGCGCCAAGCAACCAAAATTTCATGTCTAAACACACATATTCTTCAAAAGTAAGCCCTCATGAGCAAAAAAAAGCATCTATCTCATAAAAAATTGAGTAATTTGACTAAGAACATTGATGTATGCTTATTAATAGTGATTCTTATAGATAAACATGCGTTTTTTGAAACAACAAATTTTTTTTGCAAAAATCTGCTTGAGCCATCTTTTACCAATGATGTTAGCCTACTTTCATGCAAAAAATTAATGATCCAATTTTTCACAAAGTCCAAAAAAACCGTTTTTTAACCGTTTTTTTTGCCCAAATTTGCCCCAAATTTTTTTTTTCTCGAAAATCGGGCTCCGTCACATTTTGGCCACTACCATTTTTGCACCTTTGTACCAAAAATCAAAAGATTCCTATGATTCAATCCTGAACAGACGAACGAACAGACGGACGGACGAACGGACTAACACAGGTAAATTTATAGGACCTCCACCCCACCAGGGTAGGTCCAAAAAGGCGTTGTAGATAGGGAGAGGTGTAGTGACATTGAGTTTCCGCGGTAGCTTCTCGTAACAGCTTAGCTCCCGATCCCATTTCCACGAAAATTGAATGGTTCACCAAATTAGAATCAGTGAAAGCACACAACAATGAAGGTACAATATTGAAAGTAAATTCACCTTTTTATCCGTAACTTTCAGATTGTTTTTCATATAATTTGCAAATTTATCGAATTTCTTTGGTAGATTTGGCGACTAAAAAAAAGGTTTAGACAATTAATAGAATTCTTCCAACAGAATTTTTGCATTTTTTCCTGAGAACAAGCTTGAAAATAAAAAGATATTCAATCAAAACTGCTACACAAATTCCGAGAATAGAATATAAAAGAAAAGCTAGGTTAAATAATTCAATCGTGCTTACTTTCAATAGGAGGGACTTGATTTCATCCGTACCCTAGAAATAAAAGAAAACATTTAAAGTAGTCAGTGATTCTGACGATCGACGAAAAACCCAATCAAATCGATTAGCATTTGCTATTTCAAGTGCATTCATAAATGAAAAACAAAATGGAAAACTAAGCTTACCTTTTTAGCACCAGCTGATTTTGAGGGCGTTTTAGCGGGAGTTTTTTCATCTTTTTTAGCAGGTGTTTTCTTAGCATGACCATTTGTAAGCGGTTTTTTGGCGGGAGTTTTTTCTTCCTCACTTTCCTCATCTTCATCATCGTCTTCCTCCTGTTGAATTGGAAAGATATTCAAAAGTGGAATTAATTTAGCTTGGTAAAAACAAGGGAAATTTACCACCCTTGTGTACTCTTCAAATCTGCTAAGGTTCCCTCATATTCACTCAACTTGAAATAAAATCTTGTTCTAACGACCCTCTATATAGACAAAAGTCAGTAAGACAAATTCAAAGAAAACAGAGGTAACATACTATAAAAATGAAGGACACTTTTGTCTAAATCCTGACTTACTGAGGACGCCTGTACATCAGCACTTTTACCGTTCTCGATTTTGGGCTATTCCAAATTGCTTCTGGCACTTTACCGTCCTCAATTAAGTGCAAATACATAAACTCGCTATGCTTGAGTAGGGTACGGTAGTCATAAATATTCGTTCTTTTTAAGTTTTAGAGCACGTAAACTCAGTGCCTATCCTTACAAATCTAGCTTTGCATTAACTTTTCAGCGGAGAAAAATCTGGTACATACCTTTTCATCATCTTCAAAGTCTGCTCCAAGCTTGAGCTTACAGGTAGTTTTTCATTTTAGCCTGTACCAATCAACCTGGTGCCTAACCTAGCTTCAATCTTAAACTCTAAGCAGAGAAAAGTCTAGTACATACCTCTTCGTCATCTTCAGAGCCTTCTTCTTCTCCTTCTTCCTCATCTTCTTCAGAGTCGACATCGTCACCTTCCTCAGGTTCATCTTCGTCCTCACTCTCTTCATCGTCATCTTCGACCGCCTCACCGTCTAATAAACTGGGCTACAAAAAGTAAAGAGCAGCTTTTTTAACTTACTGTGAACCATCTTTTGTTATGTTGTACTCGCAGAAGTTAATGAAAGGGAGAATTATAAAGATAATGTAAAGGGACAGCAGAGCAAAGATTCTTTCATGATTACCCTACAACAACATGACCAACATTTGAAAAACACGCTTATTAATAGACTATACAGTGTGTCCATTCTAAATTTCAGCAAGGTGATGAGTTTTGAGGATTTAACTTTATATAAGTAAGATCTGTTCCAACACCTTTCCATAGAAAATTTAGATTCTCAGGAGTATTATATCTGTAATAAATATCCATAGATCATACCATTTCTTCGTCTTCAGAACCTTCTTCATCTTCACCACTCTCATCTCCTTCCTCAGGTTCATCTTCGTCTTCGTCTGACTCTTCTGGTTCCGGCTCAGGTTCAACCTGAAAGCAAAAGAATTCATTTTATCTACCTTATTTAACTAATTTTCGCGAGAACTAATTTTTGCGGTCAAAAAAAAAATCAAAAAAATTTCATTTCGCGGGTTTTGCTCTTTTTTGGACAAATTTCTTTCATTTTCCTAGGAATTTTTCAAATTTTTGATAAAATTGAAAAAAAAAAGTATTTCCAGTTTTTAACTCTCAAAATTTTTTGCGGACTCAAATTTTTGCGATTTTGACAAAAAAACTGCGAAAAACACTATAAAATTAATCCCCGCAAAAATTAGTTCCAATAAGGTATTCGTTACAAGGATAACATAAAAATTAAAAAATGGCAAAGGCGTGGACCAAAATAGATATATCAAAACTAACCCTACGTAGGGAAAAGGTTGTAGCAGGGTGTAGTACTCTTTCAGAGGGTAAACATTACTTTTGGATATGTTCAAATTGTAAATCTAAAGGATGACCCTGACATTCTTAGGGAATGTAAAAAGCCTAGAACTCCAATTCCTTTATAACTTAAGCTACCCTGTGTTTTTGAATCGCACAAAATATAAACGCAAACCTTTTTCTTTTTAGACGGTGTTTGTTTATCTTTTTTATCTTCTAATGGTCTCTTCCCCTGGAAGAAAATTTGACATCAAATCATTATTTCCTTCTGTATTAACACTGAAATGATACAGAGGCAATCAAAAAGAAAAGAAAATTACAATTAACAAGCAAATAATAAAGATTAAAAAGAAAAGTCGAATAATTTATACAGGTTTATCTTCTGTCTTTTTTTCGTTTTTTGTTGGTTCTGTCTTTTTTTCTATTACTGGTTTTGGTGCAACTGCTTTCTTTGGTTCAACGAGATTTGGAATATCTTCATCATCTGAAATGTAAAAACAGAAAATGGATATTATTTCATGCTCAGTGGTCAAAGTAAAGTGTGAGACTGAACTTGAATCTGCTTGAATTCTACACAGCAAATTAGCCCTGATTCTCCAAATCTAACTGAATTTTGAATGGAAAAAGTACCGGGTGTCCCAGAAAAAAGTTCCGCTCTTTGACGTGAATTTTCTTGAGTTCTATGAACTTTTAGATAATGAATCTTTTTGCATTGGAAAGAAGAAGGATAAACTTAAATTTTGAGGGGTCATTTATTAAATTAAGTCAACTTGATCAAAAGTTATGGCCTAAATGCTAAAACATCACTCTTCAAAAAAGTAAAAAAAAGACGAAAAAAGAGGAGATCAAATCATTATAAAGAAAGCACTTCTTTTGCCAATTTATTTACGCTCAAAGTTTTTTCCATGCAATTCTTTAAGGTGTCTTTATTTTATTGTTAATTCCTTTTCTTTTCTTTGTCTAATTTAACGAGCTCCCATGGGCATAATCAAGGGGCACGATTTTGCTAAAATTCTGAAAAATGTTGCTATTCAATGTGTAACCAGGCATATTAAAGGTTTGGTTTTTAAATAAGAGTGATAACGTTTGCTTACTCATCAATTTTAATTCACAAGTTTTTTCACATTGGATTGACACGAATGTGGAGCAAGATTTGTCAAAAAGAGGAAAAGAAAAACATTTTTTGCTTATATCAGCACAATTATAACAATAGGCAGATATGAAATGTGTCTGATATAAACTAATGTAAAAATAAAACCTTTAATAAAAAAATACCTTCGCTATCACTGAAATCCTCGTCATCCATCATATCAAGAGGAGCTGCTTTTAGATGTGTACCACATAATGATAGCGGTCCAGTGCCTTCACGCAGTCTGAATTTTGTTGGATTATTGAAACCTAATTCTAGATGCATACACTCATTTCCCCCAGCACGTAAAGAAACAATGGAACATACAACTTCTTCCCCATTATCGTTTGCAGTTGTTACTTCAACAAGGTTCCGTTCTCCATCTTTTGCTTTTGCACCAAGGCATGCAGATGTGAGTTGTAATTTGTGTTCAATATCCTCCTCTGTTTCTAAGGGGTCCCAAGTAGTTTCATTTTTTCCTTTTGTAAGGGTACAACCTGAAAGAAAATTAGATGAAATGTTTACGTCTATTTACTGCTATCCATTTGTAATATAAATAAATTTCAGATATTTTGTTATTCGAAAGCCCAATGGTAACATTCCAAATATTTAGTATTAGGTAGCAAGTATTATAACTTTGTCCCTTTTGGCTGAAATTTGGTACACTTGTTCCTTGGGTGAATACCTAGGGTTGTTTTATCTTCATTTTTCATTTTTTTATATACGTTAAAATAGTGTCTTTAGAATAATGTCCTCGTCCTCAGAGCCTTTCAAAATAAATTACTTCAGAGAAGCGAAAAACTCGTCCCCAGGCCCCAAAAATCTAAATTTTTGAAAAATGAAAGAAACACCCCCAGATATTCACCCAAGGAACAAGTGTGCAAAATTTCAGCCAAATCAAACAATTTTTGAAGTATCCAGGGTGCCCCAAAGTTTTTGGACGGACATACAGACATACATAAAGACACTGTCAGATTCTAGCTCAACTGAAGTTGAGAATTATTTCAGAAAGGGCTTTTGTAAGAAAAATAGTTTCATTGGATTTAATCTTCAAAGAAAGGTTGAAGATATTTTTTTCGAAAATTGGGCTCCCTTACATTCTAGGTTTTGCCATTTTGCATTAGTGTGCAAAATTTTGTGACAAATAGACAAGTAAAACTTGATAAATTCAATAAAAACCGTTTTTCCGGCGATTATCAGCTGTTATGGCGATTTTTAGAAAGTTCTGGCTACCAGAACTTAAAACCTACAAAAATAGAGGTACCCTCTGTCTGAAAATTTAGGTGTACTTTAAGGCTGAAATTTTTTAAGTTGAAAGTACACTGTCTATGGTTCCCACAAAATGGTTTTTCTTGAGTAACTTTTTATAAAATAATCCTTTTGGTCTCAAATTTTGAACAGTAATTTACCGCAAAGTAACTAATGTTGCAATTAGACCATTGGGACCTAAATATTTTCAAAACTGTACATTGAAATCAAAATAAACCTTTAAAACCTAAATTAGAACTTTGAGGGCCTTAAGATTTCTTTGAGGTCTAGCCATGAAGAAGAAAATGATTTTTTTCGTACCTACCATAAGTATAACAAGTATGACCTTAAAATTCAATTGTGTAATCCCTAGGTCCGAAAAACTTAATTTTTTGAAGGGATTCTTGATAAAATCTTGAAAACTTCGAATTTTATAACACTTTGTGATAATTGAAATTCTAGAAATTAGGTATTTTATGTACGTTTATAAGAGGTTGTAAAAAGTGAATTATACAATACTAAATTAAGTTTGGTGGTTAAGAGAACCTAAAGAGCAACGTTGTAGGTTTGAAGCCCGGGTATCCACTGGTACTTCTAGATGTTCATTTTCTAATCTTTCAAGAAATTGATCATACAGATATAAGCTCATAGAAAACTTTGTAAAAAAGACAACAGAACGTCTGATGGACTAAACTGAAAAAGGCTGAACGCATATAATTATATAATTTTCATAAGATGTTATCTAGTAACATCTTATGAAAATTATATATGTTAATCACATAATAATTCTAACAAACTCCTGACATAAAGTTAAAATCAAAAGATCAAAAAGATTTTTCCAGTTTTCCTGTTGGAAAATGCACCTATTTCCCCAGTTTTTCCAGCTAATTTTCTGAAAGAAGCCATTTTTCCAGGTTTTTCAGCATGTGTGGCCACCCTGTGATTAACCACTGTGTTGGTTTTATAACCTATTTTTTGGACTTGCGAGAAGACAAATGTTATTGTAAAAAGATTTCATTTGGAAGTGTAATTATACCCTTTCCAGTGAACTGGACCCACATTTTTCAAGTCAGAATTCATTGCCAGTAATGTCGCAGCATGGCTTGAAACCTTGCAGGTGGTTGTTGTAGGTCTGGTGGAAAATGGATTTATTTGTAAATGTAAACATTACTGTATAACTAAAATATTTTCCTTAATTTGACAAAAAAAAGGTTCAAGGTTTGTTTACTTTTTCAACTGGCTTCTGAAGGCCTTTGAATTTTCTCCTGCTCTTGTTGAACCAAGTTGTCGACACAAATGCGCCCCAAAATTACAGTACGAGTGTAGAGGCCAGCTCTGGTTCGAACAGTCTAGAAACTGCGCTCTTCTCCTAAGAAAAACCCTTTGCTTGGAGTCGAGCTGCAGGTTTTTGGAGAATGACAGGCTAGCTCTAAAGCTAGGCTAAAACATCTAATAACATGAAAACCAGAATATGATTTTCCAATGGGAAACAAAACTATAAAGTGCACTTACAAACATCAATTTGTCAGATCTAACAAAATTAATAAAGGCACTGTCATCATTGACAATCAAACAAAGGATTTTCTGTCAAGAGCCTTGTAAACATTCCAACAACTTCCATTGAAATGATCTGCCGCAGCTAAGTCTACCATTTAGAACTTTTGCAAAAAAATGGAAAAATACAAAAGTTGTATTTTTTACTGCTCTATTCACATACAAATTTGAAAGATCTTCTATGTGGCGTTTTTCTGCAAACTTAAAAAAACTGGGCCATTCCAGAATTTATCTTTAACAGGGGGGGGGGGGGGGCGGACAACACAGGATTTCCGAGGGCAAAAGTTTTCACCGAAATTTGAAATTTCCAAGGCGAGAGAAGAAAATGTATGAATTTCCAAGGAATTGAATTAAAAAAGGCAAAAAAGAGTGGAATTTCCGATTCATTTTGCAAAAGTACAAGGATTTTTATCGGAATTTCCGACCACCACTGGAAAAGAAAAATTATTTCTGAGGCTAGAAAAAATCAAAAAATGCACGTTGTCTGACGGGGGGTAACAAAATTTTTCTGGAATGGCCCACTGATTTTTATCCCGTTCTTGCGAGACTTTAGCTAAAGTGCTTGAGTGCAGCATTGGGTACAGAGTCCAAATAACTTTTATATGAACAGTTAGGGTCATACTGAATGAGCCCCGGTTGTGTTGGTTTTAGTCAAACGGAGACACCATTCTGTCTTCAGAGGAATTTTTCGACGACATCTCTACACAGGAACTAGCAGAGTTTTATGTTCTATGAATATGTTGTTAGGGGTTTTTGGATCAATATAGTTTGATTTCCTAAAGATCACAAACAAGCGAGGGGTCCCTTTAAAAGGCAATTTCTTTGCTGAAGGTTTTTTTCTTCATAAATTTTCATCTTCAATCTTTTAAAGATTGGATAATTTATCATTGTCTTGGTTTTTCAGGGTTTTCAGGGAGTAGAGAGCTTTTTACAGATCTTAAAAAGGTTTACTACTAATTCTTTAGATATAGCTAGTGAAAAGTTTAGACATCGGTAAAAACTTAGGGGGCAGCGTATATTCAAAGTTGCCACGCGTAACAGGATAAAAATCAAAGATCGCTTACCATAGCGCTCACTTCTTTGCTTTTTCCTTTAGCGCGCTATCCGAAATCCTTTCCCTGAGCAATTTAAGGGTGGTTTCAGAGTATAACATTCTTGCCTCAGGAGTTTTAAAAACAAAGGCTGTTTAAAAATTGTGATGAAATTTGGTCATCGTAAACCTTCGAAAATGGTGACCTTTGTATAGCAGGCCATTTGTTTTGATTTTAGCGGGAATGGAAGCTTCGGTAAAATTTTGGTCAAATCATGAAGACCGTTAAGGAGGTGGGTAGTTATGTTTTGAAAGTAACGGTCTTTTCCTGTTACGCGTGGCGACTTTTTGAATATGGACGTCGCCCCTTATCGCAAGCATCCACCGAAGAGAGACTTCAAAATAAGGCACGTTCACCATCTAGATATGGCGGTCTGTTCTTAGTGAACTAAAGAAAAAAAGTCTGCTGAAGTGGTCCGTTCTACTGAAGATTGGGACCAGCTGGAAAAATATGGTCTGTTCTACAAAAGATTGGGACCAGCTGGAAAATTATGATCTGTTCTTATGAAAAAATAGTTTGATCCAAAAAATAAGGTGTCTAAGAATTTCCTATCTGTTCTGAGGGAATTTCAAAAAAGTCAAAAAGTCTTTGAGATCTGCCTTCTGAATGTGGTTGCCGAGACGGAACCTACCTAGATCTGCGCACTGCCGGATAGGCTATTTCCCAGAAATTTTGCCAGACCTCAAACACTGACCCATTTACATGTGCGGAATTGTTTTTACTTTAGCGTATAAACAAGGCCTTAAAAATCGAAGCGCTGTCTCGGGAATTGAATGACAAATTTTGGTTGGTTGATTTTGGCTGCTGCACGCTTTATTTTGTTTCAAACTTTCAAATTTTAATTAATTGTTTTGCGAACTTGATTCAGGTAACTCTCATCCTTGTTGCTGCAAATACATCCTGTAGATGACTAATGTTGTTTTTTCTGAAAGCTTTATTTCCTAGTGTGAATAACTGTCAGATAGTCCCAAGTTAGAGCAGTTGACGGTATGTCCCTGATTGAACACGTTGTGGTATAGTGGACATCAACCTTGATTCCTGTACAGGCGACCAAGGTTCGATTCCCACTCACAACGGCTCACTTGGCTAGTGAACAAACCTTCGCCCGGGTTAACCCATGCCATGTGAGGGGAATTGGGTAGTCAGTTCAAGGTGCTGACGGGATGCTTACTCAAAGCATCTATAGTTGAGAGAATGGGCTCCCAGAGCCTCCTGTAACTCAACCATAATAGATAGATAGAACACTGACACATGCATTTCAGTTTGGGAAATTGCATAGATCCGCAACGTTGCGTAATTTCGCATTTTTTGCGTTGTAATATTTTGCAGCGCTGCGAAATTCCGCAGCTTTATCGCTGCATAATTTCGCAGCCTTAGCCTATGGACCAAAACCGGCATTGCAGGGCCTGGACCGGGATCCCAAAATAATGTGCATTTTGAAGGATAACCCAAAAGGAAACTATTCACCCTAGGATTTTAATTTCCTACCTGGCGATTATTCACAATCATTCTTAGAAGAAATGCTACTTTGTTCAAATATGCCAGATTTTGCCTAATTTTGCTTGTTTGCGAAAATTGGTCGTCATAGTTGGTGTTTATAATCGCACACTTCCATTGGGAACGTTGCGAAAAATTGCAGCGCACGCTGAGGGAATCGTTGCAAAAAAACGCAAAATTGCGAAATTTTGAAACGTTGCGGATCTATGCAATTTCCCGAACTGATTTCCAAGTCCAACACCTGTGCTGGTGCAGGGTAAGGAGACAATTCTTTAAAAGGGTGATTTTTTGTGTTTTAAAAATGGAATAACTTTGGAAATACTCAACAAATTTAAATAAATGACTCCTCTAAAACTGCTAATTTGCTGGGAAAATTGAGCATCAGAATGAATGTGAACTCAAACATAAAAGAGTAATAAAAAAGAGTTAAAAACTTACCCCAGAAGTCTTCAAATGTATCACCACCTTCTGACATATTGAATATTATATATAAAAGTTTTTATAAAAAATAAAATTATTGAAGATTTTACAAAAAAATTCTGTCTGTCCTGCACGGCGCTTTCCCACGTGAATCGAACTTTTGAGTCATACACACACTTACTATCTAAAAACTAGCTACAAAAGCCCCGTTATATCTGCGTGCGTAAAACCAGGTAGACTTTTCAAAACAAACTTGCAAAAATGACTAGTTTACAGAATAGTACTATATGAGGACTATCTAAGGAATAAAAACATTTTGCAAAATAGTCTACTAAAGGTAGCCTAGAGTCTGAGCTACAAATTTCTCTTAAATATTTTTTCATGCGACAGCCTGGTAACCGCTGTTTGCTGCAGTCGGTTGCTCTTATATCGGATGGCCAATAGTCACTTTCGTTTTTTAATTTTATTTTTTTATCCACGGATCGCTGATAGTCACTTTTCCGGGGGTTAGGTAGGGTCAGGGTTGCTAGTAACGGCTTGTCACTGTGCCGGGTGCATACTCGGCGCCTTGGGCCCCGCAGGGTTGTTAGTAACGGCTCGAATTTCAGTCAGGTTTAAAAAAGGGGTACTGTTACCCATATTATAATAATATTACCCCCGTCTTTTGCCAGTTCGGTATAATATGTTATGAATTGCGTGGTTTTGCTGTGCGGCGATGGCTCAACGGATAGAGCGCTGGCTTCCGAATCTGAAGGTCTTTCTTTGGTGGTGGTTCGAATCCCACTCGGTGCGAAAATTAGTCAGGTCGAAATTGATGGACAAATGATTGACAGGTATGAAAACTCAGTCAGAAATGAGGAACTAAGTCTCAGAAACTCAGACAGTCAGAAAAGAGAAAAATAGGATAAGAGATAGGAAAGAAAAGAAAAGAAGTTGAGGTGACTTTTGGCCATCCGATATAACATTTTCCGCTGCAGTCAGCACTGGCCACAAATTTGGTAAGCCTACTTTTTTTTTTTTCTTTTTTCTTTATTTAGCTTCTAATCTTTGTTTAGAATTAAGAGCCATATTCTTTAAACTAGGCAATGCTTGTTTTCCCTTAATCTAGCTAGCTACTACTGTCCTAAAAAAGCTTTAATTATGCAGATGGTGTCATAATTTATTGAACACCGAATCAATTGTGAATGGATGGGCTATCCCCCCCCCGTGCCCAGGGGAGGCACTTATAGGCAAAATTGGGTACGTGGATGTGCCGCTAGTCAAGCTCCCTTTTTAGGCTCTGAAGATATCTGACAGGCAGGGTCGGTCCAAATCTACTAATTTATAAGATGTGTAATTAAGCTGACCCCCAGTTTTCAGAGTAATGGCAGAAATCATTGAGATCTTGCTCGAGGGCAGAGATTGCTCACTTTTCAAGGGCAGGGGCAAAATTTTGATAATATTTAGAGTTCAGGGGCAAATCATTGAAAACTGGATATCTGTTTTTCTGGCTTTTTTTGTGATGGGAAACGGATCTTGAGGGCAGAGTTTTATGTTGGAAATTTTCCTTGGGGGCAAACCATGACATGCTCTGAAAACTGGTACCGTGAGTGGTCCTAAATTAAATTCGACAGCCCTGCCTAAATCCGATAGGGTCTTTCAGGCGTACCCAATCGATGAAATCGATACCACAAGTGTTACGCGTAAGCCAAATCGCGTATTACGAACAACCTCTAAATTGCCGAGTACAGGAGAAAAAAAATCGAAATTCAAAATGGCGGCCAAGGCCACGATGATAACTATCAAAAATCTTTGTTTTTCATTCAGCTATTGCAGCTCAATAAATCAATGAAATAATTTGAAATAAAAAGTAAACAAACCTTGAACCTTTCATGAATCCAAATAAATAAAAGTATTCATCTAAAGTGAAGATTACATTTCAAAATAAAACGATTTCCAAACCAACCTAAAGTAAGTCTCTGCCAACATAAAACTTCTCTGCGGGGTCACTGACAAGGAGTTACGACTTCAGACTTTAGATTCCAATTCTTGTATAGGCTGCAACTACACTGCCAAATGATATGTCTTACAAAGACTTCCAATTGGGTCCCATAAGTTAAGAAAATGACATTATCTTATAGCACGGGGGTTCTGTTTTTAAAAACAAACTTCAAAATAAAATTGTTAATGAGCTTGTTACTTAACATATCACTTACTTACATAATTAATTTATGATATAACACCCCTTTCTTAAATAAATGGCCTCTTAAAGTCTTTTATGTTTGCCGCAAGAAGGAAGAAAAATTTTATTTGACCCCCGGTTTTTTCTCTCGTTTTCTAGCCATTTCGCGCGTGTTAGTGTAGACACAACTTTAATCCGGGGAAATGAAGCGTTTTCATTGGTCTAAAATTACAGATGGTCACGTGACCAGAGTTTTTATCCAGGGAAATGCCGTGGCCGCAATGTTTTGCTTTAGTGAGATTGACCATTTTGTTGTTTAGATTTGAGCGGGCGAAATTTCTGTACAAATCAAAATATGGCTTCGTTGGAATACCGGTTGAAACACTTGTGATACGGGAAATCAATCGATATTAATCGATCTTAATCGATAACAATCGAATTCAATCGATGGCTAAATCAATAATAATCGAATTTAATCAATGAAAATCGATACCAATCGATAATAAAATTTTACGTTCCTATCGATTGGCCATGGATTAGTAATCGATCGATCATTGAGTACGAACGACTTTTAGCGATTGACATCGATTAAATCGACAATCGATGTTATCGATTGGGTACGCCTGGAAACTAAAATAAAAACAAACCTTTCGCTGGCGCTGTGACGCAACGAAGATACCAAAGTGTCAACTAAACTCAGAGATTTGATACATTGAACCAAATGAACCAAACAGAATTAACAATGATTGCTTCTTATAAAAAACATAATTTTTTATTGCAATATATATGTACAACGTCATAAATGACAGCAGTAACAGCATCATATAAAGTAATTATTATTTACAATTCACACTTTTTAAATTACATTGATTGGCATCTTGACATTATAGCCATCTTGTTAGATGTTTCGTTTCGAGAGTTCTTGCAATAGTTTATCATTCAACTTGGAGAGGGAATGTTTGTAAACATAGAATTTTTTTCATAGCAGTTATTTGGGGGTCGTAATTAGGCAGGGCTGTCAGATTTAGGACCACTCACGGTAGCTGACAGGATCAACTTTTGTTTTTTTGACAATTTTCAGGGTAGAAATTCGGAAATCTTTCAACTTTTTCTTCTACTTTTAGTCATTTTTGCCACTGTACAGAGGGTGAAAATAAGAAATTTTTCGATTTTTCGTTCTGACAGGGTCCAAAATTCAGCAAACATTCACAGTCAGGAACAATGTCTTAGTTAGGACAATGGCCTAACTAGGACAATGGCCTAACTAGGACAATGGCCTAACTAGGACAATGGCCTAAGAAGGACAATGGCCTAAGAAGGACATTTTCTTTATGTCCTAGTTAGGCCATAGACAACCTAAGTAGGATATTTTTAATTTGAACCCCCATTTTAGATATTTTAGAGGAAAATGCGCATGCTAAAAACAAAAGAGTGACCTTTAATTTAATTGAATGTATGTTGAAAATTTCTTCAAAATCTACAGAAGGGTTTTTTCTCTATGTGTCTTTAAATTTACAATATTATGCTCTTTAATTTAACTTAACCATCGCCACTTGGTCTACCATAATGAAAATTCCCGATTTTACAAATAAAGGACTGTCTTCATCATAAAATTTTGGGTTTTTGTAACATGTAGACTACTGTAGGCTTTAGGGCTTGAGTTTTCAAACTATCAGTAAGATATTTCTTCATTCCTTCAACCAAAATATTTGAAAATCACCAAGAAACTTTATTTTTTGGTGCTCTTTCGATTGGCGATGGTAAGAAAGTGCGCATTTTGATTTTGATTTTGCGTTATAGGCAATTTCTACTTATTTCCTAGTTAGTATATACATGATGTCCTAAGTAAGACATCATCATCATCCTGACTGATTCAGATCCGACAGAATCCACTTTTCATACTCCAGCGGCACTTCCCCGTCAGCCGTCAAGTTCAGTGCCCCCTGTTCTATCTTCTTGTCTTCTTGTCATAACTGGCACTGTTGAACTAATTTCATACAGAGTGATCAAAAATATATAGTGAAAATTCTGATATTAGAAAAAACTAGAAACAATGAGCTAGTGACTATACTAGCTATACTGATAATTTTATTGCCCTCGGCCCCATCTAACCATGGTGGGGCCTGCGGGTATCACTGTAAACCAAAATATCTCTATCAAGAAATTTTCCGTCTCACAGAAAAAAACTGCTTTGACCACTAAGTTATGTCATTCAAAATTTCCAGACCACTAACCCCCGCCGGGTTAGTGAAAAAAGTTCGTCAATACCCCTGTACAATTTTTTTTTGGAATAGCCCAATGCAATCAAATAATTGCCATTCAATTGTAAACCCAATGGGATCGTAATCGAATATTACCCAGGATTTGCTGTTCCATTGCTTCGTTTCGATTACGTTCGATTACGTTCCAAAGCTCTTAGTCTAATTAGTCAGGGCGGCTTCCTTTAACTACACGACTGTGCCTATACCCCGGACAGTCTGGGATGTCCGAAAAACTATTTTTCCCAGGACATGTGACTTGCACCACCACGCGCGTCCTGTAGAGGCTTGTTTCTGAAACCATTTTAATGTGCATAGTGCTTTGTTCCGAATTTGCATGTTTTTTTTGAAATTTGTCACCAGTCAGGCCTACTACCTTAAGGGAAGTAATTTTCGTGGTCTGAGGGTATGAAATTGGCGTTTTTTGCTAAACTTATTTCTACGGTTGACACCCACTTTTTGTTGAAATTCTTTTATTTCCCTAGGAGTTTTCAAGAGAACTTATATATAGTAAAAATTATATTTCGCGAAAAAATTTCAGGGTAGACACCTAAAAACGCTAAATTAGTTCCTGCAAAAATTAGTTCCCTTAAAGTGATAGAAACAAAGCCACCTTACACCTAGATTCAGAATAAAAAGAAAAGAGAATCTCAATGAAATAAAAGAAATTACACTTTTTTGATGCATGGAGTTAGGCCCATTTTTAATTTAATTGGACTTAATCAAACTTAAGCAAACTCCTTTTGGTGGACATTATGACCCTTTTATTGTGAAATAATGATAGACTTTTAGGCCCTAAAATTATGAAAGATTTATGAACTTACAGGTAGGCTGTTTTTTAATTTTAAACATGATTTTTAAAACACATGGAAAACACATATGGGGGCTAGAAAGCTAGTTAAAGTTTTTTTTAGCTTTTTTTCCAAGTGTGAAAGTCTGATTTTGAGAGAAAATAGTTTTAAGTTCAACTATAGGTCTACATTATTTAACTTCATCACATGTGAGTTGCATTTTCAAAAAAACATCAGGTATAAAGGTTTTCAAGCGTGAATTTTTAGATTTGATGTTATTTCCGGGGGTCTAAAATTTAAAGTGAATCCTTCATTAAGATGGGGGGTCTTCCAACCTCAGAGGGGTTTTTTATTTGTGTTTTGTGCCAAGGTTGGCCAATGATTTGATTTTCAAACGAATATTTTTTTTAAACCAGAACTATCTCAAAATTGCCAGAAGAGTCGATTATTGTCAAAAAAGAGTTTTTCTTGAATTTTTACATTTTTACATTTATTTGCCTTTTGGGCCAAATTGAAAAGTCCCGTTTCTGTCACGGAAGGAAATCAGAGCCTTTTTTGGCCTATTTTTGAAAAATGGTAAACTTAATGAAAATAGTATTAGTCCTGAATTAAACCCTTCATAGTATTAATACTTCCAAACCAAAATAAATTTCATAAAAGTTTTTCCTCGTTGAATGATTGAACTTTGAAGGTTCTGTCACGGAAGGAACGCAGCAAAGACATTAAAAAAGACAAAAGTATGCTGATTCAGATTCCTGTGAATTTAAAGAGAATTTTAAAACCAAAATACCACCAGAAGAAACTTATGTCTATCTGCTTGTCATTGAAAAAAGAACTGAGTCAAAAAAATTAATTTCAATGGCTACAGGCCTTTGCAACTGAGAAAGGTCAGTGTCACGGAAGGACACCTGTACTGGAGACTTAGTTAAGCTTATTCTGAGCTCCATACAGGGTTGATCTGGTTCCCAATGGTTCTAAACCTCCTAGGACACTCATCCTGCAATAAATTAGACCCATTGAAGTCCAAGATTTCTAAAAATAACAAGATATTTTTAATCCGTCACGGAAGGACAAGGTGAAAGTGTCATGGAAGGACAATAATTTCAGACCTTGTAAGTGAATATGAAGGAGGTTGCTTTGGAATGTAATTTCATTTTTTGTTAGGGGGTACCAATAGTTAGAACTTGCAATAATATCAAGAATAGTGTACTTGCACAAAACTGGTGAAAAAACTTTTTGTCTTGAAATTGTCACGGAAGGAATTCGATATTTGAAAAAATTTTCTGCTTGCAGTACTTTTTTGTTGTTTGACTTATTTCAAAATGAACAAACCTATTAAACTAACTAAGGTATGTACTTGTTTTAAAACAACTTCATTTTTGATTAATCATTTTATTTTTCAAAAGAAAGTCCATTATATTTTAACACTTGTCCTTCCGTGACAAACCTCACTAGTTGTGTTTTGATATAATCACCTGATTACAGAGACTAAAAGTGCGACTCGGTTGATTTAAAAGTTGAAATTGGAAAATTTAAAAAAAAAATCAGTTACTTATTTTGTTTGTAAGATTTTTGATTTTGTGTTTTGGTTGACCACTTTTCAATTTGGCCCTTTTGGACCTACCCCGGTGGAGGTCCTATAAATTAACCTTTGTCCGTTCGTCCGTTCGTCTGTTCGTTATTAGCTTTCCTCATGATTGGCTCATTAGTTTTTTCTGATTTTTTGCACAAAGATTCATAACTATAAACCCTCGAATGTGACGGAGCCCGATTTTCAAAAAAAAAAAATTTTGGGCAAATTTGGGTCAAAAAACGGCTAAAAAACGGGTTTTTTGGACTTTGTGAAAAATTAGGTCGTTAATTTTTTCTGATTTTTTGCATGAAAGTAGGGTACCATCGTAGGTAAAAGATGGTTCAAGCAGATTTATGCAAAAAAATTTTGTTGGCTCAAAAAACGCATGTTTATCTATAAGAATCACTATTAATAAGCATACATCAATGTTCTTAGTCAAATTAATCAATTTTTTGATGAGATATGTTTTTTTTGCTCTCGAAGTCTTGAATATGAAAGAATATTTCAAGAGCATGAAATTTTGGTTTCTAAACGTGTTTTTTTATAAGAAATAAACAACTAATTTTAATAGATCGTCACTATTTGTGTTCTGAATGATTGTTTAATGGTCACGCTTTTATGTAGATATCAATTATATATGTGTTAAATGCATAACCAGGTAGGTCCATAAAAGTATCACTTGTTTTCATTAAATTTTCACCATCATAGCTCAATCTTTTGATAACAACTTTTCAGCTAAAAAATGCTGGAGATGCGTTGGAAAAGCTGGTTTTCTTAAGATTTTACCATTATAATATTCTGATTTTTGGTTTCTAAACATGTTTTTTTATAAGAAACAAACGACAAATTTTAATATATCGTCACTATTTGTGTTCTGAATGATTGTTTAATGGTCACGCTCACATAAATATAAATTATTATATAATTATGTGTTTAATGCAAACCAGATAGGTCCATAGAAGTATTGCTTGTTAAAATATGGAGTGTATATAGGGGGATGCAATGTAAGGGGGCTCAGACCCCCTCTGCACACTGTTTAATTCATAAATGTATCACTTGTCTTTCCTAGAAGTCACCCTCTTGATCGACTCCCTCTATGATGCTTGGATACTACCGGATGGGTCGGTAGTACTAACATAATTTAAAGTCCAAATATCTTAGAAATGGTTAAGGATGTAACTAAAATTTTTTAACCAGGTATTATATAGACACTTTAGACTATTATTCTCTATAAGTTTTAATAAGCAAAGTTAATTAAAAAATAAATCACAGTAGTGATTTTATTGAATGCCCCTAATTTTGAAATGTTGCAAAATTGACGTCGAAATTACGTATTTAAAAGTAGCTTACGTAATGCTACAGCTTTTTTATTAGTTTATAGTTTTAGTATATAGTTTTATATTTATTAGTATTTTTGTTACCCTTGCTTTGTCATTTTGTATATCCAGTGCTTTTACAACTTCATGAGTTTCATATTTGTTTCGGATAGTCACTAAAGGGTTCAGGTTTTCTGCTTTAATTATTTCAATGTAATGTTCAATGTTCTGTAGATTAACTATAAAAGTATCAATTGTTCTTTTTTTAAGCAAACGATCTAATTCTAAAAAAATTAAAATCACATGTATCTATGTTTTTCTGTCTCTTTAAAGATCAGCCATGTCCAGTTTGCTGGTCACTGCATTCGTGCATTCGTCTGCATTCTTCTGAGGGAAGCCTTTCCCTCTCTTTTTCTTATGAAGCCCAAGGGAGTTGCTCAAGAGAACATAGAATTATTTTTTAACTGCCACAGTGAACAGGACACTGCGCTTGAAACCATGAAAAACCATGGTAAACCATGGTAACTGTCATTTTTGATACCAAATGATCGAATCCACCAACCCGACTAGAGTTATAAGGTTCCTTTCTGAGGAATAGTCTCTTTGGTTTTTGGGAGCTTTACCAAAGAAAAGTTATAGAACTTGTTGTTTTCAAATTAAGTCTGTTTTCCATTGATTTTCAGACCTTACAACGAATTACACAGCTATGTCTGCACATAAGGGGTAGTAATATTTGATTTTTAATAATAAGAAGGGGTAAACTGATCAAAGGGAAATTAAAGGCTATTAAGCTATTAAATTGAGCCATTTGATTTCGAAAGCTTGAAATGTTGATATATTTGTTGTGCGCTTTTTAACCTTTTAGTCCACTGCATCCTATTGGAGCTTTATTTATTTACATGTGGATGATGATATGGAGCTCACAAAATACTCCTGACTAATGGTCTGTGCCCAAAGAAACAGGGCCCAATTCACTCAAGAAGTTGAGACCATCCTTTTAACAAGCATTTGGAAAGCTTACGATTGGTTTTTAGGAGCTACACTATTTCAAAGCTTTAAAAAATAAAGAAATTTCTTTTCATCTCTTCGTGGCTTTTTCTTAATTATTTAATTTCCTTGTAACTATTAAAAGTGTGTATATTACTATTGACGAGGTGACGTCAAATTTAACCTTGCTTTTGGTAAATCCAAATATTCTTTCTCCATCTGCCACACTTCATCGCTTCCCATTTATTTTCAATGTTTACTTTTAGGAAGAGGGACTAGTTTATAGAATAGATCGGAGGAAGGGATAGGACCAGCCCCTTCCCCTTAACACTTCCCTATTTTCTTCTTCGGTCGTTGAATAGAAGATTTCGAAAGGAGACCCTCCTTCTTTTAAACGTGATATAAATTATTCATACATCTGACGATCTTTTTCGATTGATTGAAAGGATATTGGGAAGAACCAAAGTTTTTTTTTTAGCTCTGTTCACTTCTGTGGGTGCATGGGAGTTTTTCAACACAAATTTGCTGACGATTCCTGCTCACGTCATCTTACATGCTTTTTTAGGTTTCTTGTATTTTTATATGTTTGTCCATACAGTTTACGCTCTCTGATTCCATTTTCAAGGGGAATCGGATTTTGATTAAGAGAATTATCGAATAGTAGAGCGTCGTTTATAAGTGTTTCTTGTTGAAGGTGGTTTTCAGTATGGAGTGTATCGAATAATAGAACGTCGAATTAGAGAGCGTCAGCTGTATTGTAATGACCAGTGGCTTGAAATCTTCACGCTAGATTTTGAATCAATGTGAATGACAATATTTTCTGTGATAATCTCGGATAATCTAAAAAGTATTACTCGTTGAAATATTTTAATGAGGTGATGCAGAGGCTGCTTTTTGTGGTATTTATTTTTCTAGATCACAAACAAGGCCTGACCTGGTAAGCAAATATCATCTATGATTGATGCCTATAGGAATTTATTATTATACAGTTCTAGTTAGAGCAAAGAAAACAAAACCTGAATTTTCAAAGTTTCATCAGAGCTCTCAGGGAATATCTTTTCAATCTTGTTTAGTAAGATAGAAGTCTTACTTCTCTCTCAGAAGCCTCTCTATGGTCACATCCTAATCCTCTCGTCAAAACGGAGGAACACAATCTCAAATTTTGCTATCAGAGAAAGAGGAGGTCAGGGTCACAATAGAGAGAGCATGTTACGTATTTTCCCTCCCTCCACCGTACTGTTATTTGATTGATCACCTTTTATCACCATGCTACATCAAGAGGCTTTGAGGGGGAGAACTCGTCTCTCTACCCTTTTGTGTGAAGACCTTCTTTCTTGCTGTTCGTGAGGTCGTATGTCTCCTATTACTTTGTATGAATGAAGGAACGGTTTCGATAGGGAAAGCCTCTTTCCTGCCTGAATTTTCTCTATTTCTCTCTCTTTCAACGGTCTCTGAGAATCTGTCTTGTAGTCAAGGGTTCTTTTACAGGGCAGAAAGAGCTTGTTGACTGGATTTTCATACTTTTCATTTTATGTTTGATTCTGTTTTCAAGTTTTGTTTTAGGTTATGGATCTTGTAACTATATCTCTTGATTGAAGTTATGTGATTTCTTTATGTAAGGTGTAAACAAAGGAGAAAAACTCTGCAGTCGAAAGTAGTGTAAATAAAGTGTGAAGAACAATGCAAAATGAAGATGAGTATCTAATGGCGAGCTCACGTCATGACCATTGTTACCAAGGCTCAACTTGCTTCTTTCAGTAAACATCGTGTTGTTATGAAAAACGTTCGGTCGTGAGTGTCAGGAGGTTGGCTCCTATTTACTATCATACAAAAGAGGTGTCAAACATTGAAATTCTTCAACACGCGCTTTCCATAATTAACTATCATTAGATGCTCATTACTTTGAACGAGGGTCATAATAATTATCATCAACCACCTTTTGAGTTGTTATCTTGAAACATATGTCCTGATTTGTTCTTCTGCTGTTTTTTTTTTGCGTTTTTGATGACAATGGTATTTTCTGGGGAGATGGATTTTATCAGCACATGTCACATCACAAAACTCAGCCCATGGGTTAGTATCATTTTTCAATTATTGAAAGGAAAATAATTTTGCGTGTAACACAGGGGGTTTGAAGATGTATAACCAGAAAGCTGTGTTTTCTCACGGTCCTTCTGATTATGAATCAGACCGAAGGTAGTAGAAGGCAGCTGTACACCTTTTCGGGAGGATGGTTGGTCGGCCATTCGGTATGTTTTTTGTTTGGTTAGAGCGTAGAGGTGGTTCGTGGTTGAATGTTCGTTATGCAGATTGTGAGTGAACCTTTTCTTCTTCTCAATGCTTGTACATGTGTTAGAAATAAAAGTTCAGGCAGCTCCTCATTTCAATCTCGTTATATATGAACTGATTGTTGAAGTTTGTGATTGAATGTTCTTCGTTGATTTTGTGAAAAATATGAGACGCTTTCAAGGAGGTCATTTTCATCAGGTATTCATCTTCTTTCAAGTCATCTTATATTTCACCCATAGTTATTGAACAATTAGTTTTATGTAAAGCATTGTATATAGTATAGTTAAGGTTTACACAATTAAAAAGTATTTGACCCTTATGTCCGCCTTCGACACGGAATTGATGTCATCTTATTTGATTACCTTTTTCCTTTTTAACTGAATATTTTGCGGTCGTCAATATTAAGTTAACGAGTTTACATGTTATCCGGAGTAGTTGAATGTCCAGTCGCCCACTTGAAAAATGTTTTGGTTACTTTAAGGGTGCGGAAATCCTTTGCTTCCGATGTCCGAGTGACGTGTACATGAAGTCTTAATTATATCAGCTTTCCATTAAATGGTAATGACCCTCACCTTAACCGGATGTTGTGTGGTTGAAGTGCTTTGTCTCTTCGTATTATTATTAGACGTAACCTTACTGAAAGGGGCTGTTTATGGTTTGTAATGAGACTTGTACTATCAGTATTGGGTTATTCCTCTTCATGTTGCTATGAGGATATTTTCTCAATTTTTGAGATACTGTTTGAGGATCATCTTTGGTATTTGTTAATTGAACGAAATTGAAAACATTTTTTATCTATCATATGGTTATGTGGTCATTTGATTTATGAAAATAGGCGGGGCTAGGAGAGTTTTGCAAACGGACATATAACTAAGAGTCGTTAATAATCCGTGTAATACAGTATAATTTTTACAGGGTGAAATTAGTTTGTGTATTAACGCAACGGTGGGGATGACACCTTCCAAAAAAGTGAAGAAGGGGGGATCAGAAATTTTCACTAAAAAGGGGGGATAGCAAGGAGGGGGGGATCGTTTAAGAAGGGGGGGCTTACATATATTGTAGATTATTTTCCAGCACTGTTATGAAATTTGGTCTGCATGAAAGGAAGTTCTTTATTTTCACTAAAAAGTGGTAATTTTTTTGCCAGACTTAATTTTTCATTACTGTTTCCCTTCCCTTTTTATCATAAAAAATTTAGCTCGAAACCTTTGGGGGATAGGCATTTTTAAAAGGTTGGGGGAGATGCCAAGAGGGGGGGGGTCATGTAAGAAGGGGGGATCAGACCCCTTTCCGCACTATGGGTAGGTTGTGATAAGAGAGATTTGATGTGAACTAATTTGACCCAATTCTCTTTTCGTTTCAGCCGATGAAAGAAATGACGCTGCCAACGATGCATAATTTGAACACGTCAGAATCTAACATTGTTGTTTGGAGAAAATGTACGCCTTTCTGTGATAAAACTGTCGAATGTCCTGAACATCATGAACTCTTACAAGCAATTGTAAATTGTACAGACCAATTAGGTCACTTATCGAACTTAGATGGCTTGAAAGCCTGTATAGAGAAATATCAGAGTATGGGTTGGGATCGGAATGATACCATCCCAGACCCTGTTGCTTCGAACAGGTTACCGTTGATCCACTGGGCAGCTTCTCTCGGTAAATGTAATGCTCTTGAGTGGATGCTAAGCAACGGATTCGATTCCACCGTTACGATAGGAAGTTTAACAGAAAACGCTTTGCACAGAACTATATTATACCTTTATAAATCAAGGCCTAAATTTACAACGAAAGAACTGAAACCGAAATTCCGTAAAATATGTAATTTATTATCAAACTTAATGTATCATTCGGACTTAGGGAATGGAACTCCGTTACATTTAGCCGCTAGTTTGTTATGTAGCTCAGAGACCAGGCTAGTTTTCTTTCAAACAGCAATTGAAGTTATGGCCGCTCAGGCTAAGGAAATGAACGATTCGGATAGAATGGCGACTTTAGACGCTAAAAATAACGAAGGAAATACTTGTTTGCATATACTTGCTGGTGCTAATGAGAAAATCAAAGTTGATCACGTTTGTACCGCCATTTCCGCCCTACTTCAATCGGGCGCTGATAAGACGATGAGAAATGCAAAGGATCAAACACCCTTGGATATTGCCATTCAAAAAGGTTACAATAACGTCATCGATGAACTGGTCAAGGTATTGTTTGATAACTTTGAAATTTACTTTATCTGACATGTTCAACTCTTCGAATTGGCCGAATCCTGGACATAAATTGGTAACCTGAAACAATTAAAGTACTCCCCCTTATTGCATTATGGAATATACCTAAAAGAATTCTCCAATCTTTTCTAAAAATTATTAAGTCCAAAATTTTACGTTGACTTTTACTATGTTCTGATTTTCTTTTCTGTTTTTCAGATAGTGAACCCATCAACGTCCTTGGTCAAAGAATCGCCTTCTTCGTCTACATCTCATCACGATTCACGCTCCCTCATGACCATGGTCGATATGCGAAGAGGTAGCCCGGTCTCCAACTCCATGATCAATCTCAATCGCTCGGCATACGGTTACACGGAACGCAGGCGTTCACGCAGTCGTTCGCCCATTCGGTCACCGCGCTCTGAACGTGAACGCGAATCACCGCCAATGGCCCACTCGAAGTATGAAGACTCAGCGAGGAACGGATTTCTCATTAAACAAGAGGACGAAAACGAAGTAGGTTTCCTTAATTTTAAAGGCAGAAACCTTAGCGATTTTTTAGTTTTGGCTGCGAAAGTTTCTAACAAGCTAAGTAAAAATTCTTTTTGGACCTACCTAAGGTAGTCCTTTAAATTAACCCTTGTCCGTTCGTTCGTCCGTTCGTTCGTTCGTCTGTTGCCAGCTTTTCTCGGGATCGGCTCATTAGTTTTTTCTAATTTTTTGCACAATGATGCAAAATGGCAATGCCCAAAATGTGACGGAGCCCGATTTTCGAAAAAAAAAATTTCCGGCCGAAAATGGCGGAAATATGCCGGAAAAACTGGTTTTTCGGCATTTTCTCGAGATTTCATCATTAGTTTTTTCTGATTTTTTGCTCAAAGATGCGTATTAACAATGCCCAAAACATGGTCTAGTCCGATTTTTGAGAAAAAATTTTTTCCGGCCGAAAATGCCGGAAATATGCCGGAAATCGCCGTTTTTCTGGATTTTCATTGGACTTTTCCATATAATTGGTTGTTTTTTCATTCAAAAAGATTATCAATAGCAATTCCCACCATCAAGCATGTTTCAATTTTCAATAAAATTGATTTTTGAAGCCGGAACTTTCTAAAAATCGCCGGAACAGCCGATTTTCGCCGGAAAAACGGTATTTCTTGAATTTCTTGAGCTGTACTTTATATTTTTTCATGAAATTTTGCACATTGATGCAAAATGTCAATGCCTAAATTGTGACGGAGCCTGATTTTCGAAAAAATTCATTTCCGGCCGAAAATGCCGGAAATATGCCGGAAAAACTGGTTTTTTGGCATTTTCTCGAGATTTCATCATTAGTTTTTTCTGATTTTTTGCTCAAATATGCGTATTAACAATGCCCAAAACATGGCCGAGTCCGATTTTTAAGAAAAATTTTTTTCCGGCGGAAAATGCCTGAAATATGCCGGAAATCGCCGTTTTTGCAGATTTTCATCGGACTTTTTCCTTATAATTGGTTGTTTTTTCATTCAAAAACATTATTAATAGCAATGTCCACCATCAAGCATGTTTCAATTTTCAATAAAATTGATTTTTGAAGCCGGAGCTATTTAAAAATCGCCGGAACAACCTATTTTGCCGGAAAGACAGTATTTCTTGAATTTCTCGAGCTGTACTTTATATTTTTTTATGAAATTTTGCACACTGATGCAATATGACAATACCTAAAATGTGACAGAGCCCGATTTTAGAAAAACATTTTTTTCTGGCCGAAAATGCCGGAAATATGCCGGAAAAGCCGGTTTTTTACATTTTCTCGAATTTTCATCAAAAGTTTTTTCTGATTTTTTGCAGAAAAATGCGTATTCCCAATGCTTAAAACATGGCTGAGTTTTTTTGATTTTTGAAAAAAATTTTTTTTTGGTTGAAAATGCCGGAAATCGCCGTTTTTGCAGATTTTCATTAGATTTTTTTCTTGTATTTCACTCAAAAACATTATTGATAACAACATCAAGCATGATTCAATTGTCAATAAAACTGATTTTTGCGACCAGAACTTTCTATTTATTTTTCCCCTACAACCCTTCCCTCTCCCCCATCAACAATCAATGATGAATTTATTGCGTTATGCATTTTCGCTAAACGATATACTTTTTGACTGATTTTTTTCTCCTCGCATTTCTATCCAACTTTCATCATCAGGTAGGTCCATTCAGCATCTAGCTTGTTTCGTTTGATTTCGCATTACAGTGGAACCTCTAATTAGCGGACACCATCGGGGAAAGGGGTTAGTGTCCGCTAATTAGAAGTGTCCGCCTTTTAGAAACTTTTGATCTCGGAGCTCCAATTTTGAAATTAAGCCATCCCAGGGTGTCGAAAATACAAAATTGGGGTCTAAAGTACTTATCTGCAGACACTAGGCCCTAGAAGAACAAGAGAAAGGTTATTAAAACGCAACAATTTAGTTTTTAACAAATAAAAGAAAATCAGTGATTTACGATTTCTTTGGCCCACCTAAATTCGTTGAATGGGTCAAGAGAAAACTGGAAATTTATAGAAATAATTTGAATGATAAGACTAATAAGTGCTCGAAATAAAAATATCTAAAATTTTTTTTTTCGATTTTGGACGTTTGTGACCAGTTTGATATTCAATGTCCGCTAATTGGAGAGCTAAATAGGGGTTTTGGTCATTTCGTGCGAAAAAATTTGTCCGCTAATCAGAGGGTCCGCTAATTGAGTGTCCGCCTTTTAGAAACTTTTTTATGAGGATTTGACTAGGAAACGGCCGAGGAAAATATAATTGTCCGCTAATCAGAGGTGTCCTTCTTTTAGAGTGTCCGTTAATTAGAGATTTTACTGTATAACACTGATATGAACAATGCGAAAAAAGTTACAAATGGATAAACGATTGGGACCCTTGTTTACATGATCTGGAAATAGTGGTACAGTGGCATTAAAATAGTTTCTTCTCCATTTAGGTAGATAGCAGTTTGCAACCGACGAGTCCTGCTTCAGATGCCATGTCTTCTATGTCCAACATCGATGGTGAGTAAAGACGGAGAAATGGAGCGTTTGCCTGTTTTACCGTTTATAAGATAACTAAAGGTTTTTGAAAATACTGCTCAGCTGCTCATGCCTGGTTAGGTCCCTTGATCTTCACGATTGTAGCTTTCAAGGCAGGTCTGACCATGAACAGTCATCAGTCATCATTAAATTGTATCTTTTACATTAGATTGAAAGTTACGTTTTTCTGCTCCAGCGGGAGTAAGTAGAGCCTTGCAGTTTCCATAACCTTGATAATTAAATTTTACCCTTTTTTTCAGTCAACTCACCACTACTGTCACACTTGGCGGAGGCTGGTCTTTTGAGTGAAGTTTCTGATCTCCTGTCACGAGCCAAAGCACGCGATGAAAGCCAGTTGAAACGTTACCAACAACAAGCTAAAGACCTTGATACACAAATCATGTACAAACAAAAAGAAATTGAACGTATAAAATCCGAAGTAGAAACTTTGCGTAAGAAACGCAATCGTTGCGATGACGAGACGGCGAAACTTAAGAAAAAACTCGCTTCTTGCTCGAACGCGATTCGCGAACTTCCTTACGGACAAAACTCGAACACGGGGGAAGCGCAATCAGTTGCTCACTCCCCTGCTACGTAAATCTCTTTTATAGTTTTACAAATTTTTAGTTTTTATAGAGGCGTCTTCATAGTGTAAAACTTATTTTCCTTGTAACTTGTACATTTTCTTTTTGCATTTTTTACAAACTTATCGGCCCTTTTTACACTTTTTATTCCTTGTAAAAAGGAACGCGTGACCTTTCTGATACTTCACTTCATATTTGTAGTCTTGATTATCGCGCAGAACCGGTCTAACAGAAAATGACGTTGTTCAAGTACTCTCAGGTGCCTAATAAATGCCCCCCCTCCCCGCTTTTTAATTTTTATCCATTTCGTCTTTTTTAAAAGAGGAACACCTTATTTTGTTCTGATTAGCCAGGTTTTATTCTATAATTACCTCTTGCAGGTATTTAAAGGTATAATTTCCAACCCCTCGATAAAAATTTTCCAACCTATGAAGAACTTTCCGCGCGATGACGAGGCTTTCATATTCGAGCATTACTTGATTGTCGCTTTATTTCAAAGAATACTTTTTCTTTATGTGATCTTGTGCGATGTATTTCTTTTTGAACTTTTGGCGCCTGAGAAATTAAAGATTAACAGAGTCAGAATATTTTTATTTCGAGATAGTATTGTACATAGCTGATGAATATAATATTTCTTTTCATTTTTAAAGATATTTTTAACAAGTAAATTTGTGTATCATAGTTCTCGTCTCGGCCCTTGAGTAGGGTCAGATTTTAGTGATTTCGGCCGTCCGAGAACACTACAAATTTTCATCTCAAAATCTTTCAAGCCTTGTGTTCGAACTGAATGGTTATATCACTACGATATTCTCCGGACATCGATTTGAAACGAGTTAACGCTAACGCCGTGGGATTTTACGGAGAAGAACTCACCAGTGATATAGCTGTCTCACATTGAGAAAACAAGGTGTGATAAGCATCACGGTGACATCAATGGAATCGCTCCAATTTTTTTCCTGAGTGAGTAATTTTTGCAAACGTCTTTCGAATTACTCAGCTATTATTAAAACATGAAATATCAAAACCTGGATAAAAGTTTTGAAGGTGACCCAACCCCGATTCGCCCGGGATCCCTAGTGTAAAAAAATTTTAACAAGCTACATGCTGAATGGACCTACCTGATGGCTACTGTAATAAGACAATAGAAAAAATGGCAACAATAGCACGAAAATGCAAACTAAAAAATCAGACCAGATAAAAATATTAAGCCAATTATTGAGAGAAATGCTCATTTTCCCTAAAAGCGACAGAAGGGAATTCCCCCAAATACAAAAATCTGATTTTTTACGGCCAAACAAATTTCTGGTAAAAACGGTTTCAGCCACTTTTTAAAGAACCTTGCCCTCTATATTTCTGCCAAAAATCAGAAAAAACTGATAAAGCAATTTTGCATAAAGTCCAAAAAAATCTATTTTTAGACATTTTCGGGCCCAATTTTGCCCAATAATCTTTTTTTCGAATAAATCGGGCTCCCTTACTTTTGGACACCATTGTGCAAAAAATCAGAGAAAACTAATTAGCCAATCCCGACGAGGACGAAAAAACATTGGTTAATTCATAAGATTAGGTAGGTAGGTCGATTTTCTAGGAACACGAGGCTTTAATTCTTCAAATAGAACAAGGTTTTAGGAACGGCCAAATAAAAAAATGCTGATTGAAGCCTTTTATAGGAGGGGGGGGGTTGTACTTTTACGGTGTGACGGGATTGACCCTTTTTCAGTACGGTATTACGGGATTTGACGAAAAAAAAAACTAGAAAAAGGTATTTTAAAATCAGACGGTGACGGTATTTGGTCTTATTTTTTGTCATTATGCCGGTATTTGAACCTGTACAAACGGGTCAAGCTGGAGTTTTTACAAGGTTTTTGATGATTCGGTTGGTCGTTGAATCTTGAGACAAAGGATTTTATTGCTTTTTCTAAAGAACGCGTCATCTCTATTATTTCAAATGACCAATTAGTGAAGTATCTTATAAAAACTCCAGCTGATCCCGTACAAACCAGTGTGACGGTGTTATTATTTTTTTCAATTTTCGGGATTCATAAAAAACTTTGACGGGAAAACGGTATTTCGAACCCCTACAAACCCTTTATAGAAGAAGGTAATCAAAAACATTTCATACAAGAAAATTAGTTATAAAATTTACCTGTAAAAACGAAAAAGGAGTGATCTTTAATTTGAAAACCATATTTGATATGTATTTCTGATTTAAAATTGACAAATATAATACACAAATGACACATAATAAAAAGCAAGCATCGTTAGCATAAATAATTCGTTATTCCCATAGTCTCTCTCTTGATGCATTATTTAAAAAATCTTCTCTAATATAATTTATAACATTCAAATATTTCATTTCTATTCGCCGAATACAGCGTGTCAGGAAGAAAATTGGAACGAAATTTCGAGCATTAAACACCTCTAATTGTGCGTGTTAAATTAAATTAATCATTTTAAAACTTTTGTAGATTGCAAGGGTTTGAAATCTTAAAATAAATTTAGTTCCACTTTTCCCTCACACAATGTATCAGGCAAAATTAATTTTAAAATTGTTTTTCTACACTAAATAATTAAGTCAATTATTATAATAAATTACAGTTTTGTTTCGGATGAATTTCTGCTGAAAGGTATCTCGACCTAAACATGTAAACGTTATCAAAATCGTTTGATTTCCTAATCAGAAAAAGCCAGAGGAAAAACTCAAACAGTAAATTGCAGAGTATGACAATCAGTTCACATTTTGTGAGAGCAAACTTTTCCTTTCCTTTTGCTTACTTTTCCGTACTCATAAACATTAAATTTTTTCATCTCGGATTTATTAAAAGCAAAATGAAAACCGTCATGGCACTCGATGAAGTATTTGTTTAAGTGAGAAGCACAATAAAACACAAGAGCTTGCGGTCTATTTAGCAGGTTTGAAGATGGTGATTTCGGAAGAATCATAACCGGTGACACCGAAACTGTTGTCGATCGCATCCATGAAACGAACACCTGTCAATTGAACGTCTGTGATCGCTTTCTGAAACTTCAGTTCGAACTAAATGGAGAGAGAAAAGGTGAAAATCAAATCAAAGAAGCTTTTTTTTACTTAACCCTACTCAAACTAATTTGGTACTTTTACCCAACTGTGCCTGTTCGATATTAATTCTTTCAACTGGAAAGGTTTTCTCTTAAAGTCAACTTGGCTGAATTACTTAGGACGTATCGAAGGGTTAAACATTCGCCTTGTAAGAGCTTAGACAAGGCGTAACTTAAGTCCAACAGTTTTACTTACCGTCTCGACGTCGAAAAGTCTAAGGAAGGTGTCTTCTGAGGCTGTCACCACCTAACAAATTGGAAAGAGAAAAATTTGTTAAATTCTCATATTTTCTTTTGAAGAACGAGCCTGAGCTGCATCATTTTTGTGAGGATTATTGAGCTGAGATTTAAATTGCTGTTTTAATTGACCTTTTCATAAATTACGTCACGAACATCACTTGCCTCGTTTTGAAATTATTGCCATGGTGATTAACTCCCAGTGAGTTTTATTAAAACTACTTTCTTTTTATTTATTCTTCTACCTCATATCTTAAAGAATTAATAAAGAGATTCGACGGTTTGTTTGTTTGTTTTTATCGGTATAAAGTAATTAGACATGAGTTTGTAGATTTATAACGAGTTCTTAGAATGATTCATAACATCACGTTCTGAAATCAAAGATTATATATGGAGAGACAAGTGAAATATCGAGAACATAATGAACAAGTCGCTCAGAGGTAATTCAACGTCCAAGATAATTGATAATGAACTTGCTCCATGCTGGCAAAGCAAATCACTTAAATATTTAAACCTGAGCTTTGGGCTATACAGTACTTTGATAACCATATTTGGAATTCCAGGAAACCTTTTCATTTGTTTTGTGATAATAAAGGGACAACTTTTGAAGTCATATCATTTTGTGTTCATCTTATGGTTAGCAGTTTCAGACTTGGTGACGTGTCCATTCCAGCTCCCTCTGGACGCTACAGCTTATTACACATATGATTGGGAAGAATATTTCATTTCTCCTGTATGGATTGTTTTTGTCAACGCTTTTTGGTATTTTTGTTTTGGTTGGACGATATTCATCCTATTTTTCTTAACACTGAATCGATTTTATGCAGTGAAGTACCCTCTCCGTCATTTGAGAGTTACCAGAAGTTTGATTAATAAATCTATGTTCGTGGCATTCGCATTATCGGCTGCTATTTTCATATTTGCTTTTTTTATTCAAGACTATCCAGAGCCTGGGTATTACGACTTCTTAATGCCAAATTGGGCTGAAGGATTGCTCCTTGCTTTCTTACTGCTACCCCTTTTCGCAAGTATGTTGCTGTACGGCTTCATTTTCGAGACTGTTCGAAAGCGACGCAGAGACGCTCAAAGGGAGAGCTCACTCCGTGGGAGGGTGACAGAAAATCGAATGTACATCACAATGATGTTTTTGGTGATTATCACTTGGCTTCCCTTCAGTATCTATCAAATATATATGCTTTTCGATACCCAAATATTTTTGACCTGCACAGGCGAATCTATAGACTCCTTCTTGGCAGCCCTGATTAACCTGAATATTGTTGGCAATGCTTTTATTTATGGATATTCAAATGCTGTCTTTAGAAAGTATTTTAGAAAGATACCATGCTGCAAGCGACAGAATGATAATGATTGTGCAGTTGAATTGAATAGAATCAGATCAAATCTTTCAAATAACGTTACTGAATGTGCCCCGTAGAATATAATTTTTAAGATATCTAGAGTTATATAGTGTAGACATTATTTTTCAAAAAATCGGAGCACCATCTCAAGTTCTTCAATCATAATAAATTTAATGAAAAACAAATGATGCAGACAAGGCTATGTGTCAAACTAAATGAATCACCTACAAATCAGTGAGGAACTTTGTTTTTTTTATTGTTCCACTTGATCGTTCAATATATTATCGAGAAATCTTTGTTATAAATGTTTCAAAAGAAGAAGTAATTGTCTTACCAGTGTTCCGTCTTGTGAAAGGTCCATGGCGTTAATCCATTTAGCGTGCGCTGCAACTTCAACGATTATTGTTCCCGTCTTGCAGTTAAACTTTCGAAGGTGTCCAGAACCGTACGCTGCTATTATGAAGTTCTCGTGCAGTCGAACGCTCGTGCATGGAAATCTAGACATAAATAATGGGAACATCTTAGCTACCGTCAGTTAAAGGTTTTGTTTTGATTGAAAAGTCTGATGACGCTGATGTAGTAAAAACAAGTGCGACAAGATTAGAAAAATGTTTTGAAAAGATGAAAATACATTGATTAAAAAAACATTCCTCAAACAAAGGGACTTTTACTGATACTCTTTCGAATGTTTTTGTGTTCATAATAAGTGGAACGTTTTCTATCTTATAATCAAAACGATCTTAACGTTACGTTACGATCGTAACGATCAAAACGAAAATTTGCTCGAAATCAACTTTGCTATTTTCTTGTTTACAAAAGCAATGGAATGTGAGGTCACATCTCGAAACAACTTTCGATCTTTCACTTGTTTGCAGGATATCGTTGCTTAAAAAAGTAGCTTTAATTTATCTGACTCAGCATGAAGACACTGCCTAAAATAAGCCCCTTTTATTCCCGTAAGAAAACCTTTAACAACATAAAAAAAATCAGCCTTTCGTGTTCATGTGAACACAAATAAAATCACTGCTATACAATAGTATCCATTACTCAAGCCACTAGCTCAAAATTAAAAACACAGCAAAGCAACAAAACTAAAGCCTACCCAAAACCTTCAATTTCGAGCGTTTTGGTGACTGCTCCACCAACTTTCCACAAAATGATTTTGCCCATATCATCTGCTGAAACCATACAATCATCCAGTGCATGTAAATCTGTCAATGCACATGTGTGTGCATTGATAGTGTCGTGTAGTTTAACACCATTTCCTTTTGAGGGAATATCGAAGACATAAATACTCCCATCCGCAGTTCCTAAAATAAAATGGAAGCTTGATAGACAGCATTCCACAGTTAGGGAGCAGGGTTCATAGACCTATTTCAGTTTCAAATTTCATTTAAATTACTCCGACCCAATTGGCAATCCGACAAAAAGATCGAATTTCAATTAGCAAATTTGAGACCTTAGAAATCAATGAAAGTAAAATTCAATCAACAATTCCTCCTCACCAATACATATTCGATTATCACCAGCTGCAGTAATTCCTCTGACGAACTGTGGTTTCCCTTCTTTAGGATGTGGCTGTAAGGCTTGCCAGAAAATCATCATTGACCCATTCTCATCAAACATCTAAAGAAAATGAGGCTACGTTATATATCAACTAATAGGGGAACAGAGGAAAAATATCAATACCAAATACCATTTTATTACTAAATTAAGATTTTTCCCTTGATATTCCAGCTGTCTAAGATAGCCAATATAGTTTATAACATTGCCCTCAATGTTAGAAAGATAATCAAAAAGGTATCTAATGAACACAGAGACATAGGAGGATGTGAAATGGACAAAGGGAAAGTACCTGTGCACCTTTGACTGAACCAACAACAAGAAGAGTCCTCTGTGGTAAAACACACCATTTGGCCTGAAAAAAAAATGGGACGTCGAACTTTTAAAAGATCTTATAATATGATCATAAGTCCATCTAAGACATTCTGTATCTATCAATTAAAGCATGATTTTTATATCATTTGTGTAATTTGCTGACCTGCATGATGGTGGAGCTTGTTTGTGTGCCTTCTCCTTTACAAACAACCCTTCTGTATGCAGCTTGGTTGGTCTGTATTTCTTCTGCATCAAACACCCAAACGTTGGATTTGTGAACAACTGCATACTGAAGACCAGATGCAGATGAAAGGACATCTAGATTATTGTACAGCAGTGAAGCACTGGACTTTATTGACACTGCACTTTGATTGTACATTTTTATTTTATGATCTACTACGTTTATTTTTTATTTCACCTGATAAACAAAATGAATGTGAAAATGGAAGAAAGTTATTAATTATTCTTAGTTATTCAAACCTTTTTCAAATTGTTCAACAGTTTTGATAAATCTGTTATGCCAAACAAATACACAGCCCAAGAAAAACCTTAATAATAACAAAAAAGTGAAAAATGTCGACAAAATGACAAAACGTCTCTTTTCTTTTACTGAATATATTGTTCTACTAAATTATAATACATTAAATAAAAATGAAGCTTCATATTAGAAACACTATATCAATAGGCCTTCAAGACAATTTTATACAAGGAAACTTTTTAGAGGAATTGATCTGAGATTATCTGCTGCAGGAACAACACCATGTAACAATAAAAGTTCAGAAAAATATGCTCTTGTAAAGAAATCGAATTTTTGTTCAATTATTAAAAAAGGCACCCTTTGCTGTTTGCTGAGCAAGTTAAATACCTCTTTGTCTTAGACCTTATATTACCTCATTCGACTCAAAAAAATTAAACAATAAATACACAGAGAGAAATAAGCTATGAGTGAGAATGAAAAATATGTTTAAAAATTAACTCTCAATGTCAACATTTGCTGCAGAGGCAACATTAGAAACTTTCTGCACAATTCCAGATTGTAATAAAGAGACAGGTAGCATTGTAGCTCCACTCACAGCAGTCTTTTGTGGAGGAACAATAACTTGAAAACCTTGACTAGAAGCCATAATTGGAACACCTATAGCACCAGTGTTTCCAGCAGGGGCAATCGCAACAGGATTGCTCTGTCTGATTATAGTGTTCATGGGCGAATTGGATGTGAGAGCACTTAAGGATGAGGCATCAAGCCGAATTTTTTTGGTCATTTGTGTTGTGTTCATAGGTGTAGCTCCACGAATAGTCATCGTCTGATAAGGGCCTTTTTGTCCAATCTGACGTGGTGTTGTGGCAACTTTTATCTGTGGTCTCAACCCAACAATGGTTGCATTTGTTACATTTGATGAGTTCAATGTCTGAATAGTTTGAAAATTGGTCCCAAGAGTTGAATTGATTTTCACAGAAGATGCACCTGCATTTGATCCTTGAAGAAGAGCTTTCTGTCTCAGCACTAACTTTTGTTGCGCCGAAGCTTTGGAACGTACTTTGGTGCTGATTTTTTCTACTTCTGATCCAAACTGTTTGACAGCGGAGTGCAGCATATCAATTTCTTCATCACCCCATTTGCTATCTGTAGACCCCTTTTCTGCTCCGGGTTGCAAAGACATTGCCAGGTTACCCAGTTTGGTGAAAGATTCGCCAGCAGTCGTAAAGATTTCTGCAACTTTTCCAGCCTGTGCCATTATTTATTGACTAAACAATGATGATTTAGGAAGATTTTTCAGTCTTTCAAATAGAAATATATATTTCAAATGAAATAACAACAACAACAACTTTAATTTGATCCAAGAGGCAGAATTATATGGATGAACATGTATAGGTATAAGAAGGGGGCGTACGGTTTTTCGGAATTGCAGAAATCAACCCTTTTTTCTTCAAAATTTTGGAAATCGGGCAAAATTCTTTCAGTATTTCTGAATTCTAAAATTTGGTATCGGAAATCCATGAAATTTTGCTTCGAAATTTCGGTATTATAAGGTTTTTATCCCCCTTTTTCGGAATTCATACATGAAAAATCAAATTTGATGAAAAATTAGTCAAAACGAGGTAAAATACCCAAAAAAAATCGGTATTGGAATTGTAAGTATTTTTTTACAGAATTTTGGAAATTTTGGCAAAATTATTCGCTATTTTGGAAATCGCAAACACTGTACGCCCCCTATAAGAAAGCTAGTTTTATTACTTCTATGCTGCTCATGGTACACTTTCCTTTTAGCTTTGAACTATTAAGAAAAAGCTAACTGAAAATTATCAAAATTTAGATTACTCATCGACAGTAACTTCGAGATTGAAACTTTTAACTTTGTGGACAATAAAATGTTTGGTGCTCCCACCCCACAACTTAAAAATCACAAATCCCGAATAGTTCTGCAACCAATAGCACCCATTCTCAGGGATTTTTAGATGACCTATACCTTAAGGTTTCAGGATCCGGTTGTGACATAATCAAATATTAACCAAATAAATCAATTATTAATACTAAAGAAAGTGTGAATTATGACGTCATCAAAAATGTGTCCCTGCAAGCGTTTTAGAGCACATTGAAAATAGGCCGATCCTTAAAAAGCCGAACTTTTGGCTGATATGGACCGATTTGGACCGTTCCTGGCCGAATTTAGCCGGTGTTGATTGATCTTGGCCAATCTAGGCCGATCTTAGCTGAGCCATGTTTCTATATCTTTTCTCTAAACAAAGGCCGATCTAGACCGGTCCAAATCCGCTAAATTCGGCCGAGTCTGGTCTGAAAACAAACAAGCAACTCTTTTTTGTATGACATATTTTTTTGTTTACAATCTCGAGTGTCTAAAAACTTTCGAATCTTTTTGTAAAGTGTTTGAATGAACTCCAGAAATAGTTTTGAAAATTGTTTGATCAAATTATAAAGAAAGTTTTCCGAATGTTTTGAAAAGTCTCTGACTCTAAAATCAAAACAAAAGCAAAAGGAAAAGAACCACAAAAAAATCAAGAAAGAAATTTTCATTTTTATGTTAACCATCACGAGAATAATTTTTTGTGAGCTAACAGATAAGATTATAAAGTATCAAGATTATTGTATTATTGGAATATCAGCAAAGGAAAAGACAAGAAATACAGTTTCTTTTTCAGACATTGTGCTGTCATTAGTAAAAGGTCGAAGCAATTGGTATTCCTTTTGCTTTTGGTGTTACTTTAGTAGCTGAGTATGAAATACGAAGAAAAATATTGACATGCAAGTTTTAACAGGGGGATATGTAAATGATACAGGGATGTCTATAAATAAACTAAATGTTTTTTCTTTTATAAGCACAACGTTTATAAGCATATGCAGGCTCAGTTTTTGGTACCTAAATGAACAATGGCTCTATTGTTTAAGAACAATAGAATGCTAAGCATAATGCGAGCCTGATGTAGGGGCAGACACTTGCTTATAAAAAAAAAACATGTAACGAAGGGACACAGTGCAATTCTATTCTAAATCTAAGGAGGATTTCTAACAATCTTTTCTATATGGATTTATAAGAGCGAGTGAGTCAAGGTTATGAAATACAGGGGAGTATGTCATTAAACGACGACGGCTGTTTGGAAACAAATAGTATTGCGGCTTCCGTAAAACGTTCTAGACCGGTTTGAATCGGCCTTGACTGATCCATATCGGCCTAGACCGGTCATACATTGGCCGAACATCATTCTTTTTGTTTTATCAGGTTTGTAACTTGACAAAACTGGACCTGGCCGTTATTGGCCGATCCAGACCGGACTTGGCCGATCCGAACAGGACCTGTCCGATCTAGGCCAATTTGGGCCGTAGAATTACTTGGCCGATCCTGGCTGATCTTGAATGTGCTCTAAATCGCTTGCAGAGACACAAATTATGATGTCATAAATCGTAAAATAGCTCTAAGTCTATAAGTACATGTCAAATCTTTGTCAAATTTGGACCAAAGATGCGTCTTAATGATGCCAAACTTTTCAAATAAAATTTTTTTGAAAATTTTGATGATGTCCGCAAATTTGCTGACGTCATCAAATTTTTCCAAAGTTTTTTTTTCAAAAAGTTACATTTCAGTTAAATACATCTTTGGTTCAAATTTGGGAAAGATTGGACATGTATTTTTAATATTATAGCGATTATAATGATTCATGACGTCACCAAATTGATCTTCACGACGTCACCAAATTTGATCAAATTATGTCGTCATGATTACAATTTCTTTAATTATAGATTTTTAAGGTGATATTTAATTAGGTCACAACCTGATTCATAAACTTCAAGGTATAGAGGTACTTTAAAGCCCTAAGTGGATCTCTGAATCTGGCTGCTAAAACTTAGGGTAAACTGTTAGGTTTTTGAGACTTGCCGGCCAAGTCACTCGAGAAGTGTCTCCAATTGTACATGCAAATTCCAAAGATTAGAGAACGATCACTTTTGTCCACTAACAGTTATATACTAGGAAATTAAATCCAGCTTTATCTTCAACACAAATCTAGAAGCTATCAATGCATTCGAGCTGTGTGATCACCACTTCAAGTCTGTTGGGGATTTACAAAAAGATATTGATGCATAATAAAAGCACAATAGGAGGAAATTTCAAATTTGAAGGCTGAGGTATCGACTAACAATATGACGACGCCGAATATATTCGGAGTGAGGTAGTGATAACTTTAGATGTATTGGCGTAAGGAGCAGTTATAACGTAAGATATCGGCGTAAGTTTTTCAAGACGAGAGGAGCACCGCCATTCTAACATCTGATTTCATTACCTCAGGTTTAACATGGCTCCGACTGGGGTTCTAGGTCTCCCCTGAGAACAAGGTCCCCACAGCCTGATAAAATTTTAGGTCCCAGTATTGGGGAAAAATCTTATGGCATTCACAAAGCTCTATTTACATGTGTGTGCACTTTTAGAGAATGCAATAGAATGTCTTCATTTTTGCATTTTAAGGATTAGATCACACTTTGTATGAAAACATAAAGGTTTAGAGAAATTAAAAACCAACAGTAAAGAAAAATATTTAGGAAGTGTTATTTAGCCCCCAGAGTTACGTAAACTAATGCAGGTCCCCCCAAGATAGAGCTCCCCCGCCTGTCGGGAAAAACAAGCAGCTCCCACCTCTTATATGGCATATTTTAGGTGTAGCTCCCCCAGGTTTAAGCGCATCCACCTTGTTCTCCGCCTCTCTCTTTTGACCGTCATACCATGAGTTGTCCTTAATCCAACAGCCCTGCCTAATTCCGACCCCCTAAATAACTGTTATTAAAGAAAATTCTATGTTTACAAACATTTCTTCTCCAAGTTGAACGATAAACTATTGCAAGAACTCTTGAAACAAAACATCCAACAATGGCTTTAAAATGTCACAATGTCAACCAATCAATTTTTTTATTCTGAATCCGTTGTTTGTGTTTAAAACGTTAACAAATGTTATTTGATTTAATGGGTTCAATGTATCAAATCTCTCAGTTTAGTTGACACTTTGGTATCTTTGTTGCGTCACAGTGAAAGGTTTGTTATTATTTTAGTTTGTATCTTTGAAAGACCCCATCGGAATTAGGCAGGGCTGTCGGATTTAGGACCACTCACGGTATAACAACGTCGAGTGTAAATAGAATATAAAGCTTATTATGAACTACTTTTAGGCGTGGGAAGATTAAATATCTGAACCCACACCAGCCCCTGGACCTGTTAGGAGGGCTTACTGCCAGTTAGTCACACTAGGAAATCTAGCTTTCAGAAAAAAACAACATCAGTCATCTACAGGAGGCCCCCCCAGCGGTTGGCGTGATGGCGTGATGGAGGGTTTTTCGTGGCGTGATGGCGTGAAGTTTAAAAAAAAACGGCGTGATGGCGTGAAAATGAAGTGCCGGCGTGATCGTGAAATCGAGTTTTTTTAGGCGTGATGGCGTGAAATTTGCAGTTCAGCGTGATCGTGAAAACTATATTCATTAGTATTTCTATGTCCATTTTAGCCAATTTAGAGGGTTTAAATTTCAAAATTTTCTTGGTCGGCCCCAACTATGGTGGGGCCTCCTTTAGATTAGACTTCATTTTAAAAAATAAAAGAAACGGTGCAAACAGTTCTATTCATCTGCCATTTATCCTTGTAACTTCCGATTGTTTTTAGCAGTTGCTAGCTAGTCTTCAAAATAAAGTCGAATGCTATGAAAAGGTCGAAAATTGAAAATTGTTTCCCGTCAGCGCAAACCATGGTTGCGCTTCCTCCGTAACTGACATTTCCCTCTCTTTCTTAGATGCTTATTCTTAGATGCATTTGTAGCAAAGCCAAACAGAAAGAAGCAACAGGTTTATTATGAGGTGTAATTTTAAGCAGATTGATCAAAGGAATCCTGTGATGTTTAAACCATATATTGGAAAAAAGAGAGTAAATGAGGGCGGTTTTAGCCATACTAAATTGAAAAATTCTCCTGTCGACGCAAACCATGGTTGCGCCTCCTCGTTCCCCTTTTGAAAACTATTCACGCTAATTCACAATTAATGCTCCCCTCATGTTGCTTGTACTTTTAAAAGATTTCCATTATTTTTACAAGAATTATTTTTCAAATTGAATTGAAATGGGTCCTAAAATAGCACTTTGAACCCTTCAAAATTCAAAAATTTTCTCCGTTACCCAACCATGGTGGGCTTTGCTAATTTACTCAAACCGGTGCCCTTTGTTGTGACCAGTTGTGCAACAATCTTTGATATGCATAAGTCAAGATTACGTCATTTTTCCTATCGAAAACACCGGAAGAAACTGGAATTTACACCTGTGTATTACTAAAAATTAGAGAAACAGAGGTCAAATTTCTTCCAGATTTTTCGGGCGTTTCCGATAGGAAAAATGATATGATCTTGGCTTACTTACGCGTATGAAATGCCGATGAAAAACTGATTGACGACCAAACACACAGTTTATATAACAAAAATTTTGAGCATGAAAACTAAATTTTCTAGGCGTAATGGCGTGAAATCTAAAAAAATTGGCGTGATCGTGAAAATCAAATTTTTCAGGCGTGATGGCGTGAAATCGAAAAAAAATTGGCGTGATGGCGTGAATTTTGGGTCCGCTGGGGGGGCCTCCTACAGGATACATTTCAACAACAAGGATAAGAGTTACCTGAATCAAGTTCGCAAGACAATATTAATTAAAACTTGAAAGTTGGAAACAAAATAAAACGTGCAGCAGCCAAAATCAACCAACCAAAATTTGTCATTCAATTCCCGAGACAGAGCTTCGATTTTAAGGCCTTGTTTATAAGCTAAAGTAAAAACAATTAGGCACATGTTGTAAATGGGTCATTGTTTGAGGTCCGGCAAAATTTCCGGGAGATAGCCTATCCGGCAGTGCGCGGATCTAGGTGGGTTCCGCCTCAGGCCATGGCATGAACCCCCCCCAGCCTGCAGGGGGGGGCTACAACCAAAATCTTCCTGAAAAAGGCTGGGGGCTGGATTTTTTTTCAATTTCAGGGGGTACCTATGATCTCTGGGGGTATCTAACTTTTATGCAGTAAGGTCTGGGGGCTTGGGAACTATATTTTATCTTGCTTTTATCTAACTATCATTATTCTTTTTAATTGTAAAAATATACAATTTTTTTCATTTCTTGACATAGACTCAAGTCACAGGGGGTACCAATCACAGGGGGTACCTACTAACATCTGTTCTTAGGGGGTACCAAAAATTCAGGGGGTACCTATTTTCTTAGGGGGTACCTAAACCCCTGGTCCATGCCATGGCCTCCCCCGTAGATCTTTTTCTTGGTAAGTTGATCTTCAAATTAGTTTTCAAGGTTGGCTTGGCTCAAATTTTTTCATCTATGGCTCAAATTTTAGGCAATTTCTCAAAGTTTTTGAAAATGTTAATTTCATTAAAAAGCGCCGGGTTATTTTTTCATGAATCCCTTTAGAAGTTTTGCGGTGCATTTTTTTGCTTGAGAGTCAAGTAAACGATATAGCGCTTTCGCAGCATTAATCTTTGATATGCATTTTGGCGGGATGCTAGTGTGGCTAACTGACTGCCCCCCAAAAAAAAATAACTCCTCGCAATTTCGGCAACCAGAACCTTTTTTTGGCGTAGACCTCATCTTAAATAAATAACAACTCGGAGTGGACTTAACATCGTTTCCACACTGGCACGTGTGATAAAGTAGTCGCAGAAATTGAAAACACTTGGGAAAAGAATTGTACGTGCCGGAATGCAAAATAAATAAAATCGCAAACAAGAAATCTTCGTCTGTGAATGAAATTGCTTGTGTTAGACAGGCAGCTGATGACATCAAAAAAAGTGAATCAGTGAAAATTCGAGGGACAAATATTGAGTACTTATTTAGAAATCTTTATAGTTTAGAGAGTTAGAAAAATTTACTCGGCGTGTTTAAAAATCTTTACCGGACGTGTCCGAGAATAATTTATTAATTGATGACGTCACAAGCAAAAGTGAAAAATTGATGTTGCAATCACAATCTTAATAAGTAAAAATTTGAATATGAAAAGTTATTGAGGTCCCTAGCTCTTCTATGACGTCATTTTTGAAAAAATGCCTCATTTTATAAGGAATTACGATCTCAATTTTCTCGAGTTAGGCTGAGAAATCGAATATACCCGTTTAATTGTCTTCTATATAGTTTTTGACGAGCTTTCGAATGGTGTAAATTGTTTTTCGATTTGATGACGTTGAAATTTGACATTTTTAGGGGGTGAGATGGTCATGATTGACCAAAATCACATGTCAAATTTAAGTCATAACTTTTGAAATCTAAATTTTTACCTATTGAGACTGATGTGATTTAGAATCTAGATCGAAAAATGCGTCGAATGGTATATATATCATTATTATATGCTGAAATCAAATTTTCACTTTTGCTGGTGACGTCATCATTTGACAAATTACTACCGGACATGTCCGTTAAATAAATTTTCGGACGCCGAGTAAAATTTTTAGGATCAGTAGATATCATGGGAACAAGAAAAATCAACTCGACACGTTTGTCCCAAAGTCGTCCAGATTTTAGATGTCGTCAGCTGCCTGTCTATGTGGAAAATCAAGATATTCAGAAATAAAGAAGAAACATCTTGGGTCGCATGAACGAAATTGATGTAAAACGTTTCCTTGAAAAAGAAAAAACGGATGAAAAATGTATCGACTTCATGTAATCTCATGATAAATCACCTATGCTATATATATAAAACTACGGAAGACACGAATAGCGGATAAGAAAGATATCGAATAAGAAAGAAAGGAGCGCGCTAAAGGAGATCTGCCTGCGCAATTCAAGATGTTTTTTTGAATTTGAATTGAAGCTACGGACGATCTGTCAAAAAACGAACGAAAACCTCATTAAAGAAGAGTGGTACCAAAAGGCAAAAGAAGGAAATATGAAGAAGAACGATGACAGCTTTCAGTGGAAAGTCCGTGGAACAAAGCCCCCAAGAACTTGAGACTTTTTAAAAGAAAAAAAAGTATTTGTAAAATAAGAATAATCATGAGCTGTTCATTCCAGAGGTCTTTGTCCAGACGGTGTCAATCGAACGAATCGAACGCCGAATCAATCGAACGCAATTGAACGCAATCGAATAATTGCAATTTGATTGTCGAACGCAATCGAATCGCAATCAAATAATACCCAGGATTTGATGTTCGATTGCTTCAATTACGTTCGATTGTATTCGATTACGTTCAATTGTATTTGATTACGTTCGATTAATTCAATTGTATTAGATTTTATTCGCTTTAGTATGGTACTTAAGCGCTCGGCCGCCCACGCTAAAAAGCTCTAACAGAGTGATCCAATTTAATTTAATCGCAATCAAACACGTAATCAAACTCATCGAACATAATCGTAATCGAAGATTAATCCAATGTAATTGACAATCAATCGAACCAATCGAACATAGTCAACAATCAATCGAACCAATCTAACCTTACTCAGACGCAATCGAACACAATCGAATATAACCCAGGAATCAGCCGTTCGATTGAGATTAAGTATTTTAGGTTGAAATTTTAAGATATTTGAGTTAAAAAAACTTCAAAAAAGCAGTTTGTTTTGAAAATAGAATATCAACCTTCTTTTGATTCACCAGAGTTTGTACATGTTCAAAATGCATAGATAGAAATTTTCTCTCGTGACGATCATGAAAATTACCAAAAAAGGTTTGTTCACCACCAGTTTTCAGAGCATGTCCTGGCTGCCCCCAAGGAAAAATTATAACATTGAAATCCTGCCCTTGAACTTTGTGTACCCACCCAGAAAGGCTACTAAAAAAACAGAAAAAGTAACAAAATTGGCAATTTTCAGTGATTTTGGCCCTGAGACCAGAATTAATTATCAAAAATTTGCCCCTGCCCTTGAAACTGATACACACTCTGCAAACTGGGTTCACCATGCAAATATCGCGAAAATAGCCCAAATCTAGTCTACACAATAGACAGCTCCAGGCTTTTAGGCCTTACTTAGGAGTTTTACGCTCGCCTCCAATTATTTCCCGATCACGCATCACGCAAACGGCTGGGTACAACTTTTTAAAATTGTATCATAAAATGGCTAACTTTCTCATTTCCGGAATAACACATATCTGCCCCGTCTCAGGGATCTTTTTGCTTCTAGGCGTCTCTGGCTAAAATCGGTGTTAAATCTACTTTTGTGGCGTTTTGCTCCTTTTCCGTTGTACACTAGCAATCGGAAAGTTTCGCTGGGAATAAGGAAGTTTAGCAATCCTACGGTATGTAGTGTAAAAAACCTTTCGCTTGCGAACACGAGATTTTCGTATCGTGCGTAACCCCTTTTACAATTGATTACATTATATTAATAAAAAAATTATACTTTTAGATTAGAACCTTGACTAACTTAGCGACTGAACTATAAAAACTGCAAACAAAACCAAGCAAGAACAGAAGAAACAGAGAAATCGTTTCTGGGACTTAGAAGCTTTCAGTTTGGTTGGGTCCACCTATAAGAGGCTATAATCTATAAGTGTTATACTAGTATTATTACGCACGAGCGAGCGCAGCGAGCGAGTGCGACTCTTTTGGCAAAAGCGCGGGAAAAAAAGCTGATATGCGGGGTGATAAAATCGATTTTTCAGCTTTTTTAGCCTCGTTTCCATTCAGACTTTCGTCGTCGTGTGCAACTGTCTTAGCTACCAATATGGAGAATTGTCGCCTGCACCCGACTGTCTGTTGGAAGCATTACGTAATGGATTTTTTCCAAATCTCTTTGTAAGTCGAGCTCCGGCGTCAAAAACAGTAGAGTATTTTTATAGGAGGATGAAAACGTCATTTCTTCAAGAAAACGTCGCGCGAAAATATAAGTATCCTTCTCGATCGGGAAACGTCGCCCGGTTCGGAAGCGTATTGCTGATCGGACCATACTGCTTTCTAACAGTCAAAACAAAGATGGCGGCAAAAATAAACAACTGGTTGCTACTGCTCTTTCGCTATTTTTCTTTGGTTCTTTATGCTTTAAAAATGAGTTGAATTGGATCATGATTTTTGTATGATTGTTACAAGAAATGGTTGATGATGAAGTTTTCTTATTCCTTCCTGGATTTGATGTTTCGTTTGGTTTGGCATGAGAGATTGATGCAATCTCCTTCTTGAAAAACAGGACATTTTATCAACTTTCACAACAAACTAACTTCAATTTTGCCCGTATATTTACACAAATTCTAACAAGGCAGTTGACTGAATATTTGTGGATAAATCTGACCATGCTATATTTGAAAAATTAAATACTTGCGACATCAAAAAAGTTTGAACACTTTTTTATGATGGTCAGATTGGTAGATGCCGGCACCCAAGGAAATGGTTGTGGTTGGATATGAACTGGTTAGCTTTAATGTAAAAATTTAAACCCAGAGCAAAATTTACTGATTGATGATGATGTTTTAAAAATGCAACGTGGAAAACTTTTGGATGTGAATTTGGACATTTTCTTGCACGTGCTTTTAAAATGTGGAAATTTTTGCTGTGAATTTGGACATTTTCTTCTACGTGCATTTTAAACGTGGAAAACTTTTGGTTATGAATTTGGACATTTTCTTCCACGTGCGTTTAAAACGTGGAAAACTTTTGGTTGTGAGTTTGGACATTTTCTTGCACGTGTGTTTTTTAAAACGTGGAAACTTTTGCTGTGAATTTGGACATTTAAAACGTGGAAAACTTTTGGTTGTGAATTTGGATATTTTCTTTCACGTGCTTTTAAAACGTGGAAAATGTTTGTCTTTAACTTGACATTTTCTTCCACAAGCATTTAAAAAATGTAGAAAAATTTTGCTGTCAGGCAAAAATAAAAAAAAATGTAGTGTTTCCGGAATGCGGGTGAAGGAAAAAAGCTTTGATGCGGCCGGCCAGAAAAAAATTTTTATTTGATTTTTTTGATGACTTTAGTAATATATAAGATCATTGAAATAGAACTTTAACAATAACTTTTATGTACAAACAGTATGAAGTAAGCCCTGAATATACTAATGTATCAACTACTAACTAACAAACAATTCTTGATCTACAAGTGGGAATATCTAACCAAACTACTTTTATAGCTTAAATGCTCCAACTTGATTTTTTTTATAATGAACTATACTGTATAGATGAACCCATAGTCTGTGGCCAGATCAGAAAATTATTATTTTTCACCCGGTTGGTTTCCAGAAACGCTACATTTTTTTATTTTTGCCTCAATTGAAAGTTTTTTCAAGCAATATCCTGGCATGAAGACTTTTTTTCTTTTTGGAAATTTTGGAAATTATGATTGCCAATTATGTGACATTTTTTGCATTTGCAGCATGCTTTTGAAAATTACAAAATGCCTTCTGCTACTGTCTGCTAGGGGAATTTTTTCCTTTCGGCGTTCTTTCAGATTATGAAAATGTTTCCCAGTATATATGAGATTTTTTTTCTTCTTTTGCATTATATACACTTTTTTTATATAAGAACCAGTAAAATTTTTCTGAGCCTCGACTGTTCTTTTTTTTTTTTTGCACTTTGAGCTTCTATCGTGTTCTTATTAATAGGATTTAATCAGGTACTTTAGGAATCATACCCAATTTTTATTACTTTGACCCCTAAATTGATTGAAATTGAGTAGTTTCAGGCTCAGCATTTTTCTTAAATTGTTCTTATTTTTTGGCGATTTTGAGCCTCGTTGTTCTTATAAAATTGTTCTTATATTAAAAAAGTGTATGTTTGAAATTATGAAATTGTTTCCCTGTTTTGAAAGTTTTTTACTTTTTGACATGCATTTCAAAAAATATAACTTTTGGATGCTATCATTTTTTACCTTTTTTTCAATATTTTTTATATTTTACCTTTTCTCCAATATTTTATATATTAAACCTTTTTTCCAATATTTTATATATGAAAGTATATGCAAAATATTTCATCTATTTTGAAAATATAAATTTTCCTTTGGTTTTCTTATTGTAAAATATTCTCAATTTTTGATGAACAAGATCAATTTTTGTGAAAAATCAAAATATAATAGCCGCATTCTTTTTCACCGTCCAACACAAGATCAATTTTTGTAGATATACATTACCCCCTGATTTAAGAAAACGAGAAAAGAGAAAAAGTATTTTAGGTTGAAATTTTAAGATACAGTATTTGAGTTAAAAAAACTTCAAAAAAGCAGTTTGTTTTGAAAATAGAATATCAACTTTCTTTTGGTTCACCAGAGTTTGTACATGTTTAAAATGCATTAATAGAAATTTTCCTTGCTCTCGTGACGATCATGAAAATTACCAAAAAAGGTTTGTTCACCATGCAAATATCGCGAAAATAGCCCAAATCATGTCTCGAATTATTTCCCGATCACGCATCACGCAATCGGCTGGGTACAACTTTTTAAAATTGAATCATAAAATGGCTAACTTTCTCATTCCCGGGAAAACATACCTGCCCCGTCTCCGGGATATTTTTGCTTCTAGGCGTCTCCGGCTAAAATCGGTGTTAAATCTACTTTTGTGGCGTTTTGGTCCTTTTCTTTTACACTAGCAATCGGAAAGTTTCGCTGGGAATAAGGAGGTTTAACAATCCTACGGTATGTAGTGTAAAAAACCTTTCGCTTGCGAACACGAGATTTTCGTATCGTGCGTAACCCCTTTTACAATTGATAGTATTATACTACCTGAAATCGTCACGGTGTTATTGATTATATGATCGGCAGCCTTTCTCTCTTGTAATAATAACTTTTGATTAGACCCGACTGTTTCATTGAGCGGGAGAAATCTACCATTTTGAATTTTAGAATACTTCTTTTTAAAATGCCGGTACCGACAAATAAAGCTAAAATGGTAGATTCTTACTGTGGTAGAGAATTTTTCAATTTGTTCTGTTTTTTAAAGTTCTCTAGTAGTTCAGGTTTTTTAGGGAGTTTCAAATGAATATAAAGCATTATTTTTGTATTTCAATACAAGGTTTTTCAAACATTTCAAATAATAATGTCGAATCAACAAAATATGATGATGCAACAGATGAACTTGTTGAAACAACCTCCTCAAAAAGATGTTGGATTTCTGCTGAATGAACTTAATCAGCAATATGAAATCATCATGGCTGCTATGAAAAAAGTGCATCCACAATCAGCTAGTATGACAAAAGAACAAATTCAACAACACATTGCGAAAGCAGAAGAACTTATAAATACTTTGATTTTGGTTTTCAAAGAGCGAAATATTCTGGGATTACCAACGGATTATGACATCCAAAATATGGCAGCAAATTTAAAAAAGACAAATGACTCATTGAAACAGAACCTTAACCATGCTACAACAAGTGCGAGCATAATTTCGAAAGCTTTCATGACTGAATTACCGATAAATAGATGATCAAAAATAGAATGAAATAGATTTTTGTGTAATAGTATGCTATTTCATTCTTGTGTTTTGATAGAACTTTTCTTAATCACGATGTCATGTTGGATAATTTAAAACCCCAGCATTAAAACGATGACAAGACAAAAATTAGTTTCACTTTAACAAAATTTGTGCATAATTATGTTATTGTTTTGATGCTTGACTTTTTGGACCTACCTGGAGGTCCTATAAATTAACCTGTGTTCGTCCGTCCGTCCGTCCGTCCGTCCGTCTGTTACCAACTTTTCTCGGGATTGAATCATAGGTATCTTTTGATTTTTGGTACAAAGGTGCAAAATGGTAGTGGTCAAAATGTGACGGAGCCCAATTTTCGAAAAAAAAAAATTTTGGGCAAATTTGGGCCAAAAAACGGCTAAAAAAATATTTTCGCAAAAAAATTTTGTTGGCTCAAAAACGCATGTTTATCTATAAGAACCACTATTAATAAGCATACATCAATGTTCTTAGTCAAATTACTCAATTTTTTATGAGGTAGATGTTTTTTTTGCTCATGAGGGCTTACCTTTGAAGAATATGTGTGTTTAGACAGGAAATTTTGGTTGCTTGGCGTGTTTTTAAAGAAAAACTGGTCAAATTCGTTATTTTTTTATAAGCACATTATCAATTACTTAGGTATTAGCTTTTCTCGAGATTGGCTCTTTCATTTTTTAAGATTATTTGCACAAAGATACATAACTATAAACCCTTGAATGTGACGGAGCCCGATTTTCGAAAAAAATATTTTTGGGCAAATTTGGGCCAAAAACGGCTAAGAAACGGATTTTTTGGACTTTGTGAAAAATTGGATCATTAATTTTTTCTAATTTTTTGCATGAAAGTAGGGTACCATTATAGTTAAAAGATGGCTCAAGTAGATTTTTGCAAAAAAAATTTGTTGGCTCAAAAAACGCACGTTTATCTATAAGAATCACTATTAATAAGCATATCAATGTTCTTAGTCAAATAACTCAATTTGTTTTATGAGATAGATGTTTTTTTTGCTCACAAAGTCTTTAATACGAAAGAATATTTCAAGAGCATGCACGTTTTTCTATAAGAAACAAACGACTAATTTTAATAGATCGTCACTATTTGTGTTCTGAATGATTGTTTAATGTTCACGTCACGTAGATATCAATTATAAATGTGTTAAATGCATAACCAGGTAGGTCCATAAAAGTCACTTGTTATTTATTAGAAAGAATGTCAGTTTGTAGAAATATGGGTCTATTATATATTAATAAAAAGATACGCAAAAATAAAAAGTACACCCGAATTTTAATACTGAATTAAATATCAGCATGAAAAATATCAGTACACATTTTTTACATAAAGCGAAACTTTGTATACTGTATCGTTATGGAGAATATTCTCTCGAAATAGCGTTCCGTTTTTCTTTAGGACAGACTGAAGTTGACTTTAAACTTTTGAAATTGTATTGATTTTGTCTGTAAAAATACTTCGCTTTCAATAAAACAACAACCAACCCAGTCCTCCCATACGTGCGTAATTTAAACGCTGTTTTAACTTTTCAACAGTCAATCCACAATTTCGTTTATGTTGCACCAATCTCGTACCCAGAACCACTTGCACCTCAATTTGAAAGTTTCAAAATTTAAGCAAGAAATGTTCCGGATATGAAGCATTCAGACTTCCATCGTGCATCTACAATGAATCGAAGCATCTTTTAATAATAGGGGTTCCAGTTACTCTCGTCTGCTGGTTGTAGCTCTCCAGTAACCAACAAAATAATATCAACAAACCACCAAATACCAGCTCCTCCGATGGTCAGTAGTTTACCAACTGCTGTACCTGTATGTCCTAGACAGAAACGATCCACGCCGAAGAATCCAACAAGTATCGAGTATAACAACGTCGTTACAAAATAATGACCCGAATACCTGCAAAATTAAAGTCGGAAATATGTGAAAATTGGTGCTCTTTGCACGTTGATACTGTATTTAATAAACCCCTGTCTCTCGGCGGCAATTTTTTTACACTTGATGTGCCGTATCGTCTTTAAATTTCCATGAAATTTTTTCAAAAGAAGTCCAAATATCACGAAACTAGCTTTGAATTCTGATTTAAAAATCCGTAATAATTAGAAATTTCCTTTTTACACCGGTCAATGGGGCAGCTCTTGAAAATAAGACTTGCAAATTATAACAAAATGGTTGTAAGTTACAATGTAACAATTATTTGTTGAACCATGGAATAATAAAGAAAAACAAGAGTTGAATTTGTTGGTAATTGGTCGTCAAAGTCTTTTGATTTCTTTTATAAAATGTATCAAAAGAAATTCTAAGTTCGCCCGATGAAATACGACTTTTTAGTAGAACTTAAGTTTGCTCTGAATATTCTAACTCTACTAATATTGTATCATTATCTAAGATTTCTACCCTTTTAATATACGATATTAAATAAAACTTAGCCACACGAGACAAGTTTTTGTTTAGTTTCGTTGTCCGTTAAATTTTGTTTTGAAAAGATATTTTCTTAAGCCAAAAAATGAAAGGTTCTTTATAAGCACAAACGATTTCAGACTCAATTTGTTAACAAAACGTCACTTGAAAATTTTGGAGGAAAGCATCAAGAAGTGCACTTTGAAGAAAGCATTGATCGAAAAATATTGTCATTTGATGAAGGATTGCCAAGTTTACAGGCCTTTTTTAAGTCCAAATATTTTCTTTCAACGATGGCAGAAACAATGAATCTCGCCTCATCTAATTTCTAACACTTAATGAACCAATGAGATTTCACCTATTGACAAAAGAGCTCATCAAAAATGCATGATATATACTCTCGGGTACCTAATAACCGCCCCCCCCCCACTTTTGATTTTTGGTAAACTGTTTTTGAAAGTTTCCTCTTTTGGCCTAATTCTGCTGTATTAGCCTCCTTTTCAAAAATCAAAAATGTTTCACCCAGGACATTTTTATTCTAACCCCCTGCTTATTAAGTTTTGAGATTTTTCTCATACTTACTTAATGCAGGGTACGTTCCCACGGAGGAAAGTCCGACTTCCACAGCATTCAATACCATCCAATGCTTGACACCTCAACTTTGTAAACAGAACATCTTCGTGTTTTTGGCCTCCGTACTAAAAAGAAGAAACAAAATGACTAGCATAATCATCAAGAGTGGCTGAAGCAAAGTCTTTTTGTTTGGACTTCATTAGAAAAAATTTTGGCTGATATTTTTCAAATTTTGGACATTTCAAGACTAAAGTCACGACGAAGAGATTTCTCGCATTCTAGAGAAACTTAATTCTGAGTGTATTTAGACAGGGGAAATAAATACAGTAAAACCTCTAATTAACGGACACTCTAAAAGGCGGACACCTCTGATTAGCGGACGATTTGATTTTCCCCGGCCGTTTCCTAGTCAAATCCTCATAAAAAAGTTTCTAAAAGGCGGACACTCAATTAGCGGACCCTCTAATTAGCGGACAAATTTTTTCGCACGAAATGGCCAAAACCCTTATTTCAGCTCTCCAATTAGCGGACATTGAATATCAAACGGGTCACAAACGTCCAAAATCGAGAAAAAATTTTTTAGATATTTTTATTTCAAGCACTTATTAGTCTTATTATTCAAATTATTTCTACAAATTTCCAGTTTTCCCAGGTTTTCCCTTGATCCATTCAACGAATTGTATTTTCAATTTTGGTGTTATATTTCTAGATTTTCTTTCATTTGTTAAAAACTAACTTGTTGCGTTTTAATAACCTTTCTCTTGTTCTTCTATGACCTAGTGAATGCAGATAAGTACTTTAGACCCCAATTTTGTATTTTCGACACCCTGGGATGGCCTAATTTCAAAATTGGAGCTCCGAGATCAAAAGTTTCTAAAAGGCGGACACTTCTAATTAGCGGACACTAACCCCTTTCCCCGATGGTGTCCGCTAATTAGAGGTTCCACTGAGGTCCGGTTTGAGGGGTCGCTGTTTGAATTCTTAACCAGTTGGCAGAATTCTTAACCAGCTGGGAGACGAGTTCTTTACCAGTTTTTAGTGTGAAATCTGATCCGTAAAATGAGCTCAAGCTGAATGTTTTACCAGCTTTAAAAACTGGTTAAGACTTCAACTAGCGACTCCTCAAGCCGGACCTGATCCAATACCTTAACGGGGGAAAAAATATCAGAGTTTTATTTAGTCGGAGTTTTATCTAGTCGGGGTTTTTTTCGTAGGGAAAAAATTTCGTCACCTAGAGCCATTTTCGTCACTTTCCCCCGACCAAAATTTCAAATTCGTCACTTTTCCCCGACGAAATTTACAACTTAGTCACTTTCACCCAACTAATAATTGTCCAAATGAAATGGTTTCCTTCATTAGCTCGAAAAAAGATCTTGTAATTCGACGTTTAAAGCACTAATTTCGGTTAATAAAGGTGTTTATAGCCCTGCAATACAACTGTCAATCATTTTTAAGAAAACTGATTGGATGATTAATGTCACGTGGCCGGTCAATATTAAGCAGTTATTGGACAAAGTCGAATCCAATATGCAAAAATGTTGGGCGTGCGAGAAAAGATATTGGACGAGGCTTCGCCGAGTCCAATATCTTTTCTCGTAGCCCCATATTTTTCATATTGGATGAGACTGCGTCCAAATAAATGGTTTATTATCCGTTCATCGCTAAAATATTTCTCGTTTTCAAACATAATTCTAATTTATAGAATAGGCTCATTTATAAGGCCACGCACAAACGTTTTTGGTCAAGGAATAGGTAACAAAGAGCTAAGAAAAATCAGATCATTTATTTTTTATAAATACACACAATCCATCAAAAAAAATATTTCAAAAAGTATGTTTTGAAACCAAGTGTTTTCTCCGTTCTCTCTTTTTTCCTTTAATCCTAGGAAGCGTTTCTCTTTATAAAAATAATTTTACATAAAAATATAGCAAGCTTTGTTTCGAAACTGCTGATGCAAGATTTAATTACAAAAAAATATAACATGATAGTTTTCGAGTGTTATGTATATTTAGTGCAATCGGCTCTTGCATGTTGGAAATAATCTAAAATCATTCCTTTAAGAAGTCAATACCTTGACAGAGTAAAATTATACAAGTCATGGCAAAATAAAGGTCTCATCATAATCATTGTTCACTTCACTTACACATCACCTGCGTGGCCGAGTGGATAAGTCGATGAAACGGCAACTAGAGGGTAATAATTTCAGAGAGTTCGAATCCTATACGGTGCGACGCGAAAATTGTGTTTTTTTGTCTGTTTTGTCAACATACACGGTATAAGGATTATTTTTTTATTTTACCCTAAAAACGAAATTTTTACTGTACATTGTAGGTAGACGCTCTTATTTATTTCATTTTAAGGGACATAGTAGTGTTATACCAAAACGTTATTTGGTGATGAAGGAGAATTTAATTAAAATTAAAATTGATCAAACTTTTTCTGGTTTTATGAGCTCTTGTTGATATTTTTGAAAATTTCCGTTAAAATTTTAAGAAACAAAAATTGGGGGGGGGGGCAGTCAGGCAAATTGACCGACGCCGCGACGGGTATGTGCGGCGGTTAAGGGTATGTTTTCCAATTTATTTTATAATGCACTGTAAGGGTGGACTTTTAATAAATGCACTGTAAGGGTGGAAATTTCAGCAAATCTGGGAAAAATTATTGCTCAAAAAATCTTGATTGCTCGAAAATCTTGATTTTTTTTGCTCTAAAAGAGTTTAAAATTTGACAAAAGCCAATTTTCGAAATTTTTATGCCGCACATACCGTCAATTGGTAACCCCCCCCCCCCCGGGAGTGTCACCTCAGCTCAATGCAGTTTGATTCAAGTACAGTATTTCAAAATGGATCAGGTTGGTTAGCGGGTGGAGAGTCAAGAGTCAAGAGTTTTATGACTTTCCCTTCTCTTGAAAATCCAATGTTCCAAAACTTTCAACTAAAAAAATGCAAAAAAATCGTCTTTCGTCTTTTTTTATTATCTTATAAACACTTTTTTCAGAACCACAAGTGAAAAGAAAAGCAAAACTGACTGATTATGCTGCCAAAAAAGTGATTGACAGGTCTAGAAAATGATTGACAGGCCCGGGTTAGATATTTCCGTGAGCAATCTCGTTATATTTATCAAAAAGTAATATACTTGTGGAAAGCCCAATTATTCTACTTTTTCGAATGCTGTGTCATGGAATTTTTTTAACAATTAAATAGAACGGGGTTTCCTCTGACGTAAACAAACCTCGAGTCCTATCCTGAAAATTGACATTGAGCGTAGAAAAAAAGACAAATGAAAGTATTTTCCTTTTTAATTCATATTTCCAATAATTAAAGACTAACTTGAAAACACCAAGAGTGAAATGTAGCGAAATGCTTAGAACTCCTTGCGACTTAGAATTTTTTTTCAAAACTGAAAATTTGACCCCGGCTCGAACTACCAAAGTCTCTTGTCAATGATTCTGAGTCCGGCACGCTAGCAATGTACTATCGAGCCGATACAAAAACGTATACAAAATTGGTCAATTTAAAAATCCTTATAAAAACACTACTGCATATACGGGTGAACTGACCTCATGGGCTAGGCTAACTGTTTAGATCAATTACATACTCCAGGCTCCGTAAGGTTCCTTATTATAATTGAAAAAGCGTATACTAACAAACGATACGGAACTCGTGAGAGTGTTTTTAAACCGTTGTCTTTGTTTATCTTCACAAGATTTTGTTTATCTTTGCGACTTAGTTCTCGTTTTCGGCCTTTCGTCTACTCGTTTTCAGCCTATCACCTTCGATTTCAGCCTCCCGACTCCCGCCTCCCAGCTTTCGTTTTCAGCCTCCCGCCTCCCACTTTCAATTTCAGCCTCCCGCCTCCCACTTTCGTTTTCGGCCTCCCGCCTCCCACTTTCAATTTCAGCCTCCCGCCTCCCACTTTCGTTTTCAGCCTCCCGCCTCCCGTCTCCCACTTTCGATTTCAGCCTCCCGCCTCCCGGCTCCCGGTTCAGCCTCCCGAAATTTCGGATTAGGTCTAAACCACCATCATTAGAAGAACGTTAATTTAGACGTACAAAGCTATCGAAAGCAGAAACTTTCGTAAAGTCAAAAATACGCAGGTTGCAAAGTAAAAAGTCTGAAAACAAATCACGCTTTTACTCGAAATCTTTATGTGTTTGTTACATGACATTTATTTCTGATTGATTCGAATTTATTGACACTAATTAAAGTTATCAGCTGTAAGTTGTAAAGCAAGTAACATGGGGGGGGGGGTTCAAGGGGCACTGAATACCGAAATACCGGCAATATTTTCCCGAATTTCCATCAACTGAATTGTTGATGAAATGAGGAGTAAGGGATACACTGTTTATCAGACGAACGATCTAATTTCCAAGTGCAAATAGCATAGAAGATAAAGTTTAATTACTGACAAAGTGCAACCATGCTTTCTGTCGACCGAAGAAAATTTTGATTTCAACACTTTCTTATTTGGCTAAAAGCATTATGTTTTAGAATGGTTTTACTATTGTAACTAAGTACCTCAAAAAGCTCTTTTTATGGATAATTCTTTAGTTCTAATTTGAGAATTAGGCAGTACCTATCCCATCACCTTCCTTTGAGAAAAGGGCAATAACATGGTTGCTTGGCCAAGATTAGGGAGTCAAATCAAAAAAACATTTAAACAAAATAATGCGAGCGAAGAGAGCGCGAAAAATTTGTGCTAATTTACAGGTCCACTATGGGGCCGTCCACATAGTACGTACGCACTAAAATGTCGAAAATCGAGTACCCCCCCCCCCTGTACGCAAGCGTACGCAAATGGCTATACCCCCTGGTAAGTATGTACTTTTTCATTCACCCCCTCCCCCTCGAATTCAAATCGTTCGGTTCGGACCTTTATTTCATACATGAAACTCAATGTTTATTAAGAAACTTTTTCTTTTCTTTGATGGGTATAAGAAGCGTAAAAATCGACAACAAAACAAGCAAAAAAGGGCTATGAAAATTTTTTCTCTGCGTACGTACATTTTCCTTTGACCCCTCCCCTCCCCCTGTACGCAAGCATACGTTTTTGAGAAGACCCCTCCCCCCCCCTTAGTGCGTACGTACTATGTGGACGGCCCCTATTGTGGCTAAAAGTGTGTTTTGTGATGTGAAATTAGGGAAAGGGACTCCAGATTGGTTTAGTCCGTCCGTCTGCCTTTGGATCAAATTCTACTCTAATAAAGAAAAAAGACATTTGTAAGTGCTTGAGAGAAGGTAGCACTTTATTTGTAAAAAGTCATTATTTAAAAGATAGTGGATTGACTATAACCACAAAAAAGTTGCCACTAGACTGACTAGAGGTAGAGCTGTTTCTGACCCCAGAAGTTTGGGAGCTAAAGTGGTGCATACATACTGTGTCAAAACTGATCGTTTTAGAAAACATGGCTGAACATGGGTGTACTTTTGTAAAATTTAAGAACGTTTAGATTTTTGGAAGTCTCTTTATGTTATGAAGAAAACGGTTCGGAAAGATTTTAAAGTTACCGAAATACCGAAGTTTTACGAGTAAATACCGAAATACCAGAGCATTTTTAGGCAATTTACTGTAGCCGGCAGCATTTCAAATACCGGAATACCGTACTTTTTTCTTAAAATACCGAAAGACCGGACAGAAAAAAGGCCGATACCGTGTCACCATAAACCTTGACCCCCCCCCCCCTAACATGGGAATAAAATCACGTGAACTTTTTCAAGTAATCGCATGTTTTGACTGCATTGATATAATTTTGCAACCCGTGTATTCGTGAAATTTACTTTGAAGGACAGCATTTAAGGTATTTCTACAACCTTAAGTGTATGTAATTCCAATTTAGTACTCGCGAAAACAGGTTTCAGGAAACAGGAAAATGCCAAAGTAATACTAGCTGGTACTACTGTAGCAGTAATAATTCATAGCATTATACGCAGATATACTACGGTAAGTCCTCGATGATGATATCGCTCCGGTTCTTTGACACACCCCTGTATCAGTGACCCGGTCGTTCTGCCAGGTTCTGCCTCGGTAGATAAACCTACAGACACATTGAGATTATGAGATCTGAAAATCGGACCCGGTAAAAATTTTTATCACTGATACTGGGTTTTGATATGCATTTCCAAACTTTCTAATAAATCTGCTTACTTTATAGCATCCATAACCTATAGCTTCTCTTGTTGATTCATTAACATCAAGTAGTTTATCACAAATCACAAATTCTTCTGGCCTAAAAATGAAATTTTAAATTACTTTTAAGAATTTATATGCATCTCAGGTGACTTAAGACAAGTTCCCAAACATTATTTTGCATGGCAAAAACTGCTTCCCATCATATTAACAAGAGGAAAGTGCTGGCTTGGTCAAAGATTTCAATAACTGATTTTGGCATTATGAAATACATAAAAAAGACACCTCAAAGTAAGATTCAAACCCGGGGGAGGGGGTAATTAGGCAAATGGAGGGTACGGTATGTGCCGCCCTTAAGCTTAAGGGTACCTTTTTTGGATTTCCAAAGTCTCGCTTAGGGTCAGAAATATCAGACAATCAAATTTCAGTCCCACTAAGGGTCGGAGAAATAGGAAAATTTCAACTTTTTACCCCCGGAAGGATCGAAATTTGGTCAAACTTGGTCAAATTTGTCCCGGTAAGGGTCATAAAATTCACAAAATTTTCCTTTGTTTTCTCCTTTTTAGTCCCGGTAAGGGTCCGAGGGTCGAAAGTCGGGCGGCACCCCCCATCAGCTTGCAACTCTAGTCCCCCCCCCCGGGATTCAAATGACATATGACAAATCTATTGATGCAATCAACATTAAAATTCTGAATGAATGGAAATGCATATAGGTATAATATTAAGATTCTGAAATATTAATTGAATAATTTTCATTAGAGGGTCACTTGATTGCTTGATTTGTCAATTTTGTCAAAAAGACCTCACTGACACCTACTGGACAATTTTGAATACGGACACTGTCAAAAAGAAGGTACAAAAAATGGCTGTTTTTGCACCATCTTTACACCCCTGACTAGTTTTGAAAATTACAGACTCACATAAATGTCTACTAGGCCCTACATTGATACCCATGGTTAAGTTAAAAGGTCTGTCTTCGGACCCATGCTGGTCCCGTAACTGTAAAAGGTATACTTAAAGAGACACATGCCTTTGAACTGTGGTCCTAAAAAGGACAATGAATTGTCCTAACTGAAAGGATAATGAGTTATCCAAGATCAATAAGTCTTGATAGGGTGCTCCGATCAAGTCAAAATTTGGTACACATGTAAAACATTATCCTACAACAAGATTCATAGTGTGCAAGGGGGTTCCAGGTCCCACCTGAAAATTCAGGTCCCACCTTATCCTAAAATTCCCACCTTCAGCCCAGACTCCCAGATCCAAGCTAAAAATACTTGTTCTTTCTTTTTTATAACTTGAATCAATATACAGTAGGGGAAATTGTTTACCGGAAGAAAATTTTTCTTAATACAAAACCCGTTTTTTGCTTTGTACATTACGGTCCGCAAAACATTGTTCGTCAATATACGATTATGATTGTTAAAAATAATAGCAAAAATATTTCTTGCGTATTGTTCACATTATGTAAGTATAGTTTTTATCATTATTTTACTGTGGTAATTATTCGTATATGTATAGTTCCATTTTCTCAAAATACCTTATTACACTTATATAACTACTCATGTTATTAAAGCGAATTGCTTACCTCACGTTAATTATTACAAATGTTTAAACAAAATTCGAGCCGTGGTTATTTTCGAAAACCCTGCCTTTCGCGTTAATAAATTCTTGCACTCATTTTACCTGCGTACTTTTACTTGACTAGTCATATAAGTGTAATAAGGTAAGCAAAAGTAAAAAATAAATCATTCTTAAAGATATTTATTCAAACATCAAATGACCTGTAATAATAAAAAGAAAAGTTTAGCATGGTAAAAAATTATTTATAAAATATATAAAAAAAATATATCATAAAATCTGAAAATAAGAAATTTTACTTTAAACTTTTCCAAAACACCCAAAGTCCCACCTAAAGAAATTAACTCCCACCTTAACTTGTTTCTCCCACCTAAAACCTGGAAAACCCCAAATCCCACCTGAAAATTTTCGACCCAAATCAGCAAACCCCCCCCCCACTATTCTGGGGGGGGTGCACACTATGAGATTCCAATTTTAAAATCTTGTAAAAAGGTCCAAAAATGGACAATAAATTGTCCTAAAAAACAACTTTAAAACAAAAATTCATTCAAGATCCTTACAGATCAGGCTCGAAATACCTCAAACATAAGATAATTAAAATTAAAATCGTTGAACGGCCCCTCTCGTGGACAATCTGTTGTCCTAAAGGCAAATGTATTAACCACTTTTTGTGCTTTAACACTAGGGATTCAACCATTTTATCAGCTTATTTAAGCTAAAATTTTGCACAAAACTGTATGAATGGTTCACAATTAATTTTCAGGTAGCAAATTTTGGTTATTCGGTCCCAAAAAGGACAATGATATTGTCCTTTTTGTAAAATATCACGGTTAAAATTAAGGACAACTTTATTGTCCTATTTTGGGACCCAAGAACGTAAAAAGTGGGCCATTTTACTATTAGGAGTTTAAAACAACCATTCAGCTTTAGTTTAAACTAGGTTTGGTATAGACTAAGCTTAAATGGCCCTTTTTAGGACAATCTTTTTGTCTGGACAACAAATTAGCCATATTTGGGCCATTTAACCCCTGGAGTGATTTTAACCATCTTTTACCCTTTCTAATGTTAAATATAGAGGTTTTCTGAGATTTTCCCTAATTTTTTATGTAATTTGAGCAAGTTATTACAAAAGCCTTATTTTAAGCCATTTTTGGCATGGTGCATGATTTGTACCTTCTTGTTGACAGTGTCCATACAAGGTAATTACCCTCTGACAAAAAGATGCATTGAGGTAGAGTAGTAGTATACACTCTTTTCTCATTCAAAACCAGGAATGCGCCACTTTTCTTTTTTGTGGTGGTTGTATAAGAATGGACTTGGTAAGAATTATATTAATTAAATTCACCATAATCAAAATTGACCGAAAAATGCAAATTATGTTAAGTTAGCAACAGCAACTAATATTGCCATCTTTTTCGACTGAAATATGTATCATAATATTAATAATAATAATAAATTGTTGAATTAATAAAATGTTAAATTTATGTAGGGGTTTGGGTTATAGGAATTATGAATAGTCCATCATAACTATAAACTATATGGCTTAGAAATATGGCAGTGTGTCTGTCTGCATTTGTGTCTTGGTCCTGGAGTTGAACCTATGCTAAGGTAATTCTCCCAGAGGGGGGTACTACCCTTGCCAACCGACAGGGGTGTGCTGCTGAAGTTCGAAAAATGGACCCTGTTCTGTAAAGTGGCTGGGTCTTGTTTTATGAAAAAAGTGACCCTGAATGAATAGGACTGAAATTCCAAAATGTTCTCAAAATGTTCTATTTTTTTCTAAATTTCCCCAAAAAGGTACCCTACGAGGTACTGATTTTTCTATTTTGGTGTTTTTGCAACCCTACCCCGGATGACTGAATAAAGATACGCTGGACCCTGATCCTGATGGACCAGCAGCCACATCCCCTGCCTGACCTGTAGCTGTACCCCCTTTTACCCAAGTAATTACTCTGGGTAATTTGGGGCAAATGAGTATACTTACAGTAAAGAACAGTTCACCAATGGAGAATACGGATTATCACACGTTTCTTCAGCAGAAGTGACAGTGAATATTACAAAGATACACAGAAAAATAAACCAACAAAATCTAGAAATTTCTTTCATCTTCGCTCTCGATTACCATATTTCGCCGGAGTTACTTCGTGTAAACAAATCCCGTATTTAATTAGCCTGCTATTTGTTAGCAAGAAACTTCGTGCTACTTCTACATGAAAAGTTTTCAAAATGGTAGGCCTAGGCGGTACAATTTTTTAAAATCTAAGACATCATCCACCATATCACATCATCCTGTCATCACTGCTGACTGCCATTTGGATCTAATTATATTGATTAAAATTCATCAGCTTTAACTCGAAAGAACATGCCACGAGATCGATCAAGATCACCACGAAGGAAAGGTAAATAAGGACCTTTAAAGAGCTCATTTTTAACCTAAAGTTTTCAGAGAAAAACCTTTGGCTTTACTTGACAGTTAGTGAGAGTACTTCGATTTGTGAAGCGTCTTTACGTGGCTTAGAACAAAGAAAATAGCAAAAGAAGAAAGGAATTACCCATAGGTAATATTACGGAAATAGACCTTTTTTTAAAGAGGCAACCCTGTTGAATAATTATGTAGTCCAGCATAAAAACAATGATACAGCCAGGCATAATTACTGTTTCATGCATATTATAATAATTATGCATGGCTATATCATTGTTTTTTTTGCTGGACTACATAATTATTCAACAGGGTGGCCTCATTAAAAAAAGGTCTATGGGAATCCTCATATCGAATACATACCGTGTGAAGTCGGTAACTTGCATCGGAGGGAAACTTGCATGCATTAGCAGCCATCAAATGACTGGATGCTCTACTCTACCATTTTGTTTTGATTTAACTTTGTATTTTAATGACCAGCCAGGTCATTCATTTGAGGGGTATGCATGTTAGCCTACACTGATGCAAGTTACCCGTTCTAGGGTAGAGCATCTTCTGAAAATTTCATAGACCTTTTCGCCTTTCCATCCGCCATATCGAATGGCATGCAAAAATTATGGTGGTCTAATTGCTGTGGTGAGATTTCATTGAAAAGTATGCAAAACCTATGCAAAAAGAAAGTATTATAAAACTTACATGCATAATTGGCATTATATATTAAAGTTAAATCTTGTAGAAGAAAGATTAAATTTGCTTCTCTCAAAAACTAAAAATGATTATAGTCCCTCATATCACAAGCACTTCAAAAAAACATAAAAACATTAGACATATCTCAAGTTGAAAAATCACCAGCGAAAATAATCCTTATTCGGCTGACAGTAAATTATAGACCTTTTTTCAAAGAGGACGTCCTATTGAATAATTTTGTAGTCCAGCCATAAAAACAATGATAGAGCCATACATAATTACTGTATCATGCATAATGTAATAATTATGCATGGTTTTATCATTGTTTTTCTGCTGGACTACATAATTATTCAACAGGGTGGCCTCTTTGAAAAAAGGTCTATTCTATCTATATCTATCTATATATTTCAGTAGTTAACAACATAAATGTTTGTTCTCCCTACATATAAAAGCATTAACAAAGATAAGATAAATTAAATTGGTTTAATAATAAAAAATGTTTGTATGTTTATTCAATAATAAATATGTTAAAAATTCTAAAAAAAATCTAAGTATGTTTGGTTGAGGACAAAGCCTAGGTTATCGAGATTAAGAGTAACGAGCATAAGGCTAAACAAAATGTTCTGAGAATGCCAAGATACGTGGAGGCAAAGTAGTAATGAGAAGTTTGAGCCTGCTCAGGCTTAAGTCATGAGTAGTAATTAATAATATTGACGTTCTAGGCAAACTAAAATGGTGTAAAGTTAAATCAAAAGTTAAATTAAAAGTTAAAAATTTAATTAAATTAAATTTTAAAATAAACCAGTATTGTGCTAAAAAGATTAATAAACTAACTAGAAATAAAGAGACATAGCTAAAGTAAAAATATTTTTGGTAAGTAGGCAAGTGACGTCAAAACAAAATTGCTTCAAAGATGATTAAGTGAGTAGAGTGCAAAGATATATGAATTGGATAAAATAGGTTAGGGCAGGGCAATCCGATGATTAAGTGAAGTATGGGAATGTATGGGAATAGAACCGCCAAATGATCAAATCACAACATCTGAATCCTCTGATTTACAGCAGCATTTACTAACGTGTTCCGCTTGACCTTGTATATTCAAACAAGGGGTTTTAATATTTTCTTGCACATGAAAGAATGTGTGACGTCATAATTACTGCGTGTTTTGAAAGTTTGATGTGTGTACTCCGTCTTTGTGGAATTTTTTAATGGCATGAAAACAGAATGTGCTGGGTCTTTAAGAACAAATTTCTAAAGGGCTTTTGTTGTGTTGTTCTGTAAATATTTCTTTTTGGATTAAGAAATTCCATCTTTTATTGTTCTAACAATTATAATTAGATGCTTTGTTGTCTTTTTAATCTTTGTGTAAACTTGCATATATGTTTTGCATATTTTCCAACTAAATCCAACTAAAAAAGCAGTTTTCGTTCCTGTATTTTTGCATACAATTTAAGATGGCGGATGGAAAGGCGAAAAGGTTTTCTTCCCCATAAATGTGAAAATGAAAAACAAAGAAGCTTTCGTTTTCTGATTGTCTTTTTAATCTGCCATGAAGTGTTATAAAATTCCTTAATATAGAAAGACACATTCTCCTACAAACAGGCTTAAAAAAAAAAAACTATGTCACACAACCACTGAGCGCTGACTTTTAGTTTTATGATTTGTTTTCACTCGTTTGGTTTCCGTAATAAAAAGAAACTATTGTGAACTTTGAATATCATGAATTCCATATGTGACTAACGGACATTTCCACTGTTTAGCAGGCTAGAAGTCAAGCTTGAAAATAGGAATAAAACTTCTTTTGGTGTGGTAACTATCAGTGGGGGTCAAAGTTTCAAGAACCATATAAAACTTTTTCTCTTGACTTTCACTTGGTCAGAAATTGCAATTAATAGGCCCGTGACTAACGGACACAAAAATTAACATCTAAAATGGGACACTTTTACAATCAGCTGTAAAGTGCTGTTCCTAAAGCTACAGTTTTGGTTTTTTGCTTAAATTCACTAGAGGAAAGGTTGAATTTTATGTTTCAAAATTAATTTTGAAAAAAAATTGTCAAAGTAAGAAAATATGACAAAAATTGGGCAAAAAATGCTGTGACTAACGGACATTTAAAAACGTGACTAACGGACAAAACGGTTTTTTAATGATTCTGACGAGGCAATCCAACCATTCCTATATTTGGTGCTTTAGGGGTGAAATGTTATATCAATAGAATGAAAAAAGCCTAAAAGAATAGAAGAAATCTCATTTTTCTCTGTGTGGTACCGTTCCTGTCAAGTTCATAGATCCCGAAAATTTGAAAATTTTGAAATATGAAGATCTGTTGAGTTTTTATGGGTGTTTTTTGCACTGCATTGTTTCTTTGTTGAATCAGGACAAAGACAGACAAATAGGGTAAGGGTATTTTATTTATTTACTTTGGAAAAGGATTATTCTCCCTATTATGACAACTAGTCCGTTAGTCACGAAAATGTAAAATGCACACACAAAGAAAAGATTGACCATTTAACATATATCTATGGGTAAAATGGGTAAATATAGTCACAATAGCTTAAATAAGAACAAAATACATGGTTTTTTTAGCGAGTGCCGTCTATTATACTCTCCGAACTCTGAATTTTAAATCTATTTCGTGACTAACGGACAATTGCCATGTTTACTAACAGAAAACAACTTTTAGTTAAAAAATACTTCATTTTTGGTAAGTTTAGCCTCAATTTGTTTGCAATAAGGTGTTAGAAACCAACCATTTTCAAAAAGTGATCTTATGAAAATTTCATCTCAGGTAGAATGAGTTTCGTGACTAACGGACACTTTTTGATGAGCCTCTTGTGAGCTACCCACTCAACCTTTAGGGCTAAAATTTTGCACTTATTTTATGGTCATAGTACTTCTGTTTTTAAGACAAAAATAAAATAAACATGCAGCTTCCCTTGCCTTTCATTGGAACTTTTCTTCTTATCAGTGTGACTAACGGACAGTCGGGTAGGCATGCATAACAATCAGAAAAAAACAAATAGGAGTTAAGCAAAGGAGATTTTGATTATTGATATGTTTTCTATAATGGTTATCAGTACTCTATCACAGATTTATGTACTGATACAATCATATTTGGATAAAAAAAGTTTCTGGCAAAGTTCTTGGTTTTTTCAAGCAATTTTGCATTTTTTTGTATTAAAGGCTTCACCCCAGCACAGAAGCGTGAAAAATCAACTTTAAAGAAAGATTTTCTGGATTCTCACACTTCAACATATTTATATTCAAGAGAAAATGAAAACTTGTGTTATTTCTGAATTTGAAATTTTGACCTAGATGTTAATTTTCTCATGGAATTCATGATATGCTTATTAAAATCAAGGTACTTCCACTAACTGCTTGACATCTTGACTTGGTGGGGGAATCTGGGGAATGTCAGGGGGACACAACAACTAGGCTGCCGAGGTATCTCTGGCTTAGTTTTTGTTTTTTATGCTTGATTTTCAATACTGTATATCATAATTTTTTTTATTGGATTTTTTAATTATTCAACATGACATTGTGATTATAGGAAAAGGTCTGATGTTGGAGATTTTATCATCATTATAGTGCAAAAATGAACTTTATGTTGCAAGAGTCAGCATTTTTAATAGGTTGCTGGTCAACATATGTACCGTGAAATTGGGTAACTTGGATCAGTGGAGGCTAACGCAACATGCATAGTCCTCAATTGAATGACCTGGCTGGTATGGATATTAAAATGCAAAGTTAAATCTAATCAAATTCTCCTTATCATGAAAGTGATGGTATGCATAATTATGTTTAAATATCATTATTAGATTTGAGATTACATGTCCAGCAGCCATCAGCAGTTAGTCACACTAGCGTCCCACCAAAATGTGTATCGAAGATTAATGTTGCAAAAGCGCTTTATCGTTTACTTCACTAGCAACCAAAAGAATGCGCCGCAAAACTTTTAAAGGGATTTATGAAAAAATGAATAGGCGATATTTTATGAAATTAATGTTTTTTTTTTAATATGAGAAATTACCTAAATTTTGAGCCCTAGATGAAAAAGTTTGACCCAAGCCAACCTCAAAAACAAATTTGAAGAACAACTTCCCAAGAAAAAGATCAACGAAGGAGAAGACACCCGCACCTATCCGCGTACCGACAGTATTTTCGGAAACTTTGCCAGACTTCAAGCACTGACCCATTTACATGTGCAAAGTTATTTTTACTTTAGTGCGTGCAAGGCCTAACGAATCAAAGCACTATCTCGGGAATTGAAATTTGCTGCTTTGGTTGGTGGTCAGGCATTTTATGGCTATGCAAATTTCCCTCCACTGATGCAAGTTACCCGACTTCACGGTACTATTGAGTTAGACTTGCCAACTTGAGATGTTCATTTTGATGTAGGATAAAAATTTGGAACCTAATTTTATCAGAAATCTTAACTCGATTTTTCAATTTTCCAAAATCGAAAATTGGTTAATTTTTTTCTGAAAATAAAAAAATTGGGCATTTTTACCAGAAAATTAGTGAAATATTTTTTGGGACATAAGCAGACATAAGGGGAAATTTTTTCCAAATATATAATAGAAAACCGTAGAAAATTTTCCAAATTATATCAGAATAATTCTCCTTTACATGACATGAACCCCCCCAGCCCGCAGGGGGGGGGGCTACAACCAAAATCTTCCTGAAAAAGGCTGGGGGCTGGATTTTTTTTTAATTTCAGGGGGTACCTATGATCTCTGGGGGTATCTAACTTTTATGCGGTAAGGTCTGGGGGCTTGGGAACTATATTTTATCTTGCTTTTATCTAACTATCATTATTCTTTTTAATTGCAAAAATATACAATTTTTTCATTTCTTGACATATACTCAAGTCACAGGGGGTACCAATCACAGGGGGTACCTACTAACGTCTGTCGTTTGGGGGTACCTAAAATTCAGGGGGTACCTATTTTCTTAGGGGGTACCTAAACCCCTGGTCCATGCCATGCTTTAGGCGAACATGATGGTTAATTGGGTAACTAATTACATAAGAACATCAAAATTTTTGAAGCCTTTGAGTGTTCTTAACTTTTCGGGTCTTAAAAAATGTTCTCATTTTCTTCATTTTGTGACCTTTTTTACTCATTTTCCTTAAAAAATCGAGTGTTTTTGAGTCCACAAAAGTACAAAATGTTCTTCACTTGCTCTTAGCATTTTGGCCATCAAAGGCTTATGTTCTTATATAATTTGTTTTTATATAAAAAAACTTGTACTCCACACTCCAGTGGATGCAAGTAAAACAAGCGGGAAATTAGATATTATCTATAAAAAAGTTTTGTTCAAATTGCCTTGCTAACATTCTCCCGAATTAGCATGCGATAACACTGCCTGCCCAACGTCCTATAAAGTATTAGCTCTAGAATTAGGGTTCTATTTCCATAATACAGAGTAGATAATTTCCGGCCTGAATGGATGGAGTAGTTTAATATGCAGAATATGTGTCAAACTAGGACTATTACAGTAGGGAAACATTTCCAAAAATTGAAATCAGGGTAACAGAGATTCTGGGGAAACTTTTTCTCTTCATTTCAAAATGGCTTACACACTCGGATGGAAATCACTGTTGACAACTTTGATTTGAATTTTTCAAATGCTTTGTTCATTTTCTCGCCAGAATCGCTTTAAAATCATAATTTCATGACAAATTTACAACTCGTCTTCTTTGCTCAAACTAAAATAACTCCTCTTGAACACATTATTATATATCTTAGCTGGAAAGACTCAACTTTTTGAACACTGAAAACTAGAAATTTCCATAAACGTCTGTCATTTCATTTGTGAGATGTATCCTGATGGGGAGACATGTAAAGACGATAATTTGTCAGATTGTGACCAAACAAAGGAAATTATGAAAATTATTCTAGGCAAGAATTTTCTTATTTTCACCAAATTTGCACAGCTTTTATCAGGGTGTCTACGGGCCCTTGAATACCTTGAAAATGAACCACCCAACCTTAAAAACCTTGAAAACTATCAATTTTCTGGAAAAACCTTGAAAACCTTGAAAAATCGTTAAAAACCTTAAAAAGCACTTCTTCCTATTCATCCTTTTTATCATACAATATTTTCAATAGGGCAGTGGCTGAGTCTTTTTTTTCTCTAGAATTGTGAATTGAGGTATCTCCATCCCTCTACTGGCCTTTCAATGAACTAGGTTTTTTCATTTCTTTCCTTTTTAGCAAAAATATCCTACGTCTCCATAAAATTGCCTTTTGTGATTGATGGGTTGAAGCCATTGCATAAAGGAGGCCAGACTGAAATTTCTATAGGATTTCCTAAGGGGGTATCTCAATTTTCAAATGTATTTCCTAAGGGGGTTACCACCTAGGTGTTCTCTCAATGTATCACAAGATTTCCAGCACAACTACATAACCAAAGACAAATGGAATTTCTAATGCACTAATTTTGCACTAATTTTTTGCCTGACCAGTTTTTCTTTTCACCCTGTACTGTATGGCTGATATGTCTAAAAGATGTAAAAGCTATTTTTATATCTATTTGCCTTGGAATATTTCTTTTTCACGATGTCTGCTAGTAGTAAGATACAAAACTATCTGTCAACTGAATATCAAAAAACCTTGAAAAAGGCCAAAATTTTTGCCAAAAAACCTTGAAAAACCACTTAAAAATGACCAAAAAAACCTTGAAAACCTTGAAAATCCCGAAAAAAAATCCGTAGACACTCTGATTATCAACACAAAAAACTGTTGCAGACAGGACAAAAGCTTGCAGACTAAGCAGGATTGTCTTATAATAAAGGTGTTTTGCTCAACTGATCAACTGATCTTTTAATGGAAATTGTATTTGATGCAGCATTTTGCAGATCTGGCTGTAAATTGAGCAAGATTTTTGAATCGCTATATTCAATTAATTTTTGATTCAGAAAAAGCTGGAGTGAAGAAAAAGCGTTCAAAAGTTGATGTCTCATCTGACCTTGGCGAGAATGAGGAGAGTGATCAAAGGTATGTCTTTAAGTCTCTTAAGTATGTTATAATCATGGATACGTGAAATAACACTTTTCATATTATACAAAAGCTCTACCTAATGTGTTGAGCAATATGACAACATTATGTTTTTTTTAATTATACTATAATAAATTACAAATTTAAATTCTAATGAAAGATTCCAAAATTATTTTTATTTTGTTTATTTTCTTAGTGTCAATACTGGAGAGGGGGAGGAAGTTGAACTTCAAGTGGAAAAAGGATCTGATGGCAAATTCCATTGCCCCATGTGTTCAAATGTATATCGAAAAAGAAAGATACTCAAAACTCATTTGATGAAAGTTCATTCTATTAATGCGAAATTCACAAACTTTTTTCGGATATGTACTTATCCTGGATGCAACCTATCATTTTGGAAGAAACAAGAATTTTGTGATCATCTCAGAGATGCACACAATGAGGATATTGATGAGATTGATGTTTTTACTGAAGAAATTCATGCTTCCAGTAATCAATAGTAAGTTATTATTCCTAAAGTTAAGCTTGACATATAAAAGTTGACGAACTTTGAATTATTAAAAACTAAACTAAGAAATTAGAAGATTTGATATCAGAAATAATATTCATTTCGTAAGGTAATGAAATAAAAAGATCATCAATAGAAAAGAGTTTTGTTAAGTACTAAATCAATATTTTCGTTTTAGTATAAATGGGATGCCAGTTGAAGTTGACATCGAAAAAGGAGCAGATGATCGATTTCATTGTCCAATGTGTACTTGTAGCTACACCAAACGAACCAGGCTGCGACTACATCTCAACAAATTTCACGGGCTTTTATTAAGTGACAATCATTTTTCGCAAGCATGTAATTTTCCTGGTTGTAAGGAAAAGTTTTTCAAGAAAAACCTTATGATTGAGCACCAAAAGAATGCTCATAATATTGAATTTGATGAAAGGAACTTTCAATTCCAATCATTGGAAGAGTTTTACAATTGGAAAGAGCATGAAGAATCATCTAACTACTTCTACTTTAAAAAATCTGACAATAAAGACAAAAATTCGTTTTTGTATTTTGTTTGCCATTACAGTAGTAGACGTGATTTACGCAAAGACCAACCCGTATGTCCTGCCCTCATCAAAGTGGCAAAGAATGGAAGCAATTTCGATGTTTATTATATAGCCAATCACAATCATATGGTTAGCCTGGGAGACATGTCTCACCAGAGAGTCAAGTTTGCAAAGATTGACTATGATCGATGGTTAGTTCAATCTATGAATCTCCATGACACAATATACTCTGTTAAAAAGATGAAGGATAAGTGTAGCTGTGAGGAAGAAAAAATCGGAGAAGATGGTCTTTGCAGTCATATCTATATTTGTGATTGCCCAAGTGAACTCTCTATTTGTAGACATGTTGGAAAAATCATTGTAAAGCGTTCGAAAAAACAGAAAATAGTCAACGAGGAAATAGCTCGTCAAGAAATTTTACAAGTGTCCCAACATATGATCACTTCTGAAGAAAGGGAAGAAGCAAGTACTGTTCAGAATCAAGAAGAGCTTTTAATGAAACAACAATTTGTCGCATTATTAGATCATATGAAATCGTACACTGACTGTCCAGCATTCACCAAAGACAAAGTAGAAGCAATGATTCATAAACTAAACACTCTGAAACAAGAAATGGACGGAGAACTCTCTATTGCATATCCTTGCCCTGTTTTTTGGCCATCTTCGACGGTAGAATAATTTTTCTGAATTTTATGGTCATGAAATGTTAAACTATGATACTTTGAATAAAACCAGTTGGATTATGATTTTTTATATTATTTTTAAGATTTTAATTTTGTTAAACTAAGATATATTATAATATTTAGATAGCCTTATTATTGTGCTTTCGATAGTTTTAATGAGAGTTCTAAACGCAAGAAGTTTAACTATATGACGAATTCTTCTATTCTTTATTTTCCTTGGAATTTTTGCAATTGATTTGTTAATTTCCACGAAGGAAGTATATTGAATTTTTCCAGGGCGTATTTTATTAAATTGTTGAGAGAATGGTCTGAACATTGCCTTTGCATTGTAAGAAAATTTTCAAAGAATATTTAGCTTTTAAGATTTATTCGGAAATACTAAACCCAATTACAGTTTCAAGTTTCTTAAAATCCAAAGTTTGACTTATTTTGGTTGTATGAAGTTTGATTGTTCTTACCTGTATTGCACCATCATCTCTGAGAGAATTTAATCAAATAAAATCTACATCAACCACTGAGTAAGGTTTTTGTCGGTTGGAATTTTTTCCAGCAAAAATTATACATTTTGTTTTTGATTCAGAGGAGGAAATTGCTGAAGAAGAACAAGATATCATTGTTATCATGGAAATAGAAAATGAAGAATTACAAACCAAAGAAAATGCTGAATCAGCAAAGTAAGAACTTATCATTTCATTTTTAGAAATAAAGAAATGCATGTATATTGTACGATGGCTCTGAAAGCGGTTTTATTCTCTTTTTCAAAATTTCTCCGTTCCTTTTAATGAAAAGGAGAAGTGAAATATGAAAGGTGAACTTTTTTCTCCTTTTAACACAAAAGGTGAACTTTTTTCTCCTTTTAACACAAAAAGGTGAACTTTTTTCTCCTTTTAACACAAAAGGTGAATTTTTTTCACTTCACCTTTTGACAAAATGGAAATAGGAATTCTAAGGGAATGCACACGTGTGTGGACAATCATTCGTGTTAAATATGTACAGTACTAGCTAATAGCCAGGCCATGACTTGATGATAACCTTTATTAGATTTCCCAGAAACAAAACGAGGGGGGAAAAATGAAGTAAAGCCGAATGATAGAAGTGAATCTCCTATGTAGAATTTGAAGCAAATTGTTTTCTACATAAGTTGCGCGGCCCGCATGGTTTTTGTATACAAACGCCAGATTAAAGATGGTCCGAAGACAACGGGAAATATTAAACTTTTCCTCATCAACTCACGATTAAGGTTCAGGTTAAAATCATGAAATTCAAGGTTAAAATGCATGACGACTAGTCTAAAAATCCAAATCCAGGCGATAAAAAAATTCACCTTTTGACAAAAGGTGAAAAAAATTCTCCTTTTGACAAAAGGTGAAAATAATTCTCCTTTTGACAAAAGGTGAAAAAAGTTCTCCTTTTGACAAAAGGTGAAAATAATTCTCCTTTTGACAAAAGGTGAAAAAAGTTCTCCTTTTGACAAAAGGTGAAAGAAATTCTCCTTTTGAAATTCACTTCTCCTTTTGTTAAACAATAGAACCTATTGTTTGTTTTAAAAGGAAAAGAGAATTTGAAATGGAGAGGAAATTCTCCCTCAGAGCCATCGTAATATTGTCCCGATTTTCTTTCTTTTATCATCCTAGCTTAATAATGTTGCACAATCTCTCTAAGCTAATAAATTTTCTCTTTAGTACGGAAAATGGAGAGAGTACGATCAATGTGGAGCAAGGAGTTGACAACAAGTACCATTGTTCACAATGCCCCAAAATGTATACAAGAAACCATAGGCTGAAACTTCATGTTCAGCAAGCACATGGGTTGCCAAGCACCAAAGATCGTCACAAACAAGCTTGCGATGAACCTGGTTGTCAACATACATTTTATAAGAGGAAGGATCTGGTTCAACATCAAAAGATTGCTCATAAAATTGAGTTTGATGAAAGAAACTTTCAATTTGATACCATGGAAGATTTTTATCATTGGAAAGAACAGGAGGAAATTTCGAATCATGTTTATTTTACTAAACAAGGTAGCAAAAAGAAGGGAACAACCACCTACCTTTTCTGTCAATTTGATGGCCATATTCACTCGCACAAAAAGAAAGGAGAGCCTCACCGAAAGACTGATCGCAGACAGACTTACGGCGTACTAAAAACAGGGTTGATATGTCCAGCTAGAATAATAGTTACAGAGAAAGCCACTACTGTCGAGGTTGAATATATTGCAACACACAATCATGACGTGAAGCTTGAAGATACGAAACATCAGTCCCTTAAAATCGGCAAAAATGTGAGCAATGAATGGTTTGTGCATTCTTTGAACTTGCCAGGAGTTTCTTATACAGTCAAAAAGATTGTCGACGATTGTCTTTGCGAAGAAGAAAGAACGGAGAACGACCTGTAGCCATTTGTACACATGCAACTGCTCATGCCCGCTCCCTATTTGCAAACATGTGTTCAAAGTTAATTTCTCTTATAAAAGACCTAAAAGGAAGTCGAAAAAGCAATCGCAAATTGTCGAGGACAACTTTCAAGAAGAAGAAGATCTTATAGATTACGATACAAAAGAGCAATATTTGAATATGTTGGAACATTTCAAGAAATACGCGGAGAATCCCTCTTTTACGGATGAAATGATGGAACTGCTAACTCAAGAATTGAATGAAATAAGACTTAAAACTGAAGCGCTGCTTTCTACTTCCACCTAAAATTTCTTTGTCAAAATATTTTGTTGACCAGTGTTGACATAAAATTAGTTATTTTTCCATTTTGCTTTGTATATTTCGCATTTTACTATTTTTGTTTCTCGATATCCTATAATAGTAATTGGATCATGTTTGTTTTTGTCTATTCAAGTTAGCTGGTTTGACCATCATCTTGTGGTTGGGAAAACCTGAGAGGTCAGCTTCTGCATCGAAAACCTGGGAAGTTTGTTAGTTTTTGAAATACTCTTTCAAAAGAGGGATTAAGGAATTTATAATAACACAATAGCTCTTGATAAGGAGGTTTGTTTTCAAAGTAACGTCTTGTCGGCAGCTTTTCATCATGTGTTTATTGAAATTGAGTACTGATTAAAGATTTCAGTTTACTTTAGCTTCACAAACATCAGGTTGTCACTTCTATGCAGGCCTTTACTAACCAGTCAATAGAATTTTAAATAAAAAAAATGATTGTTTTATTTATTAACAGAGCGGAAACGATCAAAGAGTCGTGAAAAGAAACTTGACAAATTTGGAAGAGATGGTAAGAAAATTATCCCTGCTCTACTTTGCTTATTTTCAGGTCAACTGAACACACTGAATTAAACATTTCGAAATCTTTGAGTATGAGAGCTAAGCTAAATTGGTATGCTTCTTAGTGGGTTAAAGATGGAAGCCAGTATCAAGTGTCGTTAATGATGGTGGAAAGTTAATCCCCAAGTAGACTTAGAATTATTCTTTTAAAAAGCAGTAAATTTTAGTCTTTTTACCATCACGAATCAGAACCAAGCTAATGATGACACTTGATGCTGTAAAAGGGAACATTTTACTTTATTTGCTCAACCAAACGTGGGATTATTTGGCAAACTTAATTATGGAATTGTTGTCATTATTATTAGCTGCTTAATTTGAATGGAATTTGAATGGACTTAAGAACAGACTTAGGAACAGTGAAAAATGCTTTTTGTCACTCGTAGTCTGAGCTTTTTTTCTTGATTTATAGTGAGCAGTCGACCATCGGATCGTTACGGAGGCAGTGCAAGTGGAGGAAGCACTCGTTACGAACCCACTTCTTCATCGACTTCCATATCTTCCTCATCGAGACGAAGGGAGGAATCGAGTCGTGAACATCGAGAATATCGAAGAGAGGACGAAAAACGTCCTTCTGATCGATACAGTAATAATTATAATCAACAGTAAGTGATTGTATGTTTGTGTTCTTTCTTAAAGTCTGTGAATCTCTGTTACTTCAGTCTTTTTTCTGTAGATTTATCTTTTCGTTCATGCTACTATTTTGCTGTCCTAGTTCTAGCTCTTTCATTTAAAAATGGTGGAAAGCTTAGCGAGTAACTATACAACAATTTTACTTTCAGACCGCCACCCCCTCCTCCGCCAACACAAGATTATTACAGCGGCGGCGGCGCTGGAGGTGGTGGATATCCGCCACAAAACACTAACAGTTCTCGTGGCGGAGGGAATAACCAATCATACAATAATTCACGTGGTGGAGGGTACAATGAATACGGTGGAGGTTACCAAGACAACCATGGAGGAGGCGCAGGCGCACAAAATGCATATTACCAAGAACAACAGCCTGAAGAAAGCCAAGGTATTAATATTCTTGTTTAATTACAGTGATTATATTCTTCTGATATTTCACCTTAATCTATCTCTGGGTACCGGTTGTTATACTTCGCCTTTAGAATACGATCCTTATTTTACCATTAGTTAGATTTTTGAACGCATTTTTTGTCTAATAGAAGTTCCTCCTGTGTTTGAAATTTTGACAAATCTCAGTTAGTACTACTTAATAAAACTTGACTTCAAATTCTCGTGACGACAATTCACAGTCAGATTGAAGTTTATACCTACTGATCATATAATAGTCAAGCTGTGTAAAGGATAAACCATCTAGAGTGATTTATACCAATACGCTGTAGAAAAATGCCAGATAACAAACATTTTATCGAACAAGAAAAAATTAGTGTTCTGCTTTTTAAAAAACGATTTTGAATTCCGAGGACTTTGAACACTTGATTTAAATATGCACATTACGAGACTCTTACGTAAATGAAGCTCTGTATATTCCTCGACCACTCAACATATTATGTTGCTATGAAATTTTTTGGAAACTCTAATCTCCAAATTTTCTTTTCAGAAGAAGAAGTTGACGAAGAGACGCGTAAGATGCAACAATTGATGGGCATCGGTGGATTCGAAACGACCAAGGTACCTTTTTTCCTTCGTTCCCAACAAGATTGGTGACCTTCTTTTTCGTCTTATGGAAAGGGTAACTCTGAGTGGATTGATATTATTTGTAAATGATGTTATTGATAGCAAGCGCGGGAAAAATTAGCCGGCTTACAGCCGTTATTGGGTGTATAGAGAAACATTAACGAGCTCCATCACTGAGCTCACGGGGCTGTTTTCAATTTTATCCTGCTCCCAAATTATTCCTTGTGTATACGATAGGATCGTCTTCATCTTAACAATTTTCTTTTGTTTAGAACAAGAAAGTATCAGACAATGTTGGTGGATACGCGAAAATCAATAGAACACAAAAATATAGGTGAGTTTTCATTCATGTGGTTTGCATGAATGAAATCAACAGCCTAAATTCAAAATTAACTGGTTTTATATAAACTAATTTCAGAAGCTGTTCTAATCGACAAATTTCTTTTGTAAAAAGGGGAGGTTTGTAAAATCGTGCGAACTTTTTAGTCAAAGCACTTGCTATACATAGGGAGAGGTTAGAATGGCGTAGTATTAGTAACTAACCGTCCGATCGATTGCATCATCTAAATTTCTTTTTTGTTTCAGACAATACATGAATCGGAGGGGAGGCTTCAATCGACCCTTGGATTGGGTTCAATAAAGAGGAGAAAAGACTGTTTCGTTTATTTCGTGGAATTCATTTACGCGTAAAGTTTTTCCACTGAGCTTCAACTTCTCAATGACGATAGGAGAGGGTCAAGAAAATGTTGCAACGAGAATTTGCGTTCAAAGATGTTACGATAAAAAAGTGAACTCCTTTCTAGAAAGATGACAAAAAAAATTATACCAGCATTGGGTTTGTGTACAGCGTATACAGTTAAATGAACAATAAATGGATATAACCGCTTATAACGGAAAGATGTTTTAAATAAAGATACGTAAATCGGAAGAATTATAAATTTTTTCATTTTAATACAATATTTACAACGAGCCATACATTTGACACAAATGCTACTGCTTACAAAAGATTTTTTTACAAAAAAGCACCCCCTTCTCTCAGACCCGGTAGGATTTTTCTAGCCAGTGGGGATAAAAATAACGAATTGAATCTCGATGAGGATTGGCATTCCAATTGTTTTTATGGCTGGGGATTTCAACTCTTTTGTTTTCAAGTCAGAAAATTCAGTGGGGATGGAAAAAATAGTAAATATTTTGCAGTGAGGATTGGTTTATTTGATTATTTTCAACGGGGACAAAAATTGGAGGGAAATTTTCCACCGGGGATGATATTCTGGCCGACTTTCCAGTGGGATGCAATCCCAGTAGGTCTGTGAGAAGGGGGTGTCAAAAATATACTCCTAAGATAGAAATGTACATTAGGCCAGATTTCTAGATTCTAGATTTGCGGATGTCAAGAATAAAGAGACATGAAGAGCTTTAACCCAAATAATGGTTTTCCCATGTTAAATAGCAGAAAACTTATTTCCAGCTCCGATACGAGAAACATTTACTTTATATAACAACTTTTACATAGTAAAACTTTTACATAGTAAAAAAAAGCAACTACCACACTACTTATTTACATTTCACACTCTAGTATTTTCATTTTTAGTTTTGCTCATTCTTCACAACTCGATAGCGTGTAATGTTTCAATGTCTTCAATTTCAGAATTTCACTTACAGTATTTCGTGATAATTTACACCGCACATGGATACTCTCCAAACTCTCACATTCCTTAACAACGCGCAATACGGCATCGTCAAGTTCGGCATTTGGTGATGACGTCACTTCTAAAACACGCAAAGTTTGTTTGTAGATCATGGAGGCGAGATTTATATGTTCGTTGACTGTGGCTTGAAAGTATAGCTTTAAGCTGGATACGGGCACTTCCGGTAACATAATACGGAAGGTGGATTGTAGCGGATAAGTTGGATCGAAATGTAGCTCGATTCGTAGATCAGGGATGGCTTGACGTATCGAATTCCAATCGTCGCCACTCAAACATTTAAAGAATTTATCCGCGCGTTTAAAAGTGAGCGAAAGGAATTTCAATTTGGTTGTTTCGGAGATCTGTTTCAGAGCTTCTCCTTCAAAGCACGAGTATGGGATATGTAAAGTGTTCAGGTTAGATGCTTTCGAAACGAATTTAGCGATACACTTAGCAGAGATCCGACCCATAAGGATTTTGTTTTGGATGTTCAATTGTTCTAAGCTATCTGCGTGGTTTTGAGTAATGATGTTTAGCAAGTCATCATCAAACGCTACTGGGAACTTCGATAGGTCGATTTGTTTCAACGGTTGTTTGAAAGATGGATGAAGGAAAAAATTCTTCAATGTGCCCAGTAAGAGGTGCCCAGAATAAAATAAAGGATTCTCTTCACAAAATTCGAGCGTGAAATTTTCCAGTCTCAGAGTTGGCTGTCCAACTAAAGCTTCCAAAAAGGCACAAGTATTCGTTCGGTTATTCTTAGCGCTCTGATGACATTTGATGTGTAGGTTTTTGAAGTATTTCCCATAATGCTTTGCGACAAGTTCTAATTTAGCATCTCTTTCTTCTTTGAAAATCACAATGACGTCATTCCACAGGTGTCCCACACAAAGCGAGCGGTACCAACGCCGACATGCGGACGCTGCTTGATAGCGGTCAACCAAATCTAAACCGGTTAAAATTTCAACGCAAATTTCTTCCGGAAGTAATTGCCAATCGTGTTGCATGCTTGATAGATTGTACATTTTTAAAGTTTTCAAATGTTATTGAGTTGTATAAGTAATTTACGTTTTTTGTTATCTTAATCTATTTTGCTGGTTCTCTCTCAACTCATGACTGTCACATGTTTCTTCTTTAAATTCAAATCAAAGTTAATCGCCTTAAGTCGTCATTTGATTTCTCAAATTGAGCTGTGTTTTGATCTTATGTTTTTAGCAGTCAATAAGGCTATAATTGTATCCATGTCACCATGTCAAACAAAATATAGTATCTACAATAATCCTAAATATATTCCCATCTCAATGGAAACCTTTCTTCCTATAGAAAATCAAAAATAGGAAAATTCTTTTTCTTGTTCATTTATTAAATATTTTATGTTTTGATACTTTCGTATATGACGTCATAATGCTCATAACTGAGTTATTGCAAATGATAACTTTATATAAAAAGTTTGACTAAAGTTATTCTTCCAAACATTTGATATAAATATCTCCGTAGGCTGGGAGCGTAGGTGATTAAAATGCGGTCAACTGCTGTGCAACACTTGAGTCCAATTCAAAGTATATCTCTTTTTCTCTGCCTGGAACAATTTGCGTCGTTTATGACTTAGTCACATAGATGGGATTCATGTAGGCGTTTTTCTTTTCGCTCGGCGAGGCAAGGAAAAGTCATGAAATATATGTGTTGCTATAAAATCTACAGTACGATTATCGAAAATTCTAAAATTTGACGGTGACTTTTGACACCAGCCTGAAATAGACCCTGTTTTAATTTAATACATTTTTGTCAGATACTAGCTATCTTATTGGACCAAAGTTCCGTATGAAATGACACTTTCTTGCAAAATTATGTACAAAATTTTGAACTTCTTGAGTAGAATCATGGTAGAATGGTTTTCTAACATCTTCCACTCTCTAGCAGAGAGCACACCCAATGGCTAAATTGGAGGTAAAAATCTTTATTTGAGTCAGGGTTGTACAATATATATTACATAGTGTACAAAATATACTTTCGAACTCTACTTTTTCTGAGTGTTTTTCTGCTGTTTCTTTAAAGTTCTTACTTCAATTCCCTCTATTCTTTCTTGGTAAGCCTCCATATAATCTCAGTTTTCATTTCTAAGGCTTGACCACGCGTAATAATTAGAATAAAATTGATTAGGCAAAATTAAGGGTGAGGTTTTATTTTTACATAAGTGTTCCCGTTTCATATCAGACACATATTTCATATCAGGACAGTGTCTCCCTTTTGTTATATTATATTGATGTAAGCCCTTTCTGACCAATCTTGCTCCACATCCGTATCAATTCAATGTGAACAAGCCACATGCTAAATGGACCTACCTAACAATGAGAAACAGATAAAAATAGAAAAATTGCCAAAGAGTAAGAAAATGCAATGAGGATAGCTTGAAAAGATAGAACAGAGATGAACATTATATACCGTAAATCACCGATTAAGCGCCCGGGCGCTTATTTAATTTTTCAGGCTCTGAGAGGGGCGCTTATTCAAGCGGGGCACTTATTCAAGCGGGGCGCTTATTTTTTTATTTCAGAAATTCGTATATCAACAAATTCGGAATCTGCTTAAATTAAAGGATGAATAAAAGAAAAATCCAATAAGAAACAGAAAAAAAAGAAAGCTAAAAGACCTTGATTTTTATTTTTGTTCCAATTTTTTTCGACTGTTAATCATCTGAACTGAAGAGAAATTCTTATCCCGGAAATTAGCCTAGGCCACCAATTCGAATAAGCGCCCCTCCCTGGAGGGGGGGGGTGCTTATTCGAGCGGGGCGCTTATAAAATTATTTTAACTAAATGGGGGCGCTTATTCGAGCGGGGCGCTAATTCAAGCGGGGCGCTTAATCGGTGATTTACGGTATAAGTCATAGCCAGTTTTTGTTGACTAAAGAATTCATGCCAGGCAAGGACTTGAACAGAGATAGTCGGCCGGAAAAAAATGTTTTTCGAAAATCGGGCTCCGTCACATTTTAGGTATTGTCATTTTGCATCAGTGTGCAAAATTTCATTAAAAAAATATAAAGTACAGCTCGAGAAATTCAAGAAATACTCTCTTACCGGCAAAAATAAGTTGTTCCGGCGATTTTATTGAAAATTGAAACATGCTTGATGGTGGGCATTGCTATTAATAATGTTTTTGAATGAAAAAACAACCAATTATAAGGAAAAAGTCCAATGAAAATCCAAAAAACGGTGATTTCCGGCATATTAAAATCGGACTCGGCCATATTTTGGGCATTGCCATTTTGCATCATTGTGCCAAAAATCAGAAAAAGCTAATGAGCCAATCCTGAGAAAACATGGTAACAGACGGACGAACGAACGGACGGACATCGGTTTTGTGAATCAAAATTGACGAGTAAGCAAACGATATCACTCTTATTTATTAACAAAACCTTTAATTACGATTTTTTGCTAAACACAGTGTACGCGTTATTAAAAAATTTACGGTACGTAAGTCCAGATGACGGCATATTTCCTAACGTTTCGCCCGAAGCCGGTTCTGCGGAACAAGCTGTATTATAGACGATTTTTGAATTATTTAAAGTGGCGATTGACCTGTGACAAAGATTGGGGGTCAACAAGAGATACAAGTTATTACTTAGCTTTAATTTTGAATTCAATTTTATATTACAATTCAACGAAACACGTTACATATGACATCAAATCTTTATCAAAATACATATATTAAATTAAAATTTTCTAACCCTCAAATCAATCAATTCGCAAAAGTGCAAATGTGAAAAAGAACTGAACAAATCAGCAGTGGTGCTAAAGGTCATGTTTTAAAAGGTCAAACCATTATAAAATCCTTGAAAAACAAATAGGCAAGTTCAGTTACAAAATATTTATAGAAAAAGTGCAAAATTATACAAAGTACAAAACAAAATAATTTAAATCGTTACAGTTAGACATAACACCATCGTGATATAATCTTCTCGAATCAGAAATGCTCGAATCAGAAATGCTCGATCCTAAAATTCCGAAAAGCAAGATAGTAACTCAAAGCTTCAAGAAATTCGATTGTTTGTTACCTTAAGGGAAGAAATTTTGGCGGGAATTTAATTTGGCGGATCAAGGAAAAAGCTAATTTTGGCGGATCAGGGAAAAAGCTAATTTTGGCGGGAATCTAATTAGGCAGATGACGGATTTTTAGATCAAAAATCAGGGTGAAAACATTGAAATGGTATTCTTTTAGGGGGTAAATTATGAAAAATCGGACATAAAATGAAGAAAATTAAATTTGGCGGGAATGTAATTTGGCGGTTGGCTGAAAAAATTAAATCTGGCGGGAACTTAATTTGGCGTATTTCAGACAAAGCCGCCAAAATTTCTTCCCTTAAGGTATGTATTTGGCTCTGATTAGAATCCGTAATCGGGATAAGTGATCAATACAGTTTTTTGTCTCAGAGGGAAATAGACTTTAAACAACAAATTCAGGAAGATTCCTCGAATTTTGTTGAATTAAGAGACATAAGAGGCTCGTTGAGACGGAAAGCTATCTAAGACGGAAGAACTTTGTGTACTGTGGGATAAACGAAAACAAAGGAAGAGTCATCAACAGCAACAACATCAACATTCGATTTCAAGAAGGGGTATTTTGCTCAAGTAAAAAAAAACACAACTTGCTGCATCGAAATTGTTAGAAATCTTTCAGCACACGACTTACCTCATTCACTAAGCTCATTCAGTAGGTTTAATGTCCACCGAGAGGCGTGATTGCACCATTTGGAGCTTGGTAAAGGTTGACTGGTGTCTTGCCATCTGTGATCAATGTCGCACGAATTCCCAATGCACCCAATAAACCAACCTAAATAGTGTGAATGGTAAAAGTAATAAGTGGTGAATGGCTAAAATATTGGGATTCAGTGTTTGTTTCTACCGTAGAGTCGAACGACTGTAAACACACAGCAAAAACAATATTGGAAATAATCCTAGCATCGAATGCATGGTTTAGCACTGCTATAAACTGTCAACAATTTCCTTTTATAGAAATAATTCCATCTTTGAACAGCCTAACTGTCCATTACCCCTGATACCCTGCATAACCTTCTCATTACTGAACTTACCTTAGCCTTTGGACCAGCGAGGGCGATATTTGTAATGGTGTCTTGACCAATGGCGTTGATTAAATCTGCTGATTTCTTCAACTGGAGGGAAAAAAGATTTTTGAAAAATTAAAAGAAGGTTCTAACGGGATTATAAATATTTCTTACCAAAAAATTAGTCATTAGATTCAATTTAAAAGCTAACTTTTTCGAGATAACGATTGAAGACCTACCTCAATATCAGCCATTTGCTTGGCTTTTTTGATTTCCAGCCCGTTGACTGTCTTCATGTATTCGATCTCAGCTTTTCGTTGCTGAAAATGAAGCGGATTTGTTACTATAAGCGTCTGTTTTGCGGTAGTTGGCTATCAAACTTGACAGCCGTCCAGGAGATCCATGTTCGATTCCAACTCTTAGCTAAGATTCACTTGGCAAGTGAAAATATCTTCGCCCAGACTAACGCAGTCTGTACATAGACCCGATATCTACGGCTAATTTCAAAGTTCATTGTAGTATTTACTACGAAACGATAAACGTGAGATACACTCTAGTACAGAGTAGGGCTAACCAATGGCACGTGGGTAGCCAGAAACACAAGAAGTCTCCTGGTGACTGTGTCGCGTATCGATACACTGATAATATAATGCATGATTTAAAAAACTTGATTCAAATACTGCATTTAGCGTAAAACCAGACAGGATCAGGCTTTAAAGACGATAAACTGATGTTCTTTAAAGAAGGGACGTGTTTCACAAACCTGCTCGAGAATTTCCATTTTGGAGTTTTCTTCGATTTCCAACGCCTTTGCTTTTAAATTAGCAGCTAAAATATAGATATAATTATGGCGATGAATGATGCTGTTAATACTAAATTGAATCAAACAAAAACTTTTTTAAACAAAATCCAGCCATTCAGGCGGTATAAAATAGTATGCCAAAGCAAAACTTTTCTAACCTTCAATAGCCATGTGTCCTTCGATCAAAGTCTTTTCGGCTTGAGCCTAAAAGTGTGAACAGGTAAAGATTATGATGAACAGTGATAAAAAAGGCCCTTTGTGGCCCTATTTTGGCCTCAAATAAAGAATGCGGATGCTCAGATGGCGGGAGGGTCAAAGAGCTGACTAAAAGAAGCCTCTTGTAACACGCTGTTCATCCCAAATTTGAAATGCATTTCTTTTTGATAATAGCTCGTCATAAAAAAAGAAACCTTTTACAAGTTTTATTATTAAATTTTGTGTAAACAACAAAACTCCTTACCTCGGCTTCCGCTTTGGCTTGACCAGAAGATTCCACAGCGGCTGTTTCTGCACGTAATTCATAGAGGTTCATACGTGCTGATTCTGCCGCCTGTAAGAAATGGAAGAAACATAGGAGTTAAATACGACGCACTACCATTCAAAGTCTCAAAATGAGCAATAAAAAAAATAGAGCCGCTATTTCTAGAAGGTGATGTCTTAGAAATATCTCAATAAGAAAATAAATCTTTTAAGCGAACCTTTTCATTTTGTAGCTTATTCTTCTCCAAATTTCCTTTGGCAGTTTGTTCGTGTCTGCGAGCTTCGTGCGATGCTGCGCGCTCAATCGATCTAAAGAACAACGGAAATAAAATGTATGTATGGTCTTTTGAGATCTAAGTTAAAAAATCACATCTAAAGGAAAAGCCGAAATAGAGTGAGCAGATTCGTTCACAAATAATTTCATTCGAGTTACTGTGTAGACGATGTTATCGTTACAGTGATAGTAAAGGCGGTAAAATATGGCAGTATGGCGTTATGGCGCTATACGGGAAAAAATCGGCGGGAGAGTTTCGAAGAAACAGAATGGCAACTCTACCGACCATAAACTCTTTTCGGCAAAAAAACCCGTTTGCGAATTTTCTTCGGCTTTGGGTTTTTTTCTTAGATAGTGATTCGTCTTAGACTATAACATAGTCTACTTACTGTGTTGAGATTTCGATGGCCATTTGCACGGATTTCAACAAACTGTCTCTCATTTGTGTATCCACTGGTTCGATGCTTTGAACATCAATGTTTGTCACTGTCTGCAAAAAAGAAATGTGATTTGTTATCCCTTTTCTATTTAAAATACGATTGAAGTAAAGTCAACTTTTGTAGACTAGAGTCTACTTTTGGCTGAAATTTGCTTTTTGATAATTTTTTATGACGCTGAGTCCAGTGAAGTAGACTAGGAGCATTTGACGAGGTTGCCATTTTGAAAGAAAAAAATGGTTAAAATCTAAATAACAAAAAAGATACTTGAAGTTGAAAAATATAATTAAGAATGAAAAAGAAACATCAATAACAGATTTCGAATCCCTTATATTCAAATAAAAACATTGCTTCATTCTTTTTTTACATGGCAAAAACAACGAAAATCTGGCGGACTGTATAAGCAAAAGCATATAACCATATACTACCGGACCACTTGATCGCGCCATCCAGTCTATAAAAAAACTTTAAGTGGACCCCGGACTACAACTTTTGGGACAACCAGCAATCCCAAGCGCTTTGGAAATACACAAAGCGGGTGCTCTCAACAAAAAAGACAGGCCAGAAAATTTCGGAACAATTTTCGGAGAGAGCATAACACTTAAGTAAGATGGGCCCTTTTCTATTACGTAAAAGTGTTTATCTCTCTGTGTAGAAGAGCTTGTACCAAGATAGCCTGTACCAGACGGTGACAAAGATATGCCGTTCTTCGTGGACTTGGCAGATTTCTAAGAAAGTGTAAAACCACCCGCGACACTCGAGATGGAATAATGACACGATAAATCGCAGCGTTGCGTCAACTTACCATGTTGTTTTCAGAGAAAAGGAGAGCATTTCGGACATTATCTTCTTCATCGACACCGAAGACTGCTTCTTTCACGATTCGTGTGGAATAACGATGAAACTCATCGAATGTTGTGCGTGCTACTCGACCACGAATTCGACTCGCTGAAAAATGAAGAAAAAAATATATAATATACAGTTGATTCTCTAGAACTCGAATCTCTGTTACTTGAATGTCTCCTTAACTCGAACAAGTTTTCTTGTCCCTTCAATAAACAATGCCTTGTAAACCAGTGGTCTCCATTACTCGGAAATTCCATCACTCAAACAATTTCAAGCTCCCTGAGACACTGTACAATATTTATCCTCCGTCTTTTAGCGAGTGAGATTTCTAATGACCTTGCCACAAATAACCCTTCAATCAGTACAGGCTTCCCTAAAGAGAAAAATCCTTTATTTATTGTGATAAGGGTGGCAGACTTACAACTTTAACGCCGGTTGCCACCCACCAAAAGAAATTATTTTTACACTATATATCCGCTCTTTAAAATTACCAATAAAATCTGTACGCGCTAAATATGGAATCATTGCCACAAGAGATCACAAAGCCGAAAAGTCGAGGACAGTAAAAGTTCTGATTTACCACTGTCCTCAGTCAGTCAGGATTTAGACAAATCAAAAGCTAGCCGTCTCCAGCACAGAAAAACGAATAAGAGAGATTATGTATCGGAGATATTCTACGGCTACGGTTGCGGGGCTACCCATACGGGTCGTCACCAAAGGTGACATGTCGTTGTCTACTTTGCTCTGTACGGGAAAAACACCAAAACACCGTACAAGCAAAGTCGACATAATGCCGTGCGTTAAATATCGAACTTGCTTTCACCCGCCATTACTTGCCTTACTCGCTATTTCCCTCACCACTCTAACCGTAGCCGTAGAGAATTCCAGATACATAATCTCGCTATAATCTCGCCAGTGACGCCAAATAGAACGAAACCAAGTATCTATTTGACGTCAAAAAAAACGTTCAGAAAGAAAAGATTAAACTGCTACAGTCTGGGAACATCGTCGCCATCACGCTCCATGGCTGTAAACACACCACAACATCGCACACAAATTTCAGTGTAGAGTTAACATCATACTTTACTTTCTTTTTTAATTTCGCGGCTCAGTGAATTTTATTAGTTACTTGTCATGGACACCACTGTAAGTTATATTTGCTTGAAACTTTTTATACTTCTGTCGTAAAAGAAAACACGAGGAATAAGGTTATGATAGATTTGACTGGAATTTATATAATATTGTGTCACTGACTACTGCTAAATCGCCTCCCTTTTTTTGTACAGACCAATGCAAGCCAACGTCGTGTTGACAAGGACGACCCAAATGGGAAACGCATCGTTTCCGTCGCCGGAGTTTACATCAAGAGTCAGATGGCTCCACAGGCGGTCGAGTACACGTCTGATGACGACACAACGTTCACCGAACATATCCCAAAAACTGTTGAGACAGTAAAAACAGATCCTAGTTGTGAAACAATTGCAAATACCAATCTTGCAAGCGTGGAAGAAGTCACAAACAACACCGCTCATGCAGAGACAGTCGTATCTAAACATACTGAAATTGTTGCTGATACAAATAGTAATGATAGGTAAGAGTTCCATTCCGACATTTTATTCCAAACATAGATAGAATCCTGACTGGTAATCCAATCACTCTATACGTTTCATGGTTTGGCCCAAACGTAAAACTTGACTCCCGTATAGGAATATACACGAAATATCTATAGAGGCCTAAGATTTGCAAAGCCATTTCGGGTCTAAAGGTCGCCGACTGTTCTAATTTTGGTAGCCTGTACTTGTTTTTAACAATTCACTTCTTCTTTTTTCACATGGTAGGAACTTAGATGCTGATACTTCAAAGACAGTAAGTAAGAAATCAAAGTTTCTTACATATTTTACAAAGATCATGCTGCGTCCAAATAATTGGACACCACTCGTAATATTTGTCATGGCCTTGGAGTTGGCCACTATTGTTATATCAAGATTTCTTACATATCTTACAAAGATAATGCGGCGTCCAAATAATTGGACACCACTCGTAATGTTTGTTATGGCATTGGAGTTGGCCACTATTGTTATGGTGGCCCAATTGGGCACCATTGCTGTCATGAACTTGTCTTCCACCGTGAGCAGGTAGGTGAATATGCGAAAAACATTCTACAACTGTTGAGACATGATATTTAAACTACCTAAATTTGAGTTCTGATGTCTGATGTCTATTAAAGGGACATAACAGTACTTGCGAAATTTGTAAACAAACTGTATGCAGCGGATACAAAATCAAAACAAATGTCACATGTCAAAATAAAAAATCAAACCAAATATGGCTAATTCTGATTGCTCGATTGTTTTACAAGTTTGTTTTGGACACGTGATTTCAATTGTTCTCTTAAATGACACGGGGTTCGCGCAATGTTTACATTTTACTACTTTTATGTCCCTAAGACATTAGGTTTGAGCTACCTACTACCTACTAAATTTGCATTTTCCAGAGTTCTGATGTCAGGTGGTGTTTTAACAGATGTGACATTTGATACATTTCTGTTTGCATGCTGGCTGACAAGATCAACTCGCAAAAACATTTGTGACTGTCAAAAATTTGACGATTATTTGAATTTAAATGCTAAGAACTTAATATTTTTATTTTTAAAAATTTCAGAACATTTAGGGCTATTAAGACAGAGTTCTGATGTCAGGTGGCGTTTTAACAGATGTGACATTTCGTTCATTTCTGTTTGCATGCTGGCTGACAAGATTAACTCGCAAAATACTTGACCACTAACTCACGAAAACATTTGTGACACAAAACTAAAGTTTCAGGCCAAAGAAAGGTCGATTTTCTCCTCAGGAATGATCCTTTAAAAGGAACTTAACTGTGATTTCTTCTTTTCTTATAGCTTTGTATTTCAACCAGAACCGAGCTGGTTAGAAAGCATTTTATATCGAGCTGCAACGCATTGTGGGTAAGTATTCATAACATCTTCCGAGCATAAGAAAACAAACAAAACTTTATTTTTGTTTTTTTCTCCTGTTTGTACCAGGGAAATGGTTTTACTGTGTTTTTAAAAACATTTTAAACGTTCATAATTTTCTTATTATTATTATTTTCAGATTGGCGCCCCAGCCACCACCCTCGATGATTTCACAAATAGCCGATTACGTTACTGGGATCGCTGGCATCAGCCAGTGAGCATCCTCAAACGTACACCATTAAGTATACGCATCAAATATTCAAAATGTCAAAAAAATAGTTTCAAACTTGTGTAAAAAGAAACATTTAGGCCTCAAAGCTCATTTTTGAGGGTATCGCTCGACAGGTTAAGGTTAAACGTTCTATGTCTAGTAAGGTGATAAGCTTTAATAGCGTAAACTTGAGTAAGACATAAGCCCTCAATGTCCTTCAAAAATTTTGAATATTTCGGTTTGAAGAAAAAAAGAGAGTAGGAGTGAATACCATTGAATTCTTTTTCCGCCCTTAAACTCTTAGTACCACCAAAAAGCCCTCACTTTTTGAACTGGAATATTTAGAAATGATTTCCAACAAACTGATAACAAGTCTATCATTGATACAACAACATAGAACGCTTAACGTTAACCTTTCGAGGCTAGATCTTTGGAAGTGAGCTTTGACAAGTCTAAAACAAAAACAAAACAAAAATTGAGCTCTCCGATTCATGACTCGCTACCTTTAAGAACTTGTCCAACGTACACGTTTCTTATAAGAATATCCAAAAGTCTTCGGATGTTCTTAACCTTTTGAGTTTCATATAAGCCTAAAATGTTCTTAACATGTTCTAATTTTCACCATTTTGTGAGTATTTTAGTCCATTTTCTTAAGAAATTAGGTGTTTTAGAGACTGCGAAGCCTTAAAATGTTCTTAAATTGCAGCTAATATTTTGGCCATAATAGCCTTACGTTCTTATATAGTTTGTTCTTATAAAAAACGCATATTTATGTGTCTTTTCGAATTCTTATCACTACAACCTGTTTTAGCTTGAGAGAATTCTACCTGGGGCTGTTCCATTTAACACATACATGGGGATGGACGAACCTTTTCAAGCTAAAAAAGATTCTCGAGAATGCGCCGATATCCCCTGGAAAAAAGGAAAATTTTGCTAAAAAACCATAGGAAAAAAAACCCTTGGAAAAATTCTCCTTTTGTCTCAAATTGGGGGGTGGACGAAGTAAAACCAGTCTTTTACACCCTGGAATGTATTTTAGAGTAACTTTAACCCCCTGAAAATTAGGTTGAGTCCCTTGAAATTACAAAAAATTTCCCTGACCCTTTGGATGAGTACACGTTTTTTTTATGAGGACATTCAAAAATTTGAAGCCTTTGGATGTTCTTACCATTTTCAGTTTTAAACCTAAGAACGTTCTTAGAGAGGCTCTATCTTACAATTCCTGCATTACTAAAAATAGACAAAAAGAACGACAAATTTCATATTTTGCCATCCACAACCCCAACTGAAAGTGACTGTACCACCCCTTTCATTTGTTTTTGTTTATCACGGGAAATAACTACTTGTGGTCTAAAAGAACGACAAATTACGCATGCGTGTTATTAATGCAGGAATTGTCAGTCGAACCCACTGTTACAATGTTTTTATTTTCACCGTTTTTGAGCATTTTTTGTTCATTTTCTTAAAAAGTTGGTTGTTTTTCAGTCCACAACGCCGTAAAATGTTCTTAGCTTCTTCTTAATATTTTGGTCATCGAATCCTTATGCTCTTATATAGTTTGTTCTTATAAAAAAACGTGTAATGAAACTTGCATTTCACACTTGGAAATGGGAAAAACGGGTAGACGATACTTCGTCATCCAAATATAAATTGGAATACCCAACACACTTCTATAAGACTAAAATCTGCGGACAACCGAAATGCAGGCCAAATTTTTGCGGAACGACCATTTAGAGGGCGCGAAGCGCCCGAATAGGGAGTGTTGCATCCTTTCCTAGATCTGCTTGTGGCGTAAAAAAATCTGCACGAATTTTCGAAAATTAGAATTTTTTTTCCCGCTTCTTCCAGATGTCTGGGCCAAGGATTTTTTCTGCGTTTTATTTTTCAAAACAACAAAGATGGCTAGAAGACCAACGAGGACTTAAGTCAACAAAATTCTTCAGTTTTTGATATGTACATGCATTACTTTTGGACCCTTTTTTCGCATTGAAATAATTTCTTGCTCAGAACTTCTTTCATTTTTTGTGAACATTTTGTTGGGTTTAGTCGAGCCGGTACTTTACAGAACGACTCTATTCTATCACGCTCAGACAAAATCAATTTCCTTCTGTAAGATTGAGTCAGTTATGATTAATTTACAGAACGATTAATACTCAAAAAACTATTTGACGTCAGATCAACATTCTGACGTCAAAAAGCTATGGTTACTATTGGAGATTCCAGAAATGCACACATTGCAAGGAGCGAACAAGCTAGAACAGCACCACACTTACCAACTTACAACACGGAACAGACGTATTCTACAATCACGGAATAACACCTAACTATCAACATAAACCATACCCCAGTAACCGGTTAGGAATAAGCAAGCAACACACCAAACACTGTACAGAAATTTGCAATCATGTTTTCTTACTTTTCATTCAAAACGGTTGAGGTATGTATTGTTCTCATTTTGTCGAACGATTCCGTCTATACAGCACCTGACCCCGAGAATGTAGGTGAAATTTGAATCAGACCTGTGAGATGTAGATTTGCATTTAAAAAAATATTGAATGTTTTAAACGAAATTTTGAACTCCCAAAATCCTTTCCCAGAGGTTAGTTTCATTACTTTTGATAGATAGGCTAATTTTTTTGGTCCTTGAAGTTGACTCCTATTTTCGTTATAACCCCCAGAATGTAGGTTTGGTTTTATGGCTTTAAATCTAGTAATAGTAAAATGTTGATATTTTTTTCGATTGAATTAATTATAACAGGAAATTTTAGAAATATTTTATGCCAAAACAATATTCTAAAGAGCTTTTGTTATTCTGAAAATTGGATTTTTTCGCTTTTTAACCCCCAAATGTAGGTGAAAAGATTCGGTTGCTGAGAGCAAAATTTCAGTATTCATCGGAAATTTTTGTTCTGTATGTGAAATTCATACTTTAGAAATATACTCTGACAAAAAATTAACAAAGGTATTAATTTTATCGTGCTACAAATGATGAAAAGTAAAAGAAAGGACGAAAAGAAGAGACAAGAAAGTTGTTTTTATTTTGTAGGTTGAAGATTCTGTGTTAAAATATGTGAATAATGTAACAACACCCCTGCCTCATAGAACTTTTCCCACATCGGGTCAAAAAATTTCTACTAAATTCCCAATGGGGATAGAAATTCTATTGTTCCAAACTTAGGCAAATTTTCTGATTGGGCTGGGGTCCCAGCGGGTCTGGGACACGTTGTAAAAGCTTAAAATGCCAACATTAATCATCTCTCAGGTAATACTTTCATGTTATGAAAGTACAACAAAAAAGTTTTATATAATTTGACAGACTTTTTATGTCGGGTTAAGAAGGCTCCCAAATTGTAGGTCAACTAACCCCAATAGGTAGGTCAAACATTTTCGTTAAAATATCTAACTTAGAACAATAAATATTGAAATGGACTATTTTCCACATTTTCTTAGTTCATTAGGAATAAGAAAATACCCTATCGTCATAACTTAATTCCAATAGATTTCGATTTAGAGAGGATTTATTTAAAAAATGTCTCAATTCGAGTAGTATCCAATCAACTTCGATTTAGATTTTCGCCTGAAAAAATCAATTCAAGTTAAAATTTTATGTCTAGAAATAATCAGTAATATGTAACAGTATGCTCTGAAACAACTTTTTATGAAGTTGAACTATCGTTAGGGCTACCATGCTAAAAAATGAGAAACCTACATTCTCGGGGTTTACTACATTCTCGGGGTCAGGTGTTGTACCTTCATAATTCATACACACAGTAATGTTATTCCAATACTTTTCAAAAATCTGATAAGAAATTATCTGACTCAAAAAATCATTTTAAAAATATAGGTAAAAAACGATTTAGCATGATACAAGCTTGTCGGGCGCCCTAAAATTACTTATACGGTGTTTTCTCGCTTATTTCGTAGGATAAACTCATTAGCCAAGAGCTGATCACTGAAAATAGTGAAAAACGAATGAAAGAAGATGAAAGTAATTCGACATTGACAGCTAGTGGTAGCACATATACAAACAATTTAACTTTGAATGAAAGTGGAACCTCGAGAACGGGTAGCACTTATTCGAGACATGAATGCTCGAAGGAGAATGTTATCTCAGGAACGGGGAGCAGATATTCACGTCATGAACGATCGAAGGAGACAGTTATCTCAAGAACCGGTAGCAGTTATGCAAGCCGTGGACATTTACAAGAGAGTGTTACCTCGAGAACCGCCAGCACCTATTCACGCCATGAACACCCGGAAGGTGTAGCCTCAAGAACGGGGAGCCCCTTTTCAAGTCACGATAGATTGAAGGAGAACGTTATCTCAAGAACAAATAGTGCCAATCCAAATGTCTCAGTTGTTGAGAGGAATGGGGAAGACGCCCTTGTGTCAGGGTCCAATGAGAGAGTGAATGGAAGTCAGATACTCTTTCATAGGTATATTATCTCTTCTTTTTGATATCCGATAACAGGTGTCTTTTATTGAGTCATCATTAACACATATTTCCAGAATCTATCTATCTATCTGTCTAGAAGATAACTTTATATATTTTCCGTCCTGTTTATTAGCAAAGACACTAACGGATATCTTGCTTTAAGGGTTTTATTTTTACATATGTTTTCCCGTTTCATATCAGACATGTATTTAATACCAGGACAGTGTTTGCCTACTGTTATATTGTGCAAAAAATAGGTAAAAAATGTTTTTCTTTTCCTCTTTCTTTCTGATTAATCTTGCTCCACGTCCGTGTCAATTCAATATCAAAAAGCTTGTAAGTTAAAATTGATGAGTAAGCGAACGATATCACTCTTATTCAAAAACAAAACCTTTAATTAGCCAAATTATATGAGTAAAAATGTTAAACACCAAGAGACGTTAGACTAGAGATACGATAGCGGTTGCTGAGAGGTAGTTGTTTATAGCATATTGCTTTTCTTGACTTAAATTCACTTTGTTACAGCCCAAAGAGCCACAAAAACAAACAATTCACCGAAGCGATTACAAGTTTGACCGATACTGTTCTGGCTGCTGTGTTCATCTCCATATGGTTATTTGGAATGATTTTCTTGGTGTGCACACTGCTGTGCTGCACAAACCAAGCCATTGCTTCTTTCAACGGGTAAGAAGTTCTCTGAACTCAATTTTAACTGTCTACTGAAGGTTATAATGACGAGGTCTTTAAAAGAAGGAACCCTTTAAAATGTCCAAGGGCGTGAAAGGTTATAAATTGTTTTAAAATTTAACCACTCAGGCAAAAATCATGTCACTACTTCATCCAAATTGACCAGAGAAAACTCTTGGAAAATCTTAAAAATTAATCAATTACGCTCGACTTGTTCATTTATTTCTAAGTACAATTTCTTGTATTCTTCATTTCAGAGTGATTATCGCCAAAGATGGCCTTCCTACTAAAATTTATCATTACATGTGAGTCAACATTACTTTCGCTTTACACAAAAACAGCTCTCGAATCAACTTTCTATGCGTCTGAATGTCTGGGTTTCAAAGATCAAGAGTCCTTTCCCTAAAAGAATTGGTTACACAAAAGAACATCCAAATCTTCCTTCCTAACAACTCGGGTAAATTAATGCGTGTCCAAATTTTCGTTAATCTTTCGGACCCATCATCACCCCTCCTAACATAATAAATTATACCTTTAAAGAAGCGCATTACGATGTAGAACATGAAAATCGGTGTTACTTAAATTTAGGTTTTGCCAATTTTGCGAAAGACCGCAAAAACCAAAAAATGCTGACGTCAGCAAAACTTCTTTTTTAAATAACTCCAGTTTGGCTAATGGTATGAATATGAAATTTGGACGAAAGTTGCACATCATTAAACGGATCATTTTGAAAAAAAAATTTTCGAAATTTTGCTGATGTCTGCACTTTATTACAAATTTTCGTAAATTGCTGATTTCTGCTGACGTCAGCAAAATTTGAAAAAAAAATTATGCAAAAATGTTTTTATTAATGATATGCAACTTTCGTCCAATTTTCATGTTTATACCATTAGCCAAACTGGAGTTATTTAAAAAACAAGTCTTGCTGACGTTAGCATTTTTTGGTTTTTGCGGTTTTTCGTAAAATTGGCAAAACCTAAATCTAAGTAACACCGATTTTCATGTTCTACATCGTAATGCGCTTCTTTAAAGGTATAATTTATTATGCTAGGAGGGGTGATGATGGGTCCGAAAGATTAACGAAAATTTGGACACGCATTAATTTACCCGAGAATTATAACCAATATTTATTTAAGATTCTAACATTCGCTTTTCACTGAACAGCTCCACTTAGCACTTCCAGAACTTGGACAGTAGTCAAATCAATTTTTTTTTGAAACGGAAAAAAGATTTTACACAGCAAAGTAGAATCTATTCTTGAGATTTTAGCGAATTATAATATATTTTGAGACGGAAAAGTCTTTTTGTAAGCTTCCCTGAGACAGAATAACTTTTGACACTGTAAAGACCTTAAACAGAGAAATTCACAAAAATCTTCCTTCTTGACAACAACTATCATCAATGGTTCATTTTAGGTATGGAAAACCCGAACCAACATGGTCGGAATACGTGTCATTGAATGTTCATTTGATGTTGGAACACATCAAGTAAGTAAACACCTTCTTTCGTGAGGTATCTAGGTGAATCTCTTAGTCTTAGATCGGAAATAAAACCACTTATTTCCCATCTGAAGCGTGTAACCAACGCAGGGTTGAAAGTAAAATGTATCCCTAGATTTTCTAAAACATGCCGTGTGAAAGAAAAAAAAATTAAAACGCTATATTCAATTTTTCGCTGTTTTTCATTCTAAATATGGCGCAAATCTTCAAGATTCACTTTTTCTTGCTTGACAAAGGTTAAAGATTGATCTAGCCATTTGAGCTTTAAACTCGATGGTATTGATTGTACTGTTTGTTGTCTTAGCGTTTGAGCGATTACTTAAACAAATATTTTATCTATTTAACAGATCTGTATGTTTTAAAACACCACCACCGCCTCCCACGTTGTCCGCCCGTGTGGCCCGCTATTTCCAAGACCTGCTGGACCAGGCTTATGGAATTACCTCAGCATAGTCTTTAACAGACTACAAATCACTCAAAAAAATAATAAAATGTAAAATATAAAAAAAGTTTATAATGTCATTAAAAAAGAAACTGTTTAGGCCTCAAAGCTTATTTTCGAAGGTTGAGCACAACAGTTTAAGGTTCTCAATGTTTTAAGGTGAAACTTCTTTTTCGCGCGACAATTTAGCATCAAAAAAGGAAAATAGCCCTCACATTCCTTGAGCGCCGAAAAAAAACAAATTAGCTTCTTTTTTATTTGGAAATCGACTTTTCTACCATTTTGAGATATTTTAGTTTGAAGAAGTGTGAAAAATTGAACACAATCAAATCCTTTCTCACTCTCTACAACATCAATAAAGCCCTCATTTTTCTAACTGGAATGTTTCGAATTGCAGTTTAGTTCATTTACAAAGGAAAATAGAATCAGTTTTACCACCTTAACTAATAGAAGTTTCCCTTAAACATCTGAACGTTAAACTTTTGTGCTCAACACTCGAAAGTGAGCTTTGACAAGTCTAAACAAAAAATAGGAAAAGATAAACTAATATCATTTCAATTCGATTTCTCCTCCCAAACCCGGTTACTATCTAAAGTTAAATAGAATAATTTTTACATACCGATGTTTCGACAGGCGAATCCAATGTAATCTGGTACGGAAAACAATTTGGTTTCTGATGCAAAATTGCCATTTTCGTACTGAAAGAAAAGAGAAAGAGGTCAATTATTTGTATGAAATTGCCATTTTCATACTGAAAGAAAAGAGAAAGAGGTCAGTTATTTGTATGAAATTGCCATTTTCATACTGAAAGAAAAGAGAAAGAGGTCAGTTATTTGTATGAAATTGCCCATTTTCGTACTGAAAGAAAAGAGAAAGAAGGTCAGTTTATTTGTATGAAATTGCCATTTTCGTACTGAAAGAAAAGAGAAAGAGGTCAGTTATTTGTATGAAATTGCCATTTTCGTACTGAAAGAAAGAGAAAGAGGTCAATTATTTGTATGAATTGCCATTTTCATACTGAAAGAAAAGAGAAAGAGGTCAGTTATTTGTATGAAATTGCCATTTTCGTACTGAAAGAAAAGAGAAAGAGGTCAGTTATTTGTATGAAATTGCCATTTTCGTACTGAAAGAAAAGAGAAAGAGGTCAATTATTTGTATGAAATTGCCATTTTCGTACTGAAAGAAAGAGAAAGAGGTCAGTTATTGTATGAAATTGCCATTTTCGTACTGAACAAAAGAGAAAGAGGTCAATTATTGTATGAAATTGCCATTTTCATACTGAAAGAAAAGAGAAAGAGGTCAGTTATTTGTATGAAATTGCCATTTTCGTACTGAAAGAAAAGAGAAAGAGGTCAATTATTTGTATGAAATTGCCATTTTCATACTGAAAGAAAAGAGAAAGAGGTCAGTTATTTGTATGAAATTGCCATTTTCATACTGAAAGAAAGAGAAAGAGGTCAGTTATTTGTATGAAATTGCCATTTTCGTACTGAAAGAAAAGAGAAAGAGGTCAGTTATTTGTATGAAATTGCCATTTTCATACTGAAAGAAAAGAGAAAGAGGTCAGTTTTTGTATGAAATTGCCATTTTCGTACTGAAAGAAAAGAGAAAGAGGTCAGTTATTTGTATGAAATTGCCATTTTCGTACTGAAAGAAGAGAAAAGAGGTCAGTTATTTGTATGACATTGCCATTTTCATACTGAAAGAAAAGAGAAAGAGGTCAGTTATTTGTATGAAATTGCCATTTTCGTACTGAAAGAAAAGAGAAAGAGGTCAGTTATTTGTATGAAATTGCCATTTTCATACTGAAAGAAAAGAGAAAGAGGTCAGTTATTTGTATGAAATTGCCATTTTCGTACTGAAAGAAAAGAGAAAGAGGTCAGTTATTTGTATGAAATTGCCATTTTCGTACTGAAAGAAAAGAGAAAGAGGTCAGTTATTTGTATAGAAATTGCCATTTCGTACTGAAAGAAAAGAGAAGAGGTCAATTATTTGTATGAAATTGCCATTTTCATACTGAAGAAAAGAGAAAGAGGTCAGTTTATTTGTATGAAATTGCCATTTTCGTACTGAAAGAAAGAGAAAGAGGTCAGTTTATTGTATGAAATTGCCATTTTCGTACTGAAAGAAAGAGAAAGAGGTCAGTATTTGTATGAAATTGCCATTTTCGTACTGAAAGAAAAGAGAAAGAGGTCAGTTATTTGTATGAAATTGCCATTTTCATACTGAAAGAAAAGAGAAAGAGGTCAGTTATTTGTATGAAATTGCCATTTTCATACTGGAAGAAAAGAGAAAGAGGTCAGTTATTCTATTTAGTCGGACACTTATATCAAGAATCAGAGCTTTGGTCTGGCCATTTTTTTGTCTGAGCTTCGGGCTGTTCTCGTATCAGCTTATATAAAGAACACGACTTTGGTTCTCTTCGGCGAAGTAAAATTTTGGAAATAAGTTAATCGGGTAGTATAAGTACATACATCAAATTTATTGTTGGCAGCATATTTGATCTTCAATCGTGCATGATCAAGTGTCTCCACCTGTTGGGAATTGAAACAAAAGAATTTAAAGGTGAGTAACTATTAAACCCCAAAACAAGGAAGCTTGTTTACAACAATGTAAACAATGTAGATAAGATAATTTGGGCAAGCGCTCCTCAGAGCTTTATCTAGCAACATCTGTTTTACCTCAATGATGTCAGTGATATAGTCAGGACCAAGCATGATTGCTAAAGATTTCAATGCGTTCTCTTTTTTTGGTTTGCCAGCTGTAAGATATAAAGACAAAGAAATTATCATTATCTGATTTGACCTTTTGAAAAAGAGAAACCTTTTGTGAGTACGATAAACTTATACATGAAAGCAATGCGGTCGGGATTTTTTTTGTGGGCATATAAAAGTATTTAGGAAAGACAAGGGACAGAAGATAAAACCTACCACTCAAACTCAAAACGTTGAATTCTTCTGAGGGCTCGAGCACAACCTGAAATTAGACAGGAACATAACAGCGTAATAAGTTAAAATGAGAAGTAAAAATTCTCATATTTATAATGGGAAGTTCATTGTAATGAATTAATCGTCAAGTTAACGAGTCAACGAAAGTTACGATAGATCTTTAAAAAATAAAGACGACTTTAATGATGATAAAGTATCCACAAATTGAAACACTCCTTACCAAGTTTGGGCCAAAGACAACTCGACTGTCTTGTTTTCGATGGTCATATACTTGAACAGCTGAATTGGGTGGAACACGATAGGTGACAGTTCGTGTCTTGTCACGCTGAAAAAAACGAATCGGAGAATTAAGGAACTCATTGTCGTTTTTCTTTCTTGGCGATAGACATATTTAAGGGGTATGAATCTTTATTAACTTACATCTTAAAACATTTAGAAGAAAAAACCGCAAATTAATGAGTAATAGGTAGAAATACAAAATGTTCCTTTCTGGATGAACGATAACGTGAACAAACCTTTCCAGAAGCATAAGCATTGTCGACTGAAGATTCAAAGTAAGCCATTTTTCGAATGTCTCCATCACCCCAGCATCCACCGTTCCTGAAAATGAAAGCAAGGAATAATTATTAATAAGTTTAAGTGCAATAAAAAAGCAAGCAGAAATTTGTGTTTCAAAAGTTATGGCCCTTTTAAGTACTACTGGTATCTTGACCCCTCTACTACAGTTTAGTCATAGTTGGCAGAGAACGTGTTAAAAATGAAATTGCTTACATTAACATCTTTTCCACGATAGGTGATAACTCTTTCTTCCATAAGACTTCGAATTGGTTCAGTAAGCATGCTTGAGGTCCCATTACCGTACGAACCTGGAGATAAAGAAAATGATATTCTGGTGACTTGTGTCGTGCTGTGGCAAAGAAGAAGATATACTGATCTGATCTGATGACTTATCGTTGCACGGCTAGTTTTACAAGCTCAAGAAATTCGGTTTATCTGCAAGTTTTTGAGAAGTTCCCAAGGGTTCTTACCTCTCCAGTCTTTTCATTTTGAACGTAAATTCCTTCATTCTTTCCAAGTGCAATAGGTTTTCTGTTTTAAACAAAATGAGCAAAGAATATCAATTTAACGTATCTACTACCACTTGCTTAGACAATGTTTTTAAACAAAAGAAAGAACGACTTTCACTCCCTCCCTCAACGCGCGGGCATAAATTTGATGAAAAGTTTATTCTGCTTTATCAGCATAAGGGGAGCACCTGCTTTGTATAACATAAAAACTATATCTTTAAAATTTCCCAGTTGAAAAAAAGTATTTGGAAGCAAGCAAAACAGTTGGCTTAAAATAAATATTGAAAGGATTTCTACCTGAGATTCTTTACTTCCACTTCGACAGGCGGTGTGTATACAACCGGCCCTTTGATCATCCAAACATCTCCAGGCTTTCGTTGGATGGGTTCTAAAATACAAAATACGAAGTTCTCCTTTACCATGAAAATTGAAGAGTTCCTTTTTCACTAGAGCCACTATTTTTACTTTTTACAGCCATTTTAAAAAGCGTAGTGAAAAATGACAAAAACAGCCTTTCCTGTGGAAACTAACCAATTGGAAAATACACATACATTAACAAAACTTATCATCTCGAAAGAAGGGGATTTTGGAACAATTGGTATCATTGGTGATTTTCATCACATAATGCGTCTTTTGAAAATCTTATTCTTCGTCAAACAAAGAAAAAAGACATCTGCTTTACAGACCTTCACCAAAGTTGTCAACAAATTCATCGACAGCAGAGAGGATGAGGGCTTGATCATCTTGTAATAAGAAAATGTTTTGGATCCCTCCACTCAATGTCTCTCCTGTAAAAAGGAAAAAAGTAAAGAAGTTATAGTGAATAGCTGCAAATAATAACTTATACGATAAGAGACATAGGTTTGAAGGAAATTCATATTCAGCAAACATTATGGTGCGAATCTGTAGACAAATATTGCACAGTAAAATTTCCAGTTCTTCTAGAGGGTTGAACACATACCAGGTTTTAAGAAGAAAGAGAGGGGTCCTTTTCGGAGTTCTTTCTTGCCACGTTGTTGTTTTCCTTCGCTGTCATAGGGATCAAGAACAATACAGAATTGATCTTTCGATAAAACTGTTATGGCAACTCTTCTCACCAATTTCTAAAGATATGAGTGCATTTGTGTAAGAATTATAATTCAGTGCTAAAATGTCCTATGGCTTGTTATCTGTGGTTGCATCTGTATGTTTCCGAACATATAAATTTCACATTCAAAGACTCTCCTGATTGAAGAAGATCAATATTTAAAAGCTATAAAGAAGATGAAGGGAAATACCTCTCCACATTCTGGTATATAAGTACAACTATCACTGGACGTGACCAACCATTCTTCACCGGCAAGTCTGAAATCAAAAGTGAGGTGGTGGTTTAGTGAAAAGTAAAAACACATCCAAAGGCTTTTAACGAAGTCAACCGGGTGGTATCCCCCAGTAATCCCTCCTTTTTTGAAGCGTTTTTGCACTATTTGAAAAGTGAATTTTAACTCCAAAACCACTAAACAAAATTTAAAAAGTTAGCCTTCAAAATTTAAGATAGAATATCCTCATCTAATATAAGTATTTTCAGGGTCGTTCAACAATCTATTCTTTCTCAAGAAGGTAACCAACGTCCGAAGTTTTTTTTGGACCGGCCGGTATTTGTTTGAATTACAGAGAGATTCGAGTTATGGAAAGTATTTAATACTGTTTTATCCTTATAAAGGGGATTAAGAAAAAGATTGAACTATAGAAAGGTTCCAATGCTCGAATTAGAGAGAGTCAACAGTAGTTTGCTTTCACATTAAAACTTAAAATTGAGCTCACCTTTTCTTGCCCAGACCATCAGTCAAGTTTCTTTCCGCAGTCATATATAAACCATTATTCTGTGTCAAAACATAGCTTTGAACAACAGACATAATTTCCTCGTATACTCCAGGAAGGTAAGCTCCAAGTTTTCGAACCATCCATTCTTCTCCTGTAATACAAACCAAAAAAGATCTTTAAAAGTCGAAAAGATCAAAGTTGGACCTTGTTTACCAATTGACCATGCCGCTTATGTTTGATTTTGTTCAATCTATATCCTCATATTGCTACTAACATCACGTTGGTTATGCCTGGTTATGCTATTGCAAATTGTTCATATCCCTTCAAATCCAAAATGAAATGAGTTCATTAAATTCTAGCAAATCATTTGAACATGCTTACCTGTTACTCTGTGGTTTCCATTTTTATCAACCAAATCAATTTTAGCTTTCAAGTGTAAAGCTGAATTCTTAAGGATAATGGTAGGGCTAACTTCTCCAATTCGTTTGCATTCGGGTTTTGGGTAAAATGTGCAAGGGCCTTCGATTTGCCACCTGTCACCGGCAACACGAATCGTTCCATTGTCATCAAAGTCTGCAAGGGCTTCTAACTTCAACGCTTTTCCAGCTGGGATCACTGGAAGTTTGTTGATGCCTTTCTCAACTAAAAAAAAGAAAATTAAATATCAAATTATTTAGCCTGTACCAAACTCTTCTTCACAGGAAAAAAAACCACGTGGTACACCGACAAGATTATTTATTAAAAGAGCAAAAAATCGACCAGTAGGGATAGGACTGGCTATAGCAAACTAGGAGTTTTGACTATCTTCATATTATTGTTAGAGGGACCGATCGGACAATATATCTAACTATCAATATAAGTTTGTATGGTAATTGTTTCTGTTATCAAACTTTCCTGGGGTAAAGAGGGATGAAAAATATGTATTTTAAGCTAATGTTTTGATTTTTTTTAAATTTTTTGTATAAAACTAATTACAAAATTATCAAGTTTAGCTTAAGATAATACATTGGAGTCTCCATAACTCTCCATTGCAAATTTGTTCAAGTTTATGAGACATAGTTAAATGAAGGGACCATGAAACTTGTTTGAGTTAAGGAGACGTATTCGAGTTATGAATTTATCAAAATTACAAAAGTTATCTTCATTAATACAGTGAAAACCCAGCCACACTACCTTGGCAATTAATTCGAAAATTAGGGAAGGAACATTTTTCTCGACATGTTTCGGACTCGAGGTAAATTTGTAAAATTAATGAATAAAATTAATATGCATTACACACTTTTTTCTTTTATAAGAACAATTCTGTAAGAACAACGATGCTCAAAATCCCAAAAAAATTTAAATTAAGAACAAATCTGAGCCTGGAATTACTCATTTCAAGCAATTTAGGGGTCAAAGTATTCTAAATTGCTTTAATTTCACCCTATAGATAAGAACAGGATAAAAACAATTTGAGGCTCAAAGTGGTAAAAAATAAGAACAGCCAAGCCTCGTCAAAAATTCACTAGTTCTAATAAAAAAAAGGTGTACTAAAAGCAGCTAAAAGAGCCATTGATCATTCATTGCCTAATAACGTATGAAACTTTTTGAGGAGTAAATATATTTCTAAATATTGGACGGCAAAGTTTGGAATCTGAACGTTTCAATACGAATCAACACGAGCCTCATCCAAAATTTACTAGTTTGCATCTAAGCTAAGCAGTCTTATTTGCAATTTGAAGATTTTAAACCTCCCATCTTGTTATTGCGAAGTTTTTATTTTTTTAACTACCTTATCGGCCCTTTTTACGCCGGCCCTTATTAGCGTTATTTTTGGGCTCATGGCGTAATAAGGGCCGTTGTTAAAAAGGCCGGCGTAGAAAGAACCGGCGTTAAATTAAGGTCGGCGTAAAAAGGGCCGATAAGGTAATCTTATTAAATTGACCTTTCACGACCTCCACTTTACGTTATTATTAGACTCGAGGCTTGAAAAATGAATTGAAACGAAAAACTAAAAAGCTCAAAAATAAGATAAGAATGACAGTCAAAACTAAACTAAACGGATCCGTTGGTTTTCCAACGGTTCCGGTGACTGGTCAGAAGACAACATGAGAGCGACTGTATTCACTTCATTGTAATACATAAGGGCAATATTCATAAACTATATAATGCCAATATATAAAAATGATTGCATAAAAATATACCATAAATCTATTTTTTTGGGCAAATCTTCATTTATGATATTCGAGCTTAGCTTTACTGTTTAAGTAATTGATAAAAAATTGAATTTTTCTCTCGTCACTGCCAGAGTTCATCCCGACTGTTTTTTCGGCTTCGGCGAATGGCCAATCCACCTCGACTTGTAAAGAATTCACGGTTCTGATGAAGCCGACGCAATCTTTATTGTTTAGTTCAATGACCAAACCTTGGGAGCCTATCATGACGTCAGGGATTTTCAACTTGAGCGAGAAAAACTTCATGAAAAACTTGATTTGCTGTTCGTAATATAAGGGAATTGTAGAATCCAATGGTACACTTTGAATCTCAACTACAGTAAATGGTAATGGACAGAGAGGTTTGGTTTTTGATTGATGAAAGAACTTTAAAAACCATTTACATTCCGGTACGTCCATATCGATAATCAGTGACTCGAGTCCGACCATTTTATCCGGGATTTTGAGGACTGATGTCACTTTTCCAGAGGAATCAGTTTTAACAATATTAGTACTGGTAAAAGATGCCTCCATGTCACGTATGTCTTGAGAAGTCAAATGACTACAAATCTCAAACTTTTGGAACGGGTCTTCATCTAACTTCAATGATGTGGCGGTGACAAGTTTAAGGAACCCCATGCATTCTTTATGGTGTTTGTTAATGAGCAACGTGTCACCACCCTTCATACAATCCGGTACTTTTAAAGTCGTGATATTGTTCTTTTCAAGCAAGTAAACAACTTCCTCAATATAATCAAGCTGTATATCAGACTTTACCTCAGCTGTTTTATCAAACGAACTATCAACAATAACAAAATTTCGATCAACACCAATCAGAGCGATTAGGTTTTTGAACTCTGGGGTGTCCATATCAATAATCAAAGTATTTTGTCCAATCAAACAATTTGGTCTTTTGAGTTTGAGGTTCATATCATTTATGAAGCTTGCTACTTTAATTGGTTCACCTTCCATAAGCAGTCGCTGGATACTTGCTGTAGAATATGGACATTCAACTTGATAATTTGAATAATAAATGAAGTTAATTAACTCTCTGCAAGCATCTATAGCTGTGTTGATGATTATAGAGTCAGTATCTACCATAGATCTAGGAAGTTCAAGTTTGAGATTCGAAGATTCAATAATGTATTTGATCTGTTCTATATTCTTTTGATTTATTTGACTGTGGATTTCGATCGATGTCATTGGATAAACTGGTTTCAATTGCAGATCATAAGCAACGTTTATATGATGTCTACACTCTGGAAAATTCGTATTGATAATAATCGAGTCAGTACTAACCATACAGCTAGGAATGTCGAGTTTTAAATTCGAGGCTTTGATAATATATTGTATTTTTCTCATATCTGTACGATTGATTTGACTGTGAATTTCGATCGAAGTTGCAGGATAAACTGGTTGTAATTGCAGATCATAAGCAATGTTTATATGATATCTACATTCGGGGGAATTCGTGTTGATAATTAAAACATCAGAGCCGATCATACAATCGGGGACTTTTAATTTCAAATTCAAACGTTTGATAATAGACGGTAATTTATCTTTGATGAATTGTTCATCCTCAGGCTTTAAAAATGCTTCGCCTGCAGAAAATGGATATTTGACGTAAGAATATGGACAATCCACCGACGCCCTAGTTCTATGGACAATTTTCATAAATTGGATACATTCAGTGTTCCTAGTGTTAACGACTAAAGCATTAGTGCTTTTCATCACGCGTGGAAGTCTTAATACGAGATTCAGATGTTGAACAAGAAAACTCACGAGGTCGAAGTCAAAATTAACCTCAAAGGTGATGTCAGCTTTGGCAAAGAGATGATCTTTTGATGTTAACTTCGAATCTCTCAAAAACTTAACCCACTGTTTACATTCTGGTATTGCAGTATTAATGATGAGACTATCCACGCCCTGCATACATCTAGGTATTTTAAGCTTGAGATTCAAATGTTCGACAAGGAAAACGACATTCCTCAAATCAATTCCACGAAGATCACATTTGATCTCCACTGTAGAAAATGGGCATTCTACGCGCATGCGTCCTTCATAGAGCGTCGTCATGAATTCTTGGCATTCTGGGATTTCAGAATTAACGATCAGGCTGTCCGGTCCAAACATACAATCTGGTATTTCAACAACACTATTCTTTACCAGGTACCTTTCAAATCTCCAGGATCTGAAGGGCTGTACAAATCTTCCATACATGGATGACCTACTCCGATGTAAATCAGATAGCCGTCTGAAGAATTTAATGAAAACGTCGTTCTCGTTCAAAAGTCGACCGATACCGAACATAACAGGTGCACAACTTGAAAGCTCGCGGTTTCTTAAATATGGAGAGATTCCTTTAGTAACGTACAAATGAAGTCCTGTCAGGAATTCCTGAAGAACTAAGTGCTTGTACTGGTAAATCGGTTCTCGCATTTCACCACGATTGTATTTGACGATAAGACCCGTTTGCTCAAGATGTACGGGACATTTCAATTGACGAACCTCCTCTTCAGAAAACAATACCTGGTTTTTCATATAAGTTTTTACCGATAAAGTCATCAATGAATAAATACAATCGATCACATTAGCATCGTCAAGCATTTCAAGCAAGTTGTCATAGCCTTTATTACATAAACCTTGTAAATGTTTCCTCAAAAAGACAAGGCATGCATACATGTTAAGTTCAGTGTAAGTATTTAACGGTTTCGTTATGAGATCCTCGCTGTACACGTTACAGATGACCCAAGCAAACACGGGAACGGTAGACATGACTTTCAAATTATGCGATGACCTAATGATCTCCTTCACTCGAATGGCTTTTTCAGTGTTCTCGTTAAAGAATTTATCGATGTATTGTTCGACTTCCTCCTCTTTGAAACCGCAAACCTCAACTGTTTTTATTTTGATCACCTTTCTGCTGGAAATTTTTAACTCCAGAATCTCTTTCTTTACAAAGTCACACGCTTTTGGTCTCCCAGATGCAATACATTTGTGGCCTTTCAAAATAGAACCTTGTGTGTTGATAAGATCGAAGACGATTTGAAAAGGAGTCAGACTTTTGACTTTCATCTTGGATTTATTCTTGGAGCGATCGTAAACACCTTGTAATTCGTCGAGCCCGTCAATGATTACCAGAATTTTATCCGCAACTGGTTCGAGATCTCTCAATGTGATCTTTTCGAAAATGTCAGGGTATTTGATTTTAAATAGATCATCAATTGATTCCAGCTTGTCGTAGATTTGATTGATTTCACGGCATGAAAAGAAGAAGACAAACTCCATCGGGAAATCTAATCCAAGTTGACGTTTGGCCCATTTCTGGGTATACATTTCAAGCATGGTTGTTTTTCCCATGCCACCCACAGCACGAACAAAAACTGCTTCATCCTCCTTCTGGAACAAGTCATGGAGTTCTATACTTTCTTTCTGTAAAAGCCTTTGTTCCATCAGCGCCTTACGGTCCGAATTATTGATCTCTTTTTCAACCTCGGTTGCTTTGAGGACCGCTAGTTCAGTGTATAAGTTTTCATCGTATTGGTAATTGACTTGATTCTTGTCTCCCATCAAAGGCTCGTGAACGAGTGACGTAATCACTTCCTTAGCGTATTGACATCGTAATTTTAACGATGCTGATTGGATATCTAAAAAAAAGAATTTTGACATGAATGCTACTGAATCTCTGTCGTCTCAGTATTTGAAGTTTTTTAGAGAATACAGTTGGGTCTCTCTAATTCGATCTTTAAGGGGGAAAGAATTTTCTTCGAATTGGAGAAAGATTCGAGCTACAGAAAATATTTTGGATGACTCAACAGCTGAGGAGACCAATGTTTTAGCTCGAATTACAGACATTCGAATGACAGTGGTTCGAATTAGACAGAGTTGACTGTAAGAAGATTTACATCGATTAATCTAAAAGTGTGTGATTCAGATGGTTGCTTATAATGTTTAAACAAATTCAAAAGTACACAAATATAAATATTTTTATTACATGAAAAGTGTCTTCAAAAAGGAATTTTTGAATAGAAATTTCCTTAAAGTACGCTCATGCTAACCTTCAGTAACAAGTGTATTCTGCTTGATATTATTGATAATATCCACTCCATTTAACCTTTCCAACTCCAATTCTAACCGTGACCATTCGACTGTTTTGAGTTGATCCGTTAGATTTTCATCTTCATTCGACGATAAACCAAGTCGTAAAAGTAATTGATTTTTCTCTTCCCCAATCTTGTTGGATATAATTTCCAAAACTTCTGTGGTGCAATATATTCCAGGTTCTTAAAAAACAAAATTAAATTCTCTTAAAAAAGACTCCATGACATAGTACGGTGGAGTCTCCATGACTCGAACACGCACGGGGAACACAAATTTGTTCGAGTTAAGGAAATTTCGAGTTATATAAGGAGTAAGGTATATGAGGAATTGTTAACTGAAAGGACGAAAAAACTTGTTCGAGTTAATGAGACATTCGAGTTATAGAGGTTCGAGTTAAAGAGACACTGCTGTATTACTCGTTCGAGAAAGCCGGAATAGAAAGCCGGAGAAGAAAGTGTAAGAAGAGAGAGTAAGTGGGTGTTGATTTAGGGTGACTAAAAATCTATACAGTGCTCCGGTCAACACGCACGCGGAACACAAATTCATTCGAGGTAAAAGAAGACATTTTAGTCTTAGATTTTCGAGTTAAAGAGACTCCACTGAATTATGGTGTTAATCTGGACAAAAAACTATGAAAATCTTATTAATTAAAATATATGGTGAAAAATACCTTTAAGTGTGGGTAAATTGTCTTTAATAAATTCATGTTCTTCTTTCAGACGCTCGACAAGGTGATAAAGATTTAAGATGCATTCTTTATTTTCTTGGTGAAAATCTTTGTGGTTCGCCAAGATGGTTGCATAATCATCCAATCTATCGCTGTGATCTTCAAGCACAATGTCGTGATCTACAAGGGTAGTATCGTGATCTGCAAGGGTAGTGTTGTGATCGCCAAGGGTAGTGCCATGTTCGTTCAAAGTAGTGTCATGTAAATTTAGGTTTTTATCTAGATTCGAAATTTCTTGGTTCTGAGTCACCATGTCTTTCTTTAATTGAATATTATCCGCTCCAACGTGGGAAAGTTCGTTCAATATCTTTTTCGAGAAAAAGGATAAAGATTGAACTACGAGATTATTTGTGACATCAAGTGGTCTGTTTTTCAATGCGTTGAAATTATAAGTTGTGAGTCCTAAACCTATGACGATATTTTCCCCTTCACTCCATCTCAAGTTGAATTCAACCGAATCAATACTTTTGCCGTCAGCATGTAAAAGACGATTTCTCCAATCGCGTGCAAGAAGGACAAACGCTGCAGGACTGACGTCGGTTGGATCTAAAGCCTTTTTCCAACCCTTTTTAGGAGGTGGTAATGTAGTAAAATTGATAATCAAAACAATGATTAGAGTTATGTCAAACGTTTGACTGTCTGTTTGATTTGAGTTTGGGGGAAGTAAAGTATCTACTTGGCTTTTCTTTAAAACGCCTTTCTTTGCTAACTGGTTTATTGTACTTTGTTGCTTTCGAAGTTCAATGTTAAGGGCTGTTGAGTTTCTCGGTAAGCCAACATAATTGGGATCGTTGTAATCATTATGTAAGAGAGCAAGTAGTGCGCCTTTTAGAGGCTCGTGAAGCAGAGTAGCTAATCTAAGCCAATTCTCTATCTCTTGAATGGCCTGAGCTACAGTAACGTAGGATGACATCTTTCTTAATTCTTTGACAAAATCATTCTCCTCGTTTTATCTCATTATTTCAACCAAAAAATCTCTAAAGTGAAAGTTCGAAAAATAACTTCAAGCATGGCAAAAACAAAAATGACAAATTAACACATCTTCACCGAATACAAAAAATATATTTTCCTGATATTTCCCGATTTTTTTTCCATTCTGAATAAAATGAAGGAAAAAACAATCCTTCCCTAATAAACGAAAGTTTGCAAAAAATATCAAGCTTGTAAACACAAAAAGTCACATGCCAAAATTTGACACACACAAAATTCTCTTTCTCTTTATAAAGCACACATCTCAGATTCGATTAAAAACGCAATTAGTCAGCAATACAAACAAAAAATCTGATCTGAACCATAGAGGTATAAAGAAAACAGGAGTTGAATGTGTTGGTAATTGGTCGTTAAAGTCTTTTGATTTCTTTTATAAAATGTATCAAAAGAAATTCTAAGCTCGCCCGATGAAATAAGACTTTTTAGTAGAACTCAAGTTTGCTCTGAACATTCTAATAATCAGTATTGAAGATTCTAGCCTTTTAATATACGAAAATTAGATAAAACTTCGTCCACGAAACAAATTTATGTTCCATTTCGCTATCCGTTCAATTTTGTTTTGAAAAGATATTTTCTCAAGCCAGAAAATGAAAAGTTCTTTATAAGCACACACGATTTCAGACTCGATTTGTAGACATAAAGTCGCTGGAGAATTTTGGAGGAAAGTATCAAGCAATAGAGTTCACCTGAAAGAAACCATTGATCGAAAAATCTTATCATTTGATGAAGGATTGCCAAGTTTACAGGCCTTTTTTTAGTCCAAATATTTTCTTACACTGATGTCAGAAACAATGAATCTCGTCTCATCTAATTTCTAAAGCTTAAATGAGCCAATAAGATTTAACCTATGGATAAAAGAGCTCATTAAAAATGCACGATATATGAGATTATGAGCATGTATACATCGTAACTTTTTTAATCGTAGGGCGAGCTTGGTTACAATAGCATACTTCTCCTGTCTTTCTTTATACCTCCATGTCTGAACCCACTGTGCTGTGCTGTCACCGTTTGAATACCAAACAACAATTGAACAAAGAAATTTGAATTTAGCTTTGATAGACTAAAGAGACTTGAATTAGGCAGGAGGGGGTCTCAGAAATTTATATATAGGGGGTTTGGCCTTTAGGGGGGGTTGATTATAGAGAGGGGGTTTGAACCACCCAGGAAACTGTGTGAGTGATGATAATAGACATGTTTTAAGGTACGTCATTTGTCTGATATTTTTGGAATGTAGAAAACTTTCAGACGATTCTTTTGGAGAGTTAAATTTTAATTTATCCCAAATTACCCTCAAAGTCATACGATTACTAACACTAATAAATGCGATTTTCATGTTTCTAAAAAAGTGCCCTTCCATAAGGCACCACAAGGATTAGGATAAAAATTTAATCGATCATTACAAGTGATAAAATCACTCACCTCCTCCAGCAAGGATTTCACCTGGGTACAAAGAAAACGGTTCTTGATGGAGCCGAATTTCTTCAAGTCCAACTTTCAAACTAGCTTGCTCTCCATATTTTACAGGTAATCTAGAAAATTGTAAAAGCAGTTTTAAGTCATCCTATTTCTGACCAATAAGTAATTCTTGAAGGGGTTAATCGGCAAGTATTTTCCAGGTACCAATTTTTTAATTTCATCAAACAGAAAATTTTCTCTATAAAAAATAACAATACGGCGATTCTTGAGGATAAGGTATTCTCATTTTTGACTGGGTACCCCCAGTAGGGACCTGGAAGCCATGCACCATTTAGTTGGTTCAATCAGGCATAATGGTTGTGGCTGACAACCTTTTGGAATGACCTAATAAGTGATGGACAAGGAACAAGGAGACTTACTTTGCAGGGTTAGAAATTTTACAATAGTGTCCAGGAGGGATGATGACAAATCTTTCTGGTCCATGTGTAATTTTTTGATTTTCTTGCAGAATGACACTCTTTGGCCCTTTTTCCACATAGGTGATGTTAGAATTCTAAATGGAAAAACATTTCTAGGGCTTAATCAAAATTAAAGGTTTTAATTTTCTTGGTTCTCTAATTCACAGGGTTTCCCTTTTTTGAAAATAGAAAATAAGTATTGACAAAAATTGAGGTTCCACAAAGAGCAATTTTGAAAATTGATGATTTGATTGATAAGTAGTAGTAGCACGGGGAGGCTGGAAAGATAACAAGGAGATTCAAAAAAGTGTTAAGAAGAAGTATTTAGTTGTAAACATTCTTACCAAATCCAGAACATGAGCATACTCCAATGGTCTCAACCTCAAAATTGTGCTTGACATTTTTTATTACTAGCCCTATAGATATACAAAAAATTACAATACCAGCATATCAGCTAGATGTTTAGGATTATGATTTCAAATAGATTTTTTTCAAGATATAGACAATGTAATAATGGTTGAAACAATGTACTCTCTACACATTTTCAATCTATTAGATAATTCTCCTTGAGAATATCTTCATTGTACAGCTTTTTAACACAGCACAAAAGGTGAGAAATGTCACCATACTATCAAAAGACAGAGCTAAATAATGATATTGTAATTAAAAAATAACCAAAAATTAAAAGCATAACCAGGCATAACCAACGTGATGTTAGTAGCAATATGAGGATATAGGTTGATTAATGAACAGTATGAACAGTGATTATTGTAATTCATGGCATTAAAGATAAAATGCCAGCAACACTTGAACCTTATCTAACACAATATTGACATAATTGAATAAACTACTCGAATGGAAAAAAATTTTTCAGGGGTTAAATTTTGTGGATTTTGCGGATTTGTCATCCACAAAGTTAAGTCCCTAAAGGACTAATCCTGTTGGATAATGAGGGGGTATTATCTGGGTATATTTAGAGTTACAAAAATGAATATGTAATTTGGGTCATTTTGGGTCAGTTGATTAGGTCCTCAGCAGTGTGACTTCTTTATTGATGAAACGAAACTGAAATAAATGTACAGACTGTTTCAAACATCTCGGAATTATATGTCAACTTCGCTGGTCTGGTCAAATCGCCTGTATGGACAACAGTCAAACTGCCAAACCACTTTTTCATGGGCGGCATACCAATTGGTTGTCCATGCCTGAGGTACAAAAATAACATCAAAGCTCTTCTCAAGACTGGTGGCATCCTTTATTCGTGGAAAGAGTCAGTTTTAGATCGACCTGATTGCAGGCGAAATGTGTAGTCTGTATTGTCTCAATTTCAAAGGTGAATAACACAGTAAAATTTTAAATTTTGAAGTAGAGCTTTATAAAGTCATGTGAGCGACAGTGTATATATGTGAAAAACTGAATGTGAAATGTGTGGAAGTGTGAAAGAAGAAAAGAAAAAAGAAAAAGATAGAATATTATTTTGTCTAGTTCTATTGTATTTTAACTGTATTTTGCTTGAATATCAAGTTTAGGGCGTACATAATCTATTTCTAGTTTTTCTTTCCCGAGAGAAGAAAATTTGGTGGATGGAAAGGCAAAAAGGTCTATTGACAGATTGAATTTGAAGGATCTTCTGTCAAGACTTAAACTAGTATATCAAGATAATGGGATTTCAAGTTTGGGCTGATTCTTTTTTCGTTTTCAGTGGTTTCAGTTTCGATTTCAAGCCAATATCTTTACAAAGAGGTGTTTGCCTATAGTTACAGGGGTTTGTGCAAAAAACCAAAGTTTTCCAAATCCTTTTTTTCGATTAAAAACCAATAAAAATGAAACTTAAAGTCTATTCACGATAAGTGTGCACTCTTTTTTCTTTTACCTATAACTTTTGAAGGAATTCGTCAATCTTTATAAATTTGGTGTCATTGGAAAGATATTAGTGAGTGGAACAATTTGAAATAAAAAAATGAAGATCTTGTAGAAAAGTGCTATAACTATCATTTTCAATGAAGTGAAACCTTGATCATCGAACGTCATCACTGTGAAAAAATTTCTCAAAAATAATCATTCAGTCAAAAGATATCAAACAAAGTTATAAGCTAATTAACGTCTAAAAACGCTGTTTTTTGCTGTTTTCTGCTGTTTTTTGGGGTCAATCACTTCATTAACTTTGTATCATAAACTTTGTATTGAATAAATATTTTAGTGAAATTTCTTCACAGTGATGACCTCCAAAGATCAAAGAATCACTCAAGTGAAAATGAAAGTTATAGCACTTTTCTACAAGATCTTCATTTTTTCTTCTTCATTTTCATCTTCATTTTTAGAATTTTTTTGTGAAAAAAATTTGAGTTAGCTAACTCGAAAACTTTTTGCGAAAAATAAAATTAGGGTTAATTCTAACTCGAAAATCCTTTTTTGAAAATGAAATATCGACTTACAGTGGAGTGATGTCATAATTTCCAATTTTATGACGTCATAATATAGCTAACTCGAAAATTGCTAACTCAAAGTTTTCTAAGTCGAAGATTCCGGGCCTCATAAAAAATCCGATATTATTCTGTCACAATTTTATTTCTTTGAATTACTTAGCTAAAAGGAGAGCCTGGATATCCAGGCTGTAAACTATTTCACAGTCTAGTTTTTGATATTTCATGTTCTGGTATACAGCCTGGTCTCCATAGAGCAATTTGCATTCTCCGATCAGAATGCAGTCCGCTTGCTTGCGCTCACTTTGCTAAAGCCGTAAGGACCAATCTACATGGCGCAGAGTAATTCTGAAACAAAAATAAGATAACCCTCTACTTGCTAGTGAACATACAGCTTTCTGTGAGTTTATTTCTAAGAAAACATGGTTGGTCATGGTTGCACATGCAAACCTGTTTAATATGGGCTTTGGTGTAATCTTTGAATGTTTTAAATAGCTTTAGATTTTGTAAGGCTCCTTTTCATTAACTTTTGTTTGGTTGCCCTGGGTTGGCTAGGAGAGTTTTGGAAACATGGGTTTGCACTTTCATTCTCTAGGGAGTTTTTAGTGCAGATTTCAATATAAACCCCTCACAGGACAGGGATTACACCAATTACATACTGTGAGTGGTCCTAAATCCGACAGCCCTGCCTAATTCCGATGGGGTCTTTCAAAGATACAAACTAAAATAAAAACAAACCTTTCACTGTGACGCAACGAGGATACCAAAGTGTCAACTAAACTGAGAGATTTTTAATACATTGAACCCATTAAAATCAAATAACATTTGTTAACGTATAACAGTTATTTGGGGGGTCAGAATTAGGCAGGGCTGTCGGATTTAGGACCACTCATGGTATACGTCAATGTGTTGTGTCAACTTGTCAGCATTTCTGTTGCAAAGGGATAAAAGGAGGTAAGACTAGCTTAGTTTCTATTCCTGATATAGGAGTTATAAGTCTAGATTGTCTATGTGGCGTTTTTTTGCAAACTATAAAAAACTGCTTAAGTGCTAACTTAAGTACTTGCGTGCACAATTGTGTAAAAAGTCCAAAATATACATTTCCTGTAAATTTTGTATTAACAACAAAGAAGCGAGGAGTTTAGGGCTTGCTTATAAAATAAGAAATAACCGGCACAAAGACAGAAATAATACCCTTAGTCTTCTCTCGCTCTCTCTCTCTCCAACTCCAACGCAACCAAACTGTAACTATTGGGAACACCCTTTCACTATATATATACTGCCTGCGTTTAAATGGTTAAAAAGCCATTCCAGAAACACATTAAACTGTTAAAGAAACAGTAGAAACCATCAAACCACCATCAGAATTCTTGTTTGGAAGGATCATCCCACTAGAAAGATTTCAAGAAGTCAATTAAATCCAATCAATATGACACAGCATCAAAAAACAAGGAGAACTGAACAACACAAGTTTTTAAAAAAGCTAGCTAGCTATCCAACAAACAAATATGGCTGTATGGTGCAATGTTAAGCAAACTGAGCAAATTTCACCATCAAAATAAAAAATAGTAAGAAGATATGCTTTATAAGCAATTCCTTAGCGAGATTCCTTACCATTGACGTCAACAAGAAACCAAAACGATAAAATAGAAATATGCAAAATTGAAAGGAAACTGCAAAAGAGGCTCTTTCCCTTTCAGTCTTTTCCAGTGATTTGTTGTGAATTTTTATGCTGAGGGGGCGTTTTTTTTGCAAAGCGAGCGTCACTTGGAGGGCGTTATTTGATATTCCGTTTGGCGCCTTGGGGCGACCGCCCGCAAAAGTCGCATTCTTTCCATTATTCAAACCACCACCAAAATCTCTACCCAGGCAAAGAAAAAGTGAAGCCACTGTCTCCCATCCAGATTGTCTGGCACCCAGATGGTGAAATTTTCATCCGACACGCTAAAGCTCTGATGTCTGAAAACTGAAGGTCGGGAAAATTTTCAAACATCTGGAAGGTTTACTACAATACATTACGGAAATTTGCGAGACCGCGTCAAGAATTTTTGCAGCGCGAGAGGTCTGGTAACCCATCCCTCCTCGTTTACGGGGATTGGCGGGTCCAACCGAAATATTTTTAACTTTACAAACAAGGGCTGTTGAACCCGACTGGGAATGCAACACATAAAAGGCCGACTATCATTAAATTCCTCTCCCCGATGGGAAATTGGCCCTTTAGTAGACATAGAGCTTGAGCGCCAATCCGCCATTGAAATATCAGATAACTATCCAGGACGCGCCTAGAACACTATTGTAGCGGTTCCTTTGTTTTTGAGGACTGCAATTTTTTAAATCTAGGGATAGATTTTACTCAACCTCGTCCCCGTGTATTTACGTTACTGATCGACGCCAGAGAATTACCACCGTAATACCAGCCTTAATTATGCTTACTGATACAATCAGTGCCATAATATTTTGGCACTTTTGGCTAATTTACCATTTTTCGAAATTTGAAGTTCGAGCGAGAATGTCAATTTCAGGCCTTCAACTTGATTTCATCGATAATTTTGATCTGGGAGGGATTTATTGGTTTCTAGGCTATATTTCAAGCCCTAATCTGGACCATTTTTGAACTTTTAGTCTTAAGTCTAGCGTTAAAGCTCAGAGTTAAAACTCTACCCTTCCAACCTACTTTAGAGCGCTTACAAATCGATTGTGGTTTCAACACTTCCCGGTGGATTTCCCTTTTGTGCCAAGTATTTTATCCCCAATTGTAGCGCCAGATAACACCCTGACATTGTCTGTTTTTTGAACGCAAAAAGATCCTTTGCTACTTTCCATCATGGAAGGATAAGGTGCCTTCCTCATCATTTGTGTGTTGCGTGATATAGCCCATTCAAAATTAATTTATAGAATCACCGATTTAACGAATTTCTTCTTATCCTTGTCTTTCGCATAAAGAATAAAATATTTGAATACTTTGGCGGAGCATCAACATGTACCCGCTCATCAGTGAAATGGTTTCTGCATAAACTGAAAGGAATACCTCCCCTTATCAGAGTACTACAGGGTGTCCCTAATTAAAGTATCGAGTTTGAACATGCGATTGTGTAGAAAAGTTTGTGTGTGTTATCGCTAAAATATAAGAACGTTCTCCATCACACAGGCTTATTACAAAAGGTAGTTACAACGTATAAATTAATCGTAATGACAAAGAAAAAAGAGGGAGAGCTTAAAACTTTGTGAACACGCACATAAAACTTTCTACTCATAGTTGTGTTTCGACTCGATACTTTAATTTGAGACACCCTGTACAATAAACCTCTAATTCAAAGGGTCGTAAACGCTTTGACAATTGCTTTGGGAGTCGGTAATATTATCCTATCAATTTTCTTTGTTTCAACTTATCAATTTCTGCCAGACAGTCTCAGTAAGCACCCGTGATTTCTGTTAATAAATATGTTTCACTTTTCTTTCAAGGTTCTGAAAACAGGCACCCTCTCTCACACACAATATGCTTTATTCACGCACGGCATTCAAAAGTAAATTTTTGGTACAAGAACTTGGACCAGTTGCAATGGAAGATGATTTTGTTCTTTGATGAACAGACTCTCAATCAGATGTTATATAGAATGTATTGTGCACACACCACTTTTTAGAGATGATTTGGAGGGCGTTTGATCTGATACCTTGCACAAACACTTGATCTGTGGGAACTACCGTTTTCAGTATTAGTCCTGGAGCTGGGGGAGGTCAACTATGACAGTCGTAGAGGCACGTGCAAACATATATCATCATGTAGCACTATGCCTGAAGTTTCCGAATTTACTCGTATGCCGTCCGAAATTTTCTTGTAGATGTCTATTTTACGGACCGGAATGCAATATATAAATATATTCTTTGGTAAGTGCCAAGATATTGGTGAAATTGTTCTTTACGGAGGTTTCCTTTTCCAATTTCTTTTTCTCCTTTTACTATGACACCAAAATATCGTGACAAATTCTGCAAATTTGGTGCAAATTTAATCAACGTCATTATCAGTTGATCAAATATCATCGAAATAAAATCATATCACAAATTTTAAACAATTATCACAAATATATGTACAAACAAAATAATAAAACATTGCTTTTGAAATTGCAAACTCTATTTTCAGAATTGCACACGGCTCGTTGTGGAAAATTTCGTCCAACTATTTGAATATATTGCAAAATTTGAATTACAAGAAGACCAGGTCAGAGGAACTAAGGGGGTGAGTAAATACTCAATTTGGCTCTCTACCATAAGAGTACAAACCTCCTGACTGTCAATGTTAAGCCATTGCACAACTTTAGATTCATGGACCTTATAAAAGCTCACTAGATTTTGCTTCGGACCAAACATCTTCTACTTTCTGAAGTACAGCAAACAAAATGGCCTCATCCAAAACATTCATCTTTTTGCTGGTTGGCTTGGTATGCAGCGTGGCAGCATGGAACTCCAATATGGAAAGTAAGAGATTTTCTGTGAATCATCATCATCATCATAATCATTATGCCAATGGAAAAAGTTTGAAAACAATTTACACCACAGGTATCTCCAGTAGCGTGGTACCCCCTAGGTGGGCAACTCTCCCCCTCCCTCAAGCGGCAAATTTTTTGGCAGCGCCGAATGACAAGCCTCTAGTTACTTATTTGAGCACCCCTTTGCTCTTTCCACCTTAGAATTAGCAATTCTAAGCCAAAAAAAAGGAAAAAAATACTTATAATTTTCATTCACGCTTCCCTCCCTCCTTATTTTTACAAACATATCTTATTTTCAAAAAGAGCGCCGAAATCCCTACTTTTGAGAATTGCCTCCCCGTTTGCCCCAATTTTGGTCGACCCACCATGCTACTGCATATCTCCTACAATATCTTTGATCTGTAAACATGAGATAGGGAGGTACACGAGATAGAATTTTAGTCTTAATAGAGAGATAAATGGTGCAGAACTGTTCAGTCTGACCGTCGGTCCGACATGGGTATTTATTTTTGTGTTTCAGAGGAAGACCTCTTTGAAGGTGATATTATCCTGAATGATTTTCAGAAGAAAGCTTTGAGATCACCACTTGGCTATGGCCTCACATCCAAGAAAGGTTTCAATAAACATTGGCCCAAAGGAGTTCCAATTGCGTATGAAATGTCAGCTGAGTTTGCTAGAGGTGAGTCAAAAAACCTTTACCTGGGTTTCACCAATTATCCTTGACCCTTCTTATCAATTTTCTGAGTATCAAGTTAATACTGTAAATATAACTCAGCTGTTACCAGTGTCTCTCTTGTTTTAATTGTTGTTTTTTTGTTTTATTTATTTGTCGATTACTTAAACCTAGTATTGGCTGCTGAGCAAAAATATCTCCTCTAAGAGAAAATTTCCAGAAAAGATTAAATAATAGTTATCGCACGGTACCGATTACAATATGGGATATATTTTTCAAGTTCAGATTTTTCGTCATATATTCGAGGAAAATATAGAAAACACTACAATTATACTTTTTAGATGCTTCGAAGAAAGCAAAGATTGAGGCAGCATTCAGAGATTATGAACAAAAGACATGCTTGAGATTCGTACCGAGGACTAACCAACAACAATTCATGCATTTCAGAAGACAAGGACAGGGGTAACACTTTTTCTGAACAGCTTTTGATAAACAAACTAAGAAATAGGTAGTCTTTGAAAAAGCAATAACAAACACTTATTACTCTACATAGTCCTTTCACCCGAGTGGGGGCAGCTGAGCAAAATGACCGACAGGTTTGCGTGGACTCTAAGGGTACCTTTTCAAAGATGTTTAAAATGAACTGTAAGGGTTGGAAAAACTAGAGATGCACTGTAAGGGTAGAAATTTCAGAAAGTTCTTGAAAAACCTAGATATTTTGCCCATTTTTTGCACGAAATGAATTGAAAATTTGAAAATCTGGGGGGACATGCACTGTAAAGGTATGATTTTCACCAATTTTTGCTGCACTGTAACGGTGCAATTTTAAAAGCCAATTTTTGGCCCGCACATACCGTCAGTCCGCAAACCCAGTGCCCCTCCCCCGCGTCCTTTCACCATATGTTGATGGATACTTGTCCAGGGGGCGGGGAGGCAGTCGGCCAAAACTCACCAATGGGTATGTTTTTCAAGATAGCAGAAATTCACTGTAAGGGTGGACTTTTGATAGATGCACAGCAAACCTAGGAAAAATTGCAAATTTTTGCCTGAAAATTCTGATTTTTTTGCTGTAAAAGAGTAAAAATGTCACACTGTAGGGTGCGATTCTAAAAGCCATTTTTCGCCGCACATAACGTAGGTTGGTAAACCTGTGACTGTTTTTGACTTTGAGTTAGGTATTGGTGTACCAGCAATTGGTAAAACAAAAACAATTTGACAAACGACTAATAAATGAACATTGTCTTTTCAGTTGTTACACATCAGTGGGTATGCAGTATCGTGGCAATTTCATCAATCTAGGAGTCGGTTGTTTCACACACGGCGTTTTGATTCACGAAATCATGCATGGTCTTGGGGTTTGGCACGAGCAAAGCAGAGGTGATCGAGACCAACATATCAAGATTAATTACCATAACATGAAATGCTGTAAGTTTTAAACTACTCAAACTAGAGTCTACTGGTGACGCCCAAAACTGTCATTCGTATAATTCAGTACACCCCTGTGTCACATACCCGCTGGGTATTTCAATAGAAAGTTTCATCCTCATTGAGAAAAAATCTTTCACCAGGGTGTCCCGCTTAATTTTTGTTAATTTGAACCTCTTTATAACTCGAATTTCTCCTAAAATCGAACAAATTGCTGGTCCCTTCAGTTAACAATGCCTTATAAACCTTACTCTATATCTCGAAATTTATTTAACTCGAACAGATATCCGTTCTACGTGCATGTTCGAGTTATGGAGATTCTATTGTACTTTGACTGACTAGAGTGTAGTGCTGATTGTCATAACTGGCACTCGGGCTATATACTACGTGGTCAGAATGAGAGTCAAAACCACTTCTTTTTTCATTCATGTTTCACGAGATAAAGGACAGAATTTTTCAGAAGAATGAAAACCATTTGTTTTCCTGGGCTAAACAATTGGTTATCTTTCAAAATACCGAAATCACTAGCGTCAGCAGTTTTTAATGAACATTTTTCCCATGAGGCCAAACAGTTTGGTTCTTCAATATATTTTGCTGTATTTGGTGACATGCTAAAAGAAATGTAGTGTTAGAAATAGTTGGTAATATCTTGCTACAACCAACAAAAATATTCAAATAAAATATACACTTCTATAAGGAAATAATCTGAGAATATCGTCTCAATATTTCAGGTAAAAGTCAATTTACAGAGCGAGGCTACACCATCGACAGCCTTGGGTTTCCATACGATTTGAAAAGCGTGATGCATTATGGGCCCTGGGCTTTCTCGAACGGAAATGGTCCAACCATTGAACCCCTGAATAAAATGGAAAGAATTTATAACAACGGACAATTTTCAGATATTGATATTCAACAATTAAATGCAATGTACTGCGGTGGACCACGTAAGTAATTTCTTTTGATATGAAAGCCAAACTCATTACAATCACGTCAAAACAAACAATAATCCTATACCGGATTTTTGATTTAGGGGGCCGGTAATAACCGAATATACCTTTTAAGTCACTTTGAAGCTGAAAGAGTTATGAACACTTTCCATTCTGTTATGAAAAAGTTTAAACCATTGAAATTGACCTTGGTCTAGAGCTCTAGACGTATCACTGTCTTAGTACACTTCTTACAAAGGATAAAGAACATGAGTGGCCATATCAAGGTATCTTTCTCCCTCCTAGATGGATCAGGCACCACAACGACCAAAGCACCAGTCACTTCTGCGCCACGTGGCAAGCTCTTTAAACAAGTCAGCAGCAACAAATGTCTTGGTCATGATCACAACGATAACCTCATCTTCACCAGTCGTTGTCAAACACGCTTTGAAGCAATGGAAGGAAAATTATTCCAGTCTAATGCACCAGGAGCTAAATGCGCCGAAGCTTTGAGCAACAACAGTGAATCTGGGATTCGTTTCAGAGCTAATTGCGATCAAGGCTTCAGAAAAGTTCAAAAAGGCAGATATTTTGTCCTTCAACACAAACAAACTGGCAAATGTATTCATCCTAACCGAGGATCATCCAACCCTTCTGATGGAACCAAAGCTGTTATTTACCATGATTGCAATTCTGGCTCACGTATTCAGTTCAGAGAAGAATAGTTTGACCACTACAGTAATAACCGATGTATTAAATTATAGAGACATTTTTAAGTGAAAGATAGATTACTACCACCATAAAGTTAAGGGTTTTGTTTTTTTATGCGGTTTATAGCAATACTCTTTTAGAGGTCAGCCCCCTTTTTTCAACGACGAAGATAAAAACATCTTGAGATATTTACACTAAATTCGGTTTCTGGGTGAACAAGGTCAATCTTTTGTGGTAATGACCAAATAGTTTTAAATCAATTATTTAGAAAGCTGATCAAAAATCAACAGAACTGCGCCTTTTAACGTACAATTTTTGTAAATTCTTAGTATCTCAATATTTAGATAAATTAAGTAATTATGTGTGAAGCAAACAAATAAGTAAACTCTGGAAATAAAAAGTGCGAATAATTATATGCAGTAAGGTGGCATGTTAAGAAAATCATGTGTTCATTCGATTGGTATGTTTTCCATCTCAACATCACCATTCGCTTTTCTTTCTGTGTCGTCATCTTGGTGTTCTGGCGGTGCCTCGGTCTCTATTTCTGGCTTTGCAGGTGACGTCACTTGAGGTGAAGGGTCCTCGTTGGTTAGCCTCGGTATTACAATACCTTCATCATTGTTATTCACATAATGAGCCCTGGGTAACCCTTCATTATCTAAGTTACCTCTTTTACGAAGCATTTCTCTCAAGTGATGTCCGTTCTTAGCTAACCTCCAATTCAACAGGACAACTGCAACGATGAATCCAACCATAAGGGCGAAGAAGACGAAAAAAATGAGGATCCCAATTTCTTCTTTCTTCACTGAAGTAACAGGCTCCTCGAAATCACACCTGGCTTGTTCAAAGTCGATGAAATCTTTGGCGAAGTACCCTTCATGTGTCTCCCCATCGTCAGACACTAAAGAAAAAGAAAAAGTTTTTCAAATCATTGAATTTGAAATTAAACTAAAGAATCATAAAGATATTATTTTCTGATTCATGACTCTCTTTAATTCGACGTTCTATAATTCAATACCCTCCTTTATTCGATGATATCGAAAGTCAACATTAACGAGAAACTCTCATAAACGACGTTCTACCAATTGATGAAAATCCAATGTTTGTTTATGTTTATGTTTCTTTTCTTTAAAGTTGATGTAATAGTCTGGGAGCAGAATTCAATATGTCGAGTTATAGACGACTTTGCTTAACCCAGAAGGTGAATGGGGTTGTTATACAAGTAGTGAGATAGTGACAGAGCTGGCACATTTTTAACACCTCCAGCAATGCCAAAAGTGAGTGACACTACAGAAAGTGAGTGACACTACAGAAAGTGAGTGACACTACAGAAAGTGAGTGACACTACAGAAATTGAGTACACGACAGGACGTGATTGACACCTTACAGAAAGTGAGTGTCACCACAGAATAAGTTTCCAGTGGTAAATAATTTTCTAGTTATCTATAAAAGCATTAAAGTCATTTTCCCTTTCGGAAACACCCGAAAACACCGGAATTTTACCAATGAGTGTTACTAAAATTGAAACACATGGGTCAAATTCAACACCTCCAGCACTACCTAAAGAATAAGTTCCAAGTGGTAAATGATTTTCTGGTTATCTATTAAAGCACTGAGCTTCTTAGTCTAATTATTCATAAATCATAAAAACTGAGTACATTGTTGACAATAACACCATCACCATGTGAAAGATTTTATATATAGGTAATTTTATCAGTAACAGGAAACATATGCGAGATAGCAACAATTCTTATTAAAGAAAATAACCAAGCTTATTTCTAATTGTAAAAGATGAATTTGGAAACGTTCGTTTTTTGAAAGTCTTCAAGGCATTTGATTGAAAATTCTTTAAGCGTTTATTAAGCTTGTACATTTTTTGAGGTAAGCAACACTGCTGCACATGTAAAAATCGAGTCAGGTATAAACAAGTCGAGGTTGATGAATTAAGCAAATCAAAGTGAAATTCTCAAATTGGAAGAACAAAAGAACATTAAATTTTGATGTTGAAAACTACTTTAATAAAGACAAGGAGGAATTTTTTATCATAATTCAACGACCCAACATTTGAAGTCCAAAGAAAATTCGTGAAGGAGGCTCAGAGGAGTACCCAGAGTCAATTAAATTACCACTATTGTCTAGCCACTGGAAACAGGTGTTCATAGAAGATGGTTTTTCGAACTTCACGAAAGTTGTTAATGAACGGGAATCAAACGATATATTTGCAATAGTACGCTGGATGGATGGAGAAATTGAGTATATAAAGTTGGAACTCTTAGCCGATGATCGATGGATTAAAAATCTAAGATTACAAAAATTTTAGATTGTTGAATAGGGAATGAATGAAATAGTTTATTTGAGAAGAAAAACAACAACAATGGTAGCAAAATTCAACGTGGATACACCAAATAAAAGATGTGTAAACGAATGTATTTAAGTTATTACTATAATCCAAAAACCCTATGTAACACTACTTTGAGCTAAAATCGTAGAGGCAATAAAAAGAACTAAGAAAACAAAAATATTTATTGCTTGATGGTAATATATTTCTAGCTTATAAAAACAATGTTATCATTTACAAGGATCAAATCTCATTCTTTCATTGCATCATTTGGAATTTGTCGATTAATTAGAAAGCGACGTTTTTCAACAGCAAAATCTAATGCTTCTTCAAAATCCATATCTTCCTCATCTCTAACCCTTTGTAAAGTTTCCATCACAGATTTATGTGTTTTATCCTTTTCATTGCTCGAAGAAAAAGGATTTTATATTTATAAATCTCATGAATTGATAAGTCAGTCTCTTGACATTCGTTCAACATGCTCTCCCAAATATTAAATGTTTCTTTAACACCTTGAGATTCTTCACTATCACTGGACATGGGCTCGCTGTCTGTAAAGTCTTCATCAGACTCTTCATCTTCTTCTTCAGATTCTTCAGGGTGAGCCTTTGCAACATGTCGATTATAATTGCTTTTATTGGAAAAAGTCTTTTCGCAAATGTCGCATTCATACATCGTGTTTCTCCCGCCGGTTTTAAACTTATTTGAAGAAGTAGCATCCTTACTTACGAATTTATATGCAAAACACAAGAGTAATCCGATATCGGGTTTCTCTTTAGGAGCCTGGTTTCTCTCTAAGATCTTTGTTTCTTCCAGATTACCTCCTAGTCTTTATTGGTCCACGTTCGTTTCTTGGTCCGGGACTAGCTTGAGAAATCTAGTCTTACTTGATCCTCTTTTGGGACTCCAGTAGTTCTTTACCTAGTCCTTGTTAGTCCCTTTTTGAGACCAACCAATTATTATTGGTGGCTGCAAAAAGTAATCCCTTTTTGTGTCGACATAGTCCCTTTTAGACTTCTATTAGGACTACCCGACTACCTTCCTGTTTCGGACTACTTAGTTTTGATAAACCTTTTTCGGAATTAGCTAAATCCTGTTTTGGATACCCAATTTAAGCTTCATGAGTATCTAATCCTCTTTTGTATCTACATAGTCCTAGCTTAATTATCCTTAGGATTAACGGGACTACCTAATCCTTCTTTAGAACTAACCAATCCTTATTGGGATTGCCAAATCCCTCTTTGGGATCAACTAATCCTCATTTGAGATTACCTGATCCCTCTTTAGGATCAACTAATCCTCATTTAGGATTACCTAATCCCTCTTTGGGATCAGCTAATCCTCATTTAGCATTCCCTAATCCTTCTCTGGGATCAACTAATCCTCATTAGGGATTACCTAATCCCTCTTTGGGATTACCTAGTCCCTCTTTGGGACCAACTAATCCTCGTTTAGGGACTAGCTTGAGAAATCTAGTCTTACATGATCCTCTTTTGGGACTATGTAGTTCTTCACCTAGTCCTTGTTAGTCCCTTTTTTGAGACCAACCAATCGGAACTGCGTGATTCTAGTTAATCCCTCTTTTAGGATTACTTAATCACTAGTTGGATCCTTTCTTCCAATTCATATCAAAGACTCATGGTATGTTGTTGTTGTTGTTTCCTTTTTCTTTTCTTTTCTTTTTTTTTTTTTACGCGTTTTTTGTTTGGTGTGGGATTTTATTATTTTGTTAGTTACACTCAGTAAAAGTCGTAACGACTGCTAAGAAATTAAACTATGATTTAAACAATGGATGTAAAGCTAAAGCATCCTTTTAGTATACTCGTTAGCTGTTTAAGAGGTGCAGAGAAATCTGTTTTTGCTCAAAATCTTATCAAATACAAAGATGATGTTTTCGATAAAGAGTTTGATAGAATAGTATGGTTGATCACCAAGCATCAGGAAGATGCTTATCAATTACTTGAAACGTTAAAGTTGATCGGATTTATATTTATCCCTAAATTTGACCTTCACTGCACTTCTGACGGGGCCCGGGGCGTAAGCCCCGCCTTTGGCGGGACTTACGAGTGTAACTAACAAAATAATAAAATCCCACACCAAACAAAAAACGCGTAAAAAAAAAAAAAGAAAAGAAAAGAAAAAGGAAACAACAACAACAACATACCATGAGTCTTTGATATGAATTGGAAGAAAGGATCCAACTAGTGATTAAGTAATCCTAAAAGAGGGATTAACTAGAATCACGCAGTTCCGATTGGTTGGTCTCAAAAAAGGGACTAACAAGGACTAGGTGAAGAACTACATAGTCCCAAAAGAGGATCATGTAAGACTAGATTTCTCAAGCTAGTCCCCAAACGAGGATTAGTTGGTCCCAAAGAGGGACTAGGTAATCCCAAAGAGGGATTAGGTAATCCCTAATGAGGATTAGTTGATCCCAGAGAAGGATTAGGGAATCCTAAATGAGGATTAGTTGATCCCAAAGAGGGATTAGGTAATCCTAAATGAGGATTAGTTGATCCTAAAGAGGGATCAGGTAATCTCAAATGAGGATTAGTTGATCCCAAAGAGGGATTAGGCAATCCCAATAAGGATTGGTTAGTTCCAAAGAAGGATTAGGTAGTCCCGTTAATCCTAAGGATAATTAAGCTAGGACTATGTAGATACAAAAGAGGATTAGATACTCATGAAGCTTAAATTGGGTATCCAAAACAGGATTTAGCTAATTCCGAAAAAGGTTTATCAAAACTAAGTAGTCCGAAACAGGAAGGTAGTCGGGTAGTCCTAATAGAAGTCTAAAAGGGACTATGTCGACACAAAAAGGGATTACTTTTTGCAGCCACCAATAATAATTGGTTGGTCTCAAAAAGGGACTAACAAGGACTAGGTAAAGAACTACTGGAGTCCCAAAAGAGGATCAAGTAAGACTAGATTTCTCAAGCTAGTCCCGGACCAAGAAACGAACGTGGACCAATAAAGACTAGGAGGTAATCTGGAAGAAACAAAGATCTTAGAGAGAAACCAGGCTCCTAAAGAGAAACCCGATATCGGATTACTCTTGTGTTTTGCATATAAATTCGTAAGTAAGGATGCTACTTCTTCAAATAAGTTTAAAACCGGCGGGAGAAACACGATGTATGAATGCGACATTTGCGAAAAGACTTTTTCCAATAAAAGCAATTATAATCGACATGTTGCAAAGGCTCACCCTGAAGAATCTGAAGAAGAAGATGAAGAGTCTGATGAAGACTTTACAGACAGCGAGCCCATGTCCAGTGATAGTGAAGAATCTCAAGGTGTTAAAGAAACATTTAATATTTGGGAGAGCATGTTGAACGAATGTCAAGAGACTGACTTATCAATTCATGAGATTTATAAATATAAAATCCTTTTTCTTCGAGCAATGAAAAAGGATAAAACACATAAATCTGTGATGGAAACTTTACAAAGGGTTAGAGATGAGGAAGATATGGATTTTGAAGAAGCATTAGATTTTGCTGTTGAAAAACGTCGCTTTCTAATTAATCGACAAATTCCAAATGATGCAATGAAAGAATGAGATTTGATCCTTGTAAATGATAACATTGTTTTTATAAGCTAGAAATATATTACCATCAAGCAATAAATATTTTTGTTTTCTTAGTTCTTTTTATTGCCTCTACGATTTTAGCTCAAAGTAGTGTTACATAGGGTTTTTGGATTATAGTAATAACTTAAATACATTCGTTTACACATCTTTTATTTGGTGTATCCACGTTGAATTTTGCTACCATTGTTGTTGTTTTTCTTCTCAAATAAACTATTTCATTCATTCCCTATTCAACAATCTAAAATTTTTGTAATCTTAGATTTTTAATCCATCGATCATCGGCTAAGAGTTCCAACTTTATATACTCAATTTCTCCATCCATCCAGCGTACTATTGCAAATATATCGTTTGATTCCCGTTCATTAACAACTTTCGTGAAGTTCGAAAAACCATCTTCTATGAACACCTGTTTCCAGTGGCTAGACAATAGTGGTAATTTAATTGACTCTGGGTACTCCTCTGAGCCTCCTTCACGAATTTTCTTTGGACTTCAAATGTTGGGTCGTTGAATTATGATAAAAAATTCCTCCTTGTCTTTATTAAAGTAGTTTTCAACATCAAAATTTAATGTTCTTTTGTTCTTCCAATTTGAGAATTTCACTTTGATTTGCTTAATTCATCAACCTCGACTTGTTTATACCTGACTCGATTTTTACATGTGCAGCAGTGTTGCTTACCTCAAAAAATGTACAAGCTTAATAAACGCTTAAAGAATTTTCAATCAAATGCCTTGAAGACTTTCAAAAAACGAACGTTTCCAAATTCATCTTTTACAATTAGAAATAAGACTTGGTTATTTTCTTTAATAAGAATTGTTGCTATCTCGCATATGTTTCCTGTTACTGATAAAATTACCTATATATAAAATCTTTCACATGGTGATGGTGTTATTGTCAACAATGTACTCAGTTTTTATGATTTATGAATAATTAGACTAAGAAGCTCAGTGCTTTAATAGATAACCAGAAAATCATTTACCACTTGGAACTTATTCTTTAGGTAGTGCTGGAGGTGTTGAATTTGACCCATGTGTTTCAATTTTAGTAACACTCATTGGTAAAATTCCGGTGTTTTCGGGTGTTTCCGAAAGGGAAAATGACTTTAATGCTTTTATAGATAACTAGAAAATTATTTACCACTGGAAACTTATTCTGTGGTGACACTCACTTTCTGTAAGGTGTCAATCACGTCCTGTCGTGTACTCAATTTCTGTAGTGTCACTCACTTTCTGTAGTGTCACTCACTTTCTGTAGTGTCACTCACTTTCTGTAGTGTCACTCACTTTTGGCATTGCTGGAGGTGTTAAAAATGTGCCAGCTCTGTCACTATCTCACTACTTATACATCGTTGGAACGGAAATTTTATGCTGATTATGGAAACCCGGGTCTTAAAAAGTCCATCCTGGACAAAATTGCAAACGAGGCTGGAGTTCGCACTCCGTCGTGGTGTTTTTTCGATTTTACCTGTTTTAGAAAATTGCTTACTGTCGGCAAAGTTAAAGGTTTTAGAATTTCATTTTTTATGCAAAATGCTGTCAATAGAATGTGTTAATAGAAAAAAATTCAAAAATGTCGAAAAAAAATTTTTTTGCACTCCATCTTGGAGGATTTTGGCAAAAAATCGATGTTTTTTCTTAAAATTCGTCAAAAACTAGTCATTATGAAATTATGTAAGAATAAGTCCAAAAATACTTTCCTGCTAAAAATACTATAAAAGAATAAGAAAGTATAACAAAATAAGGAAAAATCGGCTCAAAACGCTATTTTGCACTCCATCGTTGGTGTTTTTAATGAAAAAACGTGATTTTTGGTGTTTTTAAAAAAAATATAACATTTTCTAGCTTTTCTAGCTTTTTCTTTGATCTACGACTGGAAATCCTTTCTTTCTCTTAGAATCATTTTTATCAAACACAAAATGCTAAAATATTCTGAAAAATGACCCTCCTTCGCTGGGGTTTGAAGTCAAACTCAGTATTTTGTAAGCCAAAATTCAGTATTTTTACTTAAAATTCGTCAAAAACTAGTCCATAAACCACTGAAATTGTGTCAAAGTAAGTCCAAAAATACTATAAAAGAATAAGAAATAATAACAAAATAAAGAACAATCGGCTCAAAACGCTATTTTGCACTCCCCCGTTGGTGTTTTTATTGAAAAAACGAGATTTTTCGTGTTTTTAAAAGAAGATATAGCATTTTCTGGCTTTCCCTTTGATCTACCACTGGAAATCCTATCTTTCTCTTAGAATCATTTTTATCCAACACAAAATGCTAAAATATTCCGAAAAATGACCCTCCGTCGCTGGGGTTTTAAGTCAAATTCGGTATTTTGTAAGCCAAAATTCAGTATTTTTACTTAAAATTCGTCAAAAACTAGTCTATAAACCACTGAAATTGTCTCAAAATAAGTCCAAAAATATTTCCCTGTTAAATGTTTATAAACGAATGAAGTATAGGAAATATAAAAGATGGCTCCAAATGCTATTTTGCACTCCTCTGTTGGCGTTTTCTTTGAAAAACGGGATTTTTGGTGTTTTTGAAGAAAATATAACATTATTTAGACTTATTTACGAAGCTGGAAATCCTATGTTTTCCGCTAGAATTTTTTTTCCAACACATATGCAAAAAAATATGAAAAATCACCCTCCTTCGCTAGGTGTTAGGCCAAAGTTTAGTATCTTTGCTTAAATTTCATTAAGAACTAGTTATTATCCATTGAAATCAAGCTTAAGTGAGCTTTTTAAAGTCACAGAGGTTCAAAATGTTCCAACTTGGACCGGCTGCCGGAAAATTTTGCCACTGAAACTGTCTCCTCCAACAATCATCGGGAATGGTCGTTCACTCCCTGCATCACTGACTGATGCTGATGAAGTCTACAATATCTTGATCAATGTGGGGAAGATCCTACGTAATCTAGGACAACAAGATCAACGTGTTACCGTTGACCCCCCCCCCTACTACAAAAGTACAAAAGAGTACCCAAATGGAACAATGCGAATGCGAATTTCAGGGTTTTCGGTGACACGGTATCGGGCTTTTTCTGTTCGGTATTTCGGTATTTTGTAAAATATGTACGGTATTTATATTCAAAATGCTGCTAGTGATGGTAATATACCCATAAAACTTCAGCATTTCGGTATTTTACCTATGGAATCTAGGTATTATTTCCGTAACTCTTCCTGAACTATATTCTTCATGAAGAATTTTCCAAAAATTACCTGCGGCGCTAAACTATCTTCAAATTTAGAAATTTACTAAGTACACCCCTGTTTCAAATACGTTTGGCACTTGTATACTTATCCAACCGTCATAGTCCTTAAACAAGTGAAAGCTTTGTTGTTTTGCTAAGTTTTTGTACTAACTTTAACGAATGTGATGGCACAGGAAAAAATCTTCAAATCCCAGGCCTGGAACATGGCCATTTTCGGGGTGGGAAATGTCCGTTTTCGGGGTTGGGATTTGCCCTGGAAAAGTGAAACAACTACAGGCCTGGTAAATGACCATTTCCCAGGCCTGGGATTTCCAAATTTCGGGGTGTATAATGATGATTTTCCAGGCCTCATTTCCCCAATGAACTTAACTGAGAACTAAGTCAAAGATATCCATAAAAAGTAGCGTTTGAGGTACTTAGTTTTCATAAAAATATCAGTCCAAAACATGGTGTAAAAATCGAAATTTTCTCCTGTCCCTGAAAACCACGGTTGCGACTCCTCCGTCACGAAAACCTCAGTTCCTCGATACTAATTGTACGTCGAAATTAAGTCATTCTTTTACCATATGCTGTGATCGGAAAATGTAAACTAAAACTACTACTACTACGTTTGAGTTACGACATTACGTCATTCAGATCCCACATTCATTCGCTTTGAAAGTCTCAGCAGGTAGTTATTAATGCTCAAAACTTATTTCAACAATATTTGTGCAGCTTAAACGCCTTATTTCCTCCATTAAGCGCCACCATACCACCCCCTTGTAAGCGCTGTAACTAAGGTTTAAGTTTCAAAATAAGCGCCGCACCTCCCAATGCGGCTGGAAAGTGAAGAATCTTCAATAGCAATTTCGTCCTAAAATGTAAAAACCCAGGCGAAGGAGAGCAATTTTTCATATTTTTTTGCATATGTGTTGGAAAAAAAATTCTAGGAGAAAACACAGGATTTCCAGTCGTAAATCAAAGGAAAACCTAAATAATGTTATATTTTCTTTAAAAACACCAAAAATCTCGTTTTTCAATGAAAACGCCAACGGAGGAGTGCAAAATAGCGTTTTGAGCCCACTTTTCTATTTTCTATACTTCATTCTTTTAAAAACATTTAGCAGGGAAATATTTTTGGACTTACTTTGACACAATTTCAGTGGTTTATAGACTAGTTTTTGACGAATTTTAATTAAAGATACTGAATTTTGGCTTACAAAATACCGAATTTGACTTAAAACCCCAGCGACGGAGGGTCATTTTTCGGAATATTTTAGCATTTTGTGTTGGATAAAAATGATTTTAAGAGAAAGATAGGATTTCCAGTCGTAGATCAAAGGAAAAGCTACAAATTGTTATATCATTTTCTTCAAAAACACCAAAAATCTTGTTTATCTAAAAACACCAACGGAGGAGTGCAAAATAGCGTTTTGAGCCCACTTTTCTATTTCCTATACTTCATTCTTCGAAAAACATTTAGCAGGGAAATATTTTTGGACTTACTTTGACACAATTTCAGTGGTTTATAGACTAGTTTTTGACGAATTTTAAGTAAAGATACTGAATTTTGGCTTAAAATTACTGAATTTTGACTTAAAACCCCAGTGAAGGAGGGTCATTTTTCAGAATATTTTAGCATTTTGTGTTGGATAAAAATGATTCTAAGAGAAAGATAGAATTTCCAGTCGTAGATCAAAGGAAAAGCTAGAAAATATTATATTTTTTTCAAAAACGCCAAAAATCACGTTTTTTCATTAAAAACACCAATGGGGGAGTGCAAAATAGCGTTTTGAGCCGATTTTTCTTTAATTTGTTATATTTTCTTATTCTTTTATAGTATTTTTAGCAGGAAAGTATTTTTGGACTTATTTTGACATAATTTCAGTGGTTTATAGACTAGTCTTTGACGAATTTTAAGAAAAAACATCGATTTTTCGCCAAAATCCTCCGAGATGGAGTGCAAAAAAATTTTTTTTCGAGATTTTTGAATTTCTTTCTATTACCCTATTCTATTGACAGCATTTTGCACAAAAAATGAAATTCTAAAACCCTTTACTATGCTGAGAGTAAGCATTTTTCTAAAACAGGTAAACTCGAAAAAACACCCCGACGGAGTGCAAACTCCAGCCTCGTTTGCAATTTTGTCCAGGATAGACTTTTTAAGACCCGGGTTTCCATAATCAGCATAAAATTTCCGTTCCAACGATGTATAACAACCCCATTCACCTTCTGGGTTAAGCAAAATTGCTATTTTGTGATTCTGCTCCCAGACTATAAAGTAGTACAATGTGTACTTAGCTCGAGGCTAATCAATATCAACTATTAATTACAAATCTATCTAGAAGGTTGATACTCAAGATCAACTATTATTTACAAAGTAATTTAAATTCAATCAATGAAACCAACGCCATGGATAAAAGTGCGACAGTTTCGGCAAGGACAAGTAGTGGGCCTCCATTGCTTGATTTCTTTTTTAAATTCATCTAGGTTTTTAAGTTTTTTAAAGTCATCGGGAAGGGTAGCCCAGATTTTAGGTCCCAGGAAAGCTAAAGACGATTTTCCATTCATTTCACTTTCAACTACTCTACTACGAAAGGAATTCATTTTTCTCGTTTTGATCTTACATTGGTTTTTGAGAAATATTTTACTTTCTGATTCATTGAGTTTTGATTTAAATAGCTCTGTGGATAAGGATTGAATTGCTCGTTGATGGAAGGTGGAACTGTTGTCAAGTTTCAACAGATCATCGAATGATGAGTTGTAGTCTGAGTAAACGATTCTCAAGCATCTTTTATGTAGATTGTTTATTTTATCCTCTAGAGCTCTGCTATGAAACATCCATATGAGAGGACAGTAATTGAAGTGGCATTTAATGAAAGCATTCATCAAGCGTTTCTTTTTTTCTAAAGTGAGATATGTGCTCATTCTGGCTAAGGCGGTTATTTTCAAACTAGCTTTCTTGCAAAGATTTTCTATATGCGATTCAAACGTCAAAAGATTATCGAAGGTTACTCCAAGAATCTTTGACGTTTTGGTATTGAAAACAGTTTCTTCTCTAATATTTAGATAGAGCGAGTCGTCAATGATGTTAACTATTAGCTGACATTTGTCAGCATTACCAACCATTTGATTAATCGAAAGCCATGTGAAGATTTTTTCTGCTCCAGAGCTTAGTTTACCACTTACTTCAATCCAGGTAGGAGCACCAACATAGGGTGTCGTATCGTCCGCATAATTCGCAACCTTAGTATCCTCAATGATGAAAAAGAGGTCACAGATATAAATATTGAAAAACAGAGGGCCAAGGATTGATCCCTGGGGAACACCATCCTTGATCTTGATCCAGTTACTCAGTTCGTTGCCTACTTTTGTCCTTTGTTGCCTATTTTCTAGATAACTCTTGACTAACCCAGTGGAAAGGTCATCGAACCCGTATGCACTGATCTTTGCTACAAGTAATCTGTGGCACATGCAGTCAAAGGCCTTAGAAAGGTCGATGAGCAGTGCCCCAAAAACATCTTTTTTGTCATTGGCTAGCTTCCAGAGCTCTTCCATTGGGAGAAGAGAGGTTTGAGTGGAATATCCTTTCCTGAAACCACATTGTTGTTCATCAAAGTAGTGCTCAAAGTATTCTGATATTTGATTGTGATATACTCTTTCGTAAATTTTGGATATTACCGGCAGTATACTTATTGGTCTATAGTTACTTTTATCGTTTTTAGAATTTTTCTTGTAGACTGGGGTGACTGTCGCGAACTTGGAAATGTTGGGAAAAAAGCCTGAGCTGAAGGAGTCATTTATGCTTATAGAGAAGCAGCTTGCAAATAAGTGAGAGTATTTTTTAATTATTTTCGCTGGTATATCATTTTCCGCTTGAGACTTATTTGTCTTAAGGTTACTAATTATCTTCTCTACTTCGTCTTCGGTGGTGTTTCTAAACTTGAAGGAGTTTTCATTGTTTGATACCTTTTCTTTTATTTTGAGTATACTAGGGTGGTTTCTAAAAAGCATTATTTCATTTTGAAGAATATTATCAGAAAGTTCATTGAGAGGCACTGGTTCTGTTGGTGGTTGATTGAGATCTAATTTTTCAGTGATATTTATGAAGAATTCATTAGACATTTTTGCAATTTCTTTATCATCTTTAATCAGTTCATCATTTTCGACTAAGGTTATTTTCTCACTTATTGGTCCTTTATTAGAGAAAAAAGGGCGCACAGTTTTCCAAAATCTTTTATTGTCAGTGATTTGCTTTTCATCCAGAGATTCATAAAATCTTCTTTTAGTGTTTCTCAGAAGATATAAGCATCGGTTTCGCTGTTGGTTGTAATTATATTTGTTGATGTTAGAGGGGTCTTTTCGTTTAATGTTATTAAGTCGAGATCGATGCATCATGGCCTTTCGTAGTGATTTTGTCATGAAAGGTTTATCATTACCTCTTAGTATTTTAGTTTTTATCGGTGCTTCAGCGTTTAGAAGATTTACTACACTTTTCATTTTATGTTCAAAGTTGCGATTCGACTCTAGTACTTGTGTTAAATGATTTTTGAAAAGATCTTCGTTAAGATTTTTGTAGCATCTATATTTAATGGCTTTAGGTGGACACTTTTCAAAAGTGGTTTTTAAGACGCTTATTGTGATGTTGTGAAAGTCCGATAGGCTATTAGATACAGAGGAAGAGCCCTGAAAAATTCTTTGGTAATTTGTTAGCATCAGATCAATGCATTTCGGATTTTCTGCGTTTTTGAAGCACGTAGGTTCATTTATCAAGCTAGAAAGCTCCCTGCTAGCAAGAAACTCAGGCATTTTATGTTTGTCGATTTCACAATTGAAATCTCCCAGTAGTAAAAGGCGGTCATGATCTCCTATAGAATCAAGGCTATTTTGTAAAAGCTCTAAATGTGAATTTATATTGTCTACATGTGGATTATAAGAGCAACCCAGTAGCCATTTTTGCTTCTTCAGATTGACCTCGATGAATATAGCTTCATAATTCTTGTCTTTTAATACGAGTTTAGAAGGAATGATTGCCGTTTGAAACTTTTCAGATCCCCCTTGAAAATCGAATTAGAGAGCATCAACTGTACTTCTTTATGGCTCAAAGGCTGTCTCGCTCACTGGAAGAAAATGTGTAAGGTGCAAACCTTGGTAGCTGAATTTCAGTGTCTTTGTTTTGATTGCGCGTTCGATCTTTGTAGCGATTTTGTAAAGATGATTGATGTTTTCATTCAGCATTGGAACGATACTTAAAAGCAGGTTCACGTGATCGCCACTTGTGATGAACTGAAAAAAAGTGAAAATTAAAGCGAGATAAATATTTAGTTGCATTACTTGAAAAACTTCCTTAGAGCAATCTGATATGAGTCTCGGGCACTTAAAGATTCCTATCTGAAAAGTTTCAAACGGCAATCTTGTACCCAGAGCCACTTGAACCACGTTTTCAATTTTACTGATGGACATGATACCATTTTTTTATTCGTGAGTGCTATCAGAATCATAAAGAAGTGAACTAAAGAGACTGGGTTCAAGTTTGTTCAAACGGCTACAAAATATGATCAGTAGTCTAGCTGAAAAACTGTACAATTTCAAATAAAAAATTCATACGTAAGTTAAGGGTCCCATTTTTGCATTAATTTTGGTCGCTATAAAAGTCTAAGTGTACATTGGTTTGATGGGAAAAGGTAAAAAAATAAGGATCGTCCGTTCTTTTACGACAGATACTTGATGGTAGAATTTGAAAGTTCTGCAAAGAATAATAAAACATAACAAGGTACAAACCTCCATCATAAATCTTCCTTCTTCTCTTCGTTCCGTGAACTCTTGCAATGCTTTCAAAATGGTAGCTTTCAAATGTGAGATGGTGGATATCTTTTGGAAGGGGATTCCCAAGACGAATAGTTGTACGGTGTACAATTTACCGTTCACTTTCAAACAATCCCTGATGACGAAAAAAGATACAGAAGGCTCAAATATGGAATTAATCTGAATCGCAGACCTCTATAGATATATACTTCCTATAAGAAACTCTTTTCGCTAGAGGATGAGCAGAATCTTATATGCCTAGGTTAAACTAAGGGCAATTCGATAACTGATATTTTACACCCTTATCTCACACACCTTGGTAGAAATTTTCCTGTATAGTAATAATAGGGAATTACTATGTTTTTTTGCAAATAGTGATCACCAATTTCAACATGTCTTATTTCCACACGGGATCATTTCCAAACGCGTCTGTCAAAATACCTCATTGGCCCATATTCGTCGCTGGCGTAAAAAGGGCCAATGGATAGGAATTAAATAAGGGTCAAGCTAAAAATGGGAGAATCAAGCTTTGGCGTAATAAAGACCGGCGTAAAAGGAGCTGGCGTAAAAATGGCCGATAGCATGGACGCTTGTTTAAAAAGTCAACGTAATTATGTAAATCCTAGTCTCCTTCGTTTTCACAACTGGACGAAATAAGGGATTTCCAATCTTTACTTTCTTGTAAATATGGAAATATGACTTTTCTATATTTCCAATTCTGAAATTGATTGAAACATCATATTTCCAAAAGTTGGAAATATTTTGAAAATATGATTTTTCAGATTTGGAAATATTAAGCAGTTTCATGTTATTATCCGACGCGCGTAAATAGCGACATTTGATTGGCTTCTTTGCTGTCCAATATTTTCGAATATATAGCTTCCATGGAGGCTACATATTTCAAAAATTGACGTCACACAACGAGTTCAATGACAATTGAGCATCTTCTTTTTGACGTTACGTCACAAAATAAAAATAAGACTTTTGAATAAAAAACTACCAAGAAACCAGATTTACGAGCATATAAATTGGAATTATGTTTGAAAACGAGAAATATTTTAGCGATGAACGGATAATAAACCATTTATTTGGACGCAGTCTCATCCAATATGAAAAATATTGGGCTACGAGAAAAGATATTGGACTCGGCGAAGCCTCGTCCAATATCTTTTCTCGCACGCCCAATATTTTTGCATATAGGATTCGACTTTGTCCAATAACTGCTTAATATGGTATTTCCACAACTTTGGAAATATAGAAAAGTCATATTTCCATATTTACAAAAGTATATGGAATTATCATATTTTCAAGATATTTCCAGGATTGGAAATCTCTTATTTCGTCCAGTGCACTCTACCTGATAGGATTTTCAAAATCTTCGTCAGTCACTTCGTGTTTGTAATCATAAATCTCCATTTCGAACGATTCCTTCGTATAATTGCCATAGTAACCAACTACACGAACAGGTACTTGTTTCTCACGCAGGTTGCCAAGGGAACTGATCTCGGTTACATTCTTCTGTGTGAAATACCATTCGATCTCGTTAAACCCATCCTATAAAAAGTCCGGATGAAAAACATAATGTAACCAAAGAAAGTTCACTCAGTAAGTGGCCTGGGAATCAAATAGGGTTGTCCAAGATCATGCAATTATTATTGAGTACTATAAGGTCGAGAAGAGAGAGGATTGAGCGAGCAGTCAAATAAACGAGCGGCTATGCGTAATAACAAGAGAAAAATTAATCCAAATAAGATTTGACGACAGTGACTTAAAAAACTATAACACTTAATACTTGAAATTTGCTCAAGCTTTTCGGTTTTCTTTAGCTGGTCATTTTTAGTCTACACAATAGACAGATCCAGGCTTTTAGGCCTTACTCTTGGTCTATAGGCGGCCACTAGTGACCCCCACCGGGAATCGCTTATTAATAGGTTTGAACATAATAGACAAAATTCACAAAAGATGTTTATCAATAGAGATTTTAAATAAAAGAATGTTTAAAACACAGCTGATTGGCTTAGGGTTCGAAACTCTCTATTGTTTCATTAAAACCTCAGTGCGCATGCGATTTATCTGGAGAATTTCAATATTCAAAACAAGAGCAGTGCTCATAGCCCGAAGAGTAGCAGTTTTACGCTCGAAACGAAGGAAGATATGACGTAGCCTAGTCATTTTGGAATTTGCGAAGGTGAGAAGAAAACATCTTACCTCTCCCAATTGATCACTTCTGTAGATCCATACATCACACGGAACGCCGCGCACGAAACGTTCGCCTTCATATTTGAACTTATCTTTAAATTCTTTGAGGTGAAGGAAAGCTTCCCTGGCGTGAACCCAATGATGTTTGTTTTTGAAGTACGGGAAGCGTGTGGTTGCAAGGTCTTCGATCGTTTTGTTACGACATTTCATGGGTGAGAAAGATTCATATAAAATACCTGTGGAAGTGAGTGGGAAAATATATAATTGTTATGTTGGGTAAAAGAAAGTTCATCTGACTAGTTAAGCCCATGCTGTATGTAAAAGTAAGTTTGTGACCGCAGTCGAGGGCGACGGAAGGGCGTCACTCTATTCCCTGGATTTCTCCAATTATCCTTTTACCCCTCTTTTTACTTGCTGAGTATAAAGCAGAGAGGTATGAAGTAGCATTTTGAAATGTTTGGTATGACCCGGCTAGTATCCGAACCCACAACCTTGGGTACCGTAGCAGGATGCTCTAACTGCATGGCATGGAACAGCGGCACTCCCTGCTAACAGGAATGAAATATGATTGTCAATAACCAGGAACCCTAAAACACCCCTGTCTCACTGCCCCGGTCGATCTTCTTTCCTCAGTGGGGGTAAAAATCCATATTGAAATCCAAATGAAGATAGAAATTCTATTGTTCCAAGGTTAAAAAATCCAGTGGCGGGGATGGTTATGGAGTGAAATTTTAAACATTGAATTTCAAGTGGGGATGAAATCAAAGTCAATTTCCCAGTGCAGCTAAAGTTTCAGGATATTTTCCCGACGGGGACGAAATTTTTGACAAATTTCCCAGTGGGGATGGGGTCCCGGTGGGTCTTTGACACAGGGGTGAACTACAGGCTTCCTGAAAATATTACTGCTTATCATCCTGGTTAGATTTTTATGTCCTTTTAAAGAAGATTAATTTGTTGTTTTTCTTTTTATGGTTCTGACGTTCGAACCAAAATTTTTGTTATTGTTTGGGAATAAGGAAAACAAACTCTTGAACACTGTTTGTGGGATCATGGGATATCGATTATAGGGTTAAGCGTACTATATGGAGCGGAGGCGTAGATAAATAGCGTGACCGTATTTAGTGATTACATTAACATGTTGTTCTTTTCTATTATCAAAATCAACTGAAGTTTTGCAATAAGGAAAAATGATTCTTTGTTTCAAAAGTGGACCTATATTCTTGAAGCGGGACTTAATAATTTTCTTCTCCTATGGCTTTAAGCCTTCTTAAAAATTAAGAAAAATATAAATACTTGCAAAAGCCATTAATGACTTCGAAAGAATTTCACAATGTCTTTAAGGTTGACGTAATGAGAATGTCAAAAAAACATCACAAACTTTTTATGACGTGAAAAGTTTCCATAAAAAAGGATAGGCTTTAAAGGATAGGAACAAATTTGGAGCACTTCATATCTGAAAAAACCATCAAGGAGCGAAGATGAAATTGGTCACCATTTGTTTTCTTTTTCTTTTCATCCAGCTTGGAGAATGTATCAGTGCACTGGGAAGGACAAACTCTGTCGATGGAGGAAATTTGCCAGAATGTAAACCTTCAATGACCAAACTGTTAACCTTCCAGAAGATGCATTATGACTTGAAGAATGTGGAGCAATCCAAAAAGTTGTATTACTCTGAGAAGTATACATCCAAAGCCAACACTGGTGCTATTAGATTCAGGATCTCGGAAAACAAATGCACTTATTACATTTCTTCAACCTTTGAAGAGCAAGTAGACGGGGACACCATTTCTCAAGAATATAACAAGACCGTTAGCACACCTGTTGTTGTAAACGGACAGGTCATGGCAGAGGCTATCTTTGACCGAAGTGCAATTCACCGTGGTAAACAAAGCAACCATCACGAAAGAAGAATCATCAATTCGGAATTTCAATGCGAGAGCGAAGACACAGATGTGATATGCAAGGCTGATGTTTACCTGACGGAATATCGTATCCCTTACAGAGCAGTATTCGGTTTGAATACCTATCAATGTCAACGAGAGGGCATGTATGTCATCAAAAACTACCCTGATGTTGTTTTCGATAAAGAAGCTATATAAAATGTCCACCGAGAATGACGTATGAGACCATTAAAAAAAGTACTTGCTAACTAAAATAAATATGAGCATTAACAGTTTGTACTTTAATACCACAGCAACTGAGTCAAAATTGCAGACCTTTACAAAACCTATACAAAGAATTTTTTAGTGGATGCCAGCAGCCGAATACACCTTTTCGACCGTAGTCGCGCGGTCAGACGCGTGTCACTTTATCATTTAATTATCCCCCTAAACTCGATCCATTCCTTTTTTACACCTTTTTCTATTAACTATAGAGGTGCGAAAAGACTGGGACGGTTTTAGGGTGGTAAAACGGACTTTTATGAGCCTATCACGTTGTAGTGAGCGACTGGTTTCTAATCTGCCAAATGTACAGATTTGTAACATAATTCCTATGTAAAGTATTTATCAATTTAAACATATAATATTAGAATACCAATTTACTACAATACCTTTATTGTTATCCATGATATCTTTAACTGGTTTCCAGTCCCCATCTTCTTTGATGTGATGATCATTTCGCATCATGTCGTTTTTCATGTCCCAAAAGATCTGTAAAATTGAACAAAAAATAAATTCTAGTGGTTTTGTGCTACACTTTGAATGACAGAGGGTACAACAACGATTCAAAGGGCTTTTGTTTCAATAAATATTCTCCCTATATATTCTTCATCAGAGTATGTTGAAAAAGAAAATTCCTGATATCCTGTCAATACTAATTGCGTTTATTTAGGTCACCTTATGAATTCTCAGACAATAATGATTCGATCTCAGGGATTTAGGATCTCAGGGGGATTCCCCATTTATTCTGGTCAATAAATAATCATTGAGATTTTAATTTTATGTTGAAAATTTTTAAGACGGATCCATTTCTATGCAATTTAGCCCTAAACCCCCCCTAAAAAGGTTAAGGCAAGCCAAAATGACCGAAAGGATCCAGTCACCTTGTAGTTAACAGCAAGCCACAGGTTGGAATAATTAGCTAAAGTACGCATTCTGATTGGTCGATATTCTACGTTGAAAGTCATTTGCTCAGCAACCTCAGGGATGGTTTTGTTGTTCGAAGTGACATTTGCACAGTATGTACCTGTTATAAATAATAGAGAATAGATCGGTGTCATAAGAAATTCTCCTTGAATATGAGCAAGGAATAATCCTCATGGAAGAAGTAGAACCATTTTCGGTATTTACTAACAAGCATGAAAGGCGCAGCCACAGAAACGTGCTGATAATAAACATTATGGCTTTGTTGGTATGGGTAAATAAAACATTAAATAAAACATCTTTTCGCATCATAAGATGAGCTGGTTAACAAAACCTACCGAGAGGAGGCTGTAATTCTTCGAGAGTTGGTTCAACTTTACGGAAGCCGAAATAATCATAAATGGAATGTCGATGGATCATGGTATTGGATTCTAGGATTCGGACCAACTTCATATCACCGGATGATGTTTGGAAGAAATGATAATCCACGGTTTCGTTCCCACTATGACGCTTCCAGTGATGGCAACTGAAAGAGAAAACATTGTTCAGCGAGTCTGTGAATAAATAAATAAGACTCAATTTATTATAATATTGTAATTACTGGCTGAAAAACATTAATATCAACATCACAACATCATAACCATCGTCGACGCAATACACAGGTTGCGAAGTTAAAGTCTGAAGACAAATCACATTTTTATGGGTGTTTGTTAAATGACATTTATTTCTGATTGGTTCGAATTTATTGACACTAATAAAGTTATCAGCTGTAAGTTGTAAAGCAAGAAACACGGGAATAAAATCACGTGGATGTTTTGACTGCACTGATATAATTTTGCAACCCGTGTATTGAGTATTCATAAGAAGCTGCTGGTTTACTTGAACTTGAATCGTGCTAGAAAAGTCTACCTGCCTTTTCAATTTGGCTCTATTAAGTCCCTTACTCTGGGGAAAAACATCAACCGACGGGATTGATATTCTCCAAAGCTGCTAATTCAAAACTACTCTACTCGTTGAAATGATCAAATCTGATTCTGGCTAAATTTATACCTCAAATTTCGAACAACAGTTTCGCCTTCATAAGTGTAATTGTTCGATTCAACGTCGCCGACCAGTTGTGAAGTCGTGGCGGCCGGTGATCGCCACATTTGCGCCACATCCTTCACATGTCGAGCTGTATTGTATGTGAACCGACATTTTTTTCGGCCGTCCGTCGTGTCAACAAACTTCGCCTCTGCTTTGTCGAAGTCGAAGAACACAGCCATGTTTCTTACAGTTACGGTAATGTTCTTTGTTCTTTGAGATTCGAAATAATAAGAATATTTGTTCTGTTTTCGGTATTCTCTTGCTGTATATATGACGTGATTTACATTCATATCACTTTTTACTTCAACACCGGTCGTATAGGTGTCCGGCAACTGTGGAAACTCCATAGCAAAGCTTCTGGAAAGTCCAAGCACCAAAACAAAAAGTACGAACTTCATCATGCTGATTTTTCTAGATGAAACTCCAAAAAAAAGTATGCCAAATATAACCTGTTCAAGAATTCAACATCTGACTTATAACCCAGAATGTTCTCAAGAGCTTTATAAACTAATTTTCATTAGCAATTTGCTTACTAAAGCTCAAAATTTAATTTGAATCGTTTAAGTTATGGACCGTTCAAAACGAACGTCTCTTAACTTTCCTTCTTTATTCTCTTCTATGAATATCACTCAACCTCACTCAAATACAGACTAATCAAAAAAACGGTACATATCTCATACAGCATCGCGTAATCACAAAATGACTTTTTGATTACTTTTCATGGAATTACTTTCTCAACAAAAAGTGCTTTTGATTTGATCTAAGCTGATTATTGCTAAATGTAGGTATTCCTTTGTTAAGGGTTACAAGAATTATTTTTTTGACAAAAGAGGTTTTACTGTTTATAGAATAGCCTCAGACTGTGAATCTTACTGATTTAAAAATCACTCATATCCTGTTCAAACAAAGAAAAATGTAAAAGAGAATGCTATCGTTAAGGAGCTGACCCAGAAAAATAAATAAAAGAGCAAAAGCCACTATGTGCTACTGAACATTCGTTAGATTCTGTAGAGAATTTTTTTCTGAATAAAATACATCTTATATTTTCTAGTGCAAAACAAATTACAGCACAGAAATCCCTTCACGGTCTTATCAGTCCATTTCTATAAGGAGGAGAAACGATATTCGAAAAATGTTTTCTAACATTCGTGAAAATCGTATACCTAAAAAGAAAGGACTTACAAATATCAGCGTTCGTCATGGTGCAGAAGATCATTGTAGTTTCCTTCTTTAGACGATGGCGGACTTTCGAGCCTACGGAAGATATATTGAGCTAGCATACATTTGAATAAGATTAGAATTTGGGTAGTTTTTACAAAAATTGAAGCTTTCAAGCCAAGGGCCAAGGGCCAAGGTTGAGATAGACAATTTATCGGACACGCCTACATCTTACGTCAAAAAACGTCAATGCAATGTTTTCGCTAGACGCGTAATAAAAGATACCAAAGTATTGCTACAAAAATTCCCAACGTCAATTTCAAATCAACAAACATTGCTCCTTGATGTCTAATGAAGCAATATTTTGTCTATATACTATGGATATATTTATTCTTCTTATTAATCATTTTTGATATGCTACAAAACTTTTACGACATGGCAAGAAAAAGAGTTCGTAGAAAACCGAAGAAGTCAAAGCAAAATCCAGAATCTCAACCAAATCCAGAGATTCCTAAAGATTCATCGGAGACGACAAAATCGGATGAGAATCCTACTGCAAACACTCTGGAAAACACAAATGATGTACCCAATACTAATGAAGATACTCAGAGTAAGTCGAGGTTTATTTACCTTTTGAGTGAACGATCAAACTCTCACATTTATGGAACAGTTTGACTTAAGGATTTTATCTGATATCCCGATGGCTATAGTCTGGTTCAACGGCACGGAATTTGTTGAAACTCCTCGGACCAATCCTTTCAAATTTCAAGCTTTAGCGTGTAGGAAGAAGATTCCTATACATCTAAATCAGGTGATATCAGGTGCAAGATAATTAATAACAAGTAGCAAGGAAGGAGAGCTTGCTCTTTGATCCGTACATGTGACTCCAGACACCCTTCCTGACTAGGGTATATCTATGTAATCTGTTATTTTGTGATCATGCGTATGTATGCATGTAATAGTTTATTTCATGTTGACGAAAAGGTAGCAGCAAAGGCTAATAAAAGTCAACACTACTTTACAATTAAAAAAAAGCTAATGTTTTGTTGGCAACATCATCGTCGCTGCTACTGAGGCTAGATATTGACAGCTTTTGGTTGGCAAAGTTTTTGTTTGCTTTTTATCAAGCGAAGGTTATCTGTTCTGTGACTTCCTCTCACACGCCAAATGAAATCACCATCACATTCGGAGTTCCATTTCTTAGCATTTTCGCATACATCTCTTTGATTTTTCTTCTTTCATTGATGGTGAAATCATCGGTGATGCTTAGATGATATCCAAGCCACTTCAACTTGTTGAAGTTGCTCATGATTCTTTCTTTTTCTTCTTCAATTTGCAAGGTCACCTTTATTTGACGCTTTCTCCTCGGCCTATTTTCATGTTCGAACCCAATACGATGTTGATGCGTTGGTTTGATGTCGCGGATAGTACTGTTGACTTTTCCGTGTTGTTTCACGTGTGTTTCTTACTACCTTATGCACATGAAGTTTGCATTTTCTTTATGATACTGAGGGAAAAGTATAAACAAATATTCTTTGCTGGGGGGAATTCAAAATATTGGTCACCTCCCTCGAAGTTATCCTGAATAAGACACTTTCTTACGTGTCTGGTTAAATGGAGTTATTATAATGTTTAATTGCGCTCAGAATTCCACGCTATATTCCAAGGTATAAATCATTTCTGTTGAATGAATCCGAAATCTGAGAATGTTTCGTATGCTAAAGGGTTTGTACTCAAATAATGGGTAAAATGGAAAACTAAAAACACAGATTTCCATTCAAGATGGGCTTTGGTTTGGCATTTCTTCTTCTATTATCTTCCATACATACTGAACTCTCGAGCTTTCTCTTTAAAAGTACTTTGGTTTTAAAAAGAAAACAGAACAATACTCGGGAAAGCTCAATGAAACAAAACGATCAAAAGTTCGGTTTCGTATCGCTCTGGTATGGTTTTACTCTGTACCAGAATGAATGCTTCGTAGTACACTCTGTGCGCATTTTCTGTTTGATAAAAAAATTCCCGTACGGAGACCTCTGCGATGAAGCTTGATTTATAAATAGCAACACTTCTCTAATCGTCTCCCCTCTCTCACCAACACTCCATTGCAGCGGTCGGTTTGAAAAATCTCAAATGAGAAAAGACAATGACAACAGACCCTCTACGGCAATGAATTTTGAAATAAGCCGTAGACACTGGGTCTGTGTACAAACAAGTATGGTTTTCGTTACTGGTAGGAAGTGTTCGTACTGATTGCGAAACATTTCGGAGCAATTATCTGATATTCCGATGGCGTATTGGCGGCCACCCACGCTAAAGCTCTGAAGGAGCGGGCCAATATCACCATCGGAGACCTTTAGTAGTCATCGTTTGATGTACCGCATCACAGTCGTGTCTAGCTGTCCTTACACTTTTTGCTTGACTATCGGTTGCACCCGACTGAATTTAGCATGAAAATCTCTGCTGCCTGAGAAACCTTACAGAAAAATGAAAAATGGTAACCCAAAGGTTCCAGATGTTAAAATTTTCCCGACCTTCAGAGCTTTAGCGTGTCGGAAGAAAATTTCTACATCGAGTACCAGATAACGGAGCAATAAAACGGAGCAGTTCCAACCGATGAAAAAAGTGGAGCGAAACCGTTTCCATCCGTTTTGCGTTTAAAAGCTTAAAATTTTAGCGTTTACACTTGTTTCGGAAGCATTTCGTTTCGGAACGATGCATAACCGTGACGCCTGAACATGGTCTAACATTCATCAATTATACCTTTTCAGGGAGAAACGAATCATCAACAAAGACAGTTTCCATGCCCATGCAAGATGACCACCCAAAACCAAAAATTTGTTCTTTCGACGAGTTCTTAAAGAACGAAGACTTTGACAAGAAACTCATGGAGGAGTTTACAAATCAACCATTTCTAAACAAGATACAAGCAATATTCGATAAAGTGTTGAAAATTTTGATGGAACAGTATCGTAGGCTCTATGATGATTATTGCAAGCTTTGCAAAAAGCAAGGCCTTAAACCTGCTACTTTTGAAGGCGCCAAAGCTGGTTCAGCTTCTGAGAAAGAGAGTGAAATGAAATTAAGCCTTCGATTTGCTGCACAAGCTAGCAACGCTCCGGCGGATGAAATTCTGGCTTTGTATAACGATAGGATACAAAATCAGCGATTGTCTGGCTTCATGCAAATAGTGTTGGATGGGATAGACGAAGCATGGGCTGAGCAAGGTAAACTATTAGCACAATTAAAAATGCAGGCATCGGTTGTAGGGTTTTCAAGCCTCCAAATTAATAGATTGTGGCTCGGAGGAATGTAGAGCCTAGCCCGAGGAAGGTCTGAAAGGAGATTTTGGCCCATTCTTTTTCTATGTTTGGCAAAATTAAGCATTTTCATGTTGTTAAATTTCAGAGTGTACTTTCTTCTAAACTTCAAGACAATTCAATTTCAAGATCTAGTGTACCTAATAGAAAATGCCGTGTCCGCAAAAAAATTTACATTATTCAAACTGAATTACCTCGCGATCTAGAAATCGAAACATTAAAAAAACGTCTAACCGTTTTCCGAAATCTTTTTAAGGTATTTTCTAATTTCTCTACTTTTTGTCAAAAACACAACGCTATTTTCTGATATTCAGGCTTCATCACAAAAATTGAGTGAGATCATTCTATATTTTCCCTTTGAGAAAAAAGGCAAATTCGTCAACGTTCCAAGTAATAACTCGTGATTCATAAATTAACATTTTAGAAGAACATGATCAAACACGACCAACGCAATCCTCGACAACAAACGCCCAAAAACCTACCCAAACAGGCGCCCAACCACCCATGCAAAAAGCCGCCAAACAACCTGCCCAACCTGCCACCCAACAAGCTGTCAACGTCAAACAACCTACTCAATTGACCGCCCAACAAACTACTCAACCAGCCGCCCAAAAATCCATCAAACAACCTACCCAATCAACCACCCGACAACCTACTCAACCAGTTGCCAAACAATCTCTCCAACAAGCCGCCCAACAACCTACTCTAATTGCCACCCGACAAGCCGCCAAACAACCTATTCAATCAACCAACCGACAACCTACTCAACCAGTTGTCCAACAACCTCTCCAACATGCCACCGAACAAGCCGTCAAACAACCTACTCAATCGACCACCCAACAACCTACCCAAAAAGCCACCCAACAACCTACTCAACCAGCCGACAAACAAACTTCCCAAAAAGCCACCCAACAACCTACTCCAACAGCTACCCAACAAGCCACCAAAAAACCTACTCGATCTACTGACAAAAACATTGCGGAATCAATAGAAAGAATTGGTGCAGCTCTACGACAACGTCAACAAATAGAATCTATATCGGCGCAAAATACGACCGAGCCACCTCAAGGGTCCTCGGGGGCGACGCAAAGAATGCCTCATATACAACCGCAACAAAGACTATCTGCGCAACCTGGATTATTTCCGCCACCGTCGGATAAATTTTCGTCACCACCAGTATTATCTTTACCATCACAAGAAGCCTCGCCACAACAAGGGGCTACTGTTTTACCGCACGATGCAACTGATTCCCCGCAAAAAACACCTGCACCACCTACAGCAGCTCGAAACTTACCTGTGTCACAGCATCGAAAATTCATGCCCTGGCCACAAATGACACCTGACAGACAGCCTTTTCCACAAACTTCGCCAACATCACTTCCTCAAAGTCCATCAGTCAACAGTCAGCCGGCTAAAACGCTATTGAAAAGACCACTTGTTCAAACGCAAGAAAATCCTACCGCACCACAACAAACAACAGCTGTGTCACCGCAACAAAGGGTGCAGAGAAGAACGTTACCACAAACTTTATTACCCCAAACAAATGCAGCTACCAGACAAAATGTCAAGCGGCAAAGAGACCACCCATCATTCATGTCACCGAATAGTCAAGAAAACATACCGGCACCAGCTCCAAATGAACCAACCGAGAAATCTAGAAAACCAATATCCAGTCTCACTCCGACGGAATCGAAAGCGAAAACAACAAACAGTCAAACCAAACAGATGACAATGAATGAAAGACAAAATACAGAAAAAGTTCAAAACAAAGAGTGGGAAGAATTCAAAAATAAGATATTGCTTTCTGCGAAAGATAACGAACATGTTCTACAATCACATAAAGACAACTTGCGTGAGCAGCTTTGTGAAGAGTACGCACCACCTTCAAAAAAGCCTGTTACCCAGTCCTCGGAACTCCTGAGTAAGGATGAAAAGCCTAAGGACATCCAACCAATGTGTCTGATTGTTGGGAAAGATTTAGCCCTTCCAGTGAAAGTAGAAAAGAAGAAACCGAAAGATAAATCTCAATCAAATGAGAATGATGGTCTACAAAAGTTTCGCGAACATTTAAAAAACAACGAAGAGCATATTCAGAACCTGGAAGCAGAACTTCAAGATTTGGATTCGATAATGGCAAACTATGAAGATGACCAAAATCAAGAAAAAGAAGTGAACATGGGGGACGACGAAGATTCGTTGTCAGCAGACTCATCAGTGCATGAAGAACAAACACTCAGCCGGTTGGATAAAATCCTCCTGGAGAACAGAAAGGTTCGCAAGGAACAACAACACGAAACAGGTTCTGAACAGTTGAATACTATTCGTCGAGAAATCGAACAAATGCGTTGCCAAATGAATGAATATGACAACCAGTTTCATCGACAACCTGGTAGCATTGAGAAAAATTTGGATGAAGCAGCGGCTTTAAGTAGACACATCATGGAACCTACTTCTTTACCAGAGATACAATTCAAATGTCAAACCGTCTCATCATGCCAACCTGACGAACCATGTCTGGACGAATCTCCAGTCAAAAGACCGGAAAGAAAATCCTTTTCACCTGAAACAACTTTCTACAACCTAAGAGAATATGGCGTTATCCCTGAACGATACAACTTCCCAGGATGTCCAGACAAAGCATTGACTCCTTCCAGAGAATTGGTCCACTTTCCCAGCATCGATTTCAACACTCCGTTGACATGTTTCACAGAGTTCCAGGACATTGAAGAAGAGACTCTATCAAGAGACGTGATGAAGGAAGCCTTATCAAACGAACTGCTTCAAGTCATTACACAGACATCACAAGAAGCAAATTCACCCGAAGAATTACCACGCATCGCGTCTTCCACCCTTTTGTCTGATTTCTTGTCACGCTCTTCGCTCACCTTGAACGATTCCCGCCCGGCGGGTGGTGATTTCGGTGCTGTCGGACAACGCCCTTCTAATGATAAAGAAGAAGAAAGACCAAATACTCTTGAAATTGAAAACGTAGAACAAGCAAAACCCGATTCTCCAGTCGAAAACATTGACCAATCAAGAACAGATATTCCTGGTGAAAACATTGAACAATCGAGATCAGATATTCCTGGCGGAAATGTTGAACATGTGATATCGCGTTCTCCTGAAAAAGATGAAAATGAAGAAAATGAGGTCGAAAACGAGGCTGAGAGGGTGATTTACAGAGAAGAGATCTTCTACGGTGACGAGGATCAATCAATAGATTACACTCCTGTACTTTGCAATTATATCAGTGGAGAGGAGTCTCTTTCGCAAGAAACGTGCGATTCTGAACAAGACACTGCAATCGATGCTGAACCATTTCAAGACGATAACGATGAGCCAAAAGAACAATGGGACGAAGAAGAAGCTGAAGTTTACGAAGAACCACCTCAAAGACAACGACAAACAGAGATTGAGCCAGAGCAGCCCATATCATTGGATCCAACATTGTGGCCTGAACTTATAAGTGACTACCCACCAATCAAGAAAACGAAAGCACCAGAGAAGCGAGCGCAACCAGCTATTGATGATCATAAGGAAGATCAATCACGTGCTGAGTATCGTAAGAATGTTCACCAATCAATGAATTTTGTAATGCCAACACCAAAAGCTACTCGAGATGAACATCCAAAACAATCTCCACAGAAGAAAGCGGAACGAAAGAGAGGGAACATCGACAGTTTCTTTCTACCAGTCGAAAAGAAAGGATCACCAGTCAAGCTACCTCCTGCTGCACCATCCCACAATACAACCAGGATACCGTACTGCAACTTATCGAAAGAAGGGGATGAGAAAGGAGCCATGGTCTTGTATCTGACCACCAATAAGAAGGAAAAAGAAAAGACAGAAGGGAATGTGTCAACTTCAAGTCAGCAACAACAGGTTCCAGAATCACTTCCACCACAAACCACACCGAAGAAAAGTAAGTAACCATTCTTTATTGCACTCCCAACAAGAAAATACCAACTACTTTATCATTTAGCTTCAGGAAACTCATGCGATTGCTCAATCAAAGTTTGGCACTACTATATCTTTGGAATAACAAGAGTCGAATGAGTCAAGCTTTGTTGTGTTGTTTGAAATAAAATCTTCTCTTTGCTTATAGAAACGAATAAACCCGACAAAGAGGAGAAAAAGAAAAAGAATAAGAAGCAAAAGAAAAAGGAGAAAGAGTTGAATACACCCGTCAAACCTTTCATGAAAACTCACAAAACTGATGAAGACCAACCTGCAGCAATCACCCCAAAGCGCCCTAGACAACCTTCTGATCAAGAGTGGCTCTCACCTTCACTAGACATTGCACGAAACAAAAGTATGTTACCCTTCCCTACTCAAGCGACGGTTTACACGCTTTTTTACAAGAATATACGCAGCATGATGAAATTGGCCTAAAAATTAAGAATATGCTAAGAATACCCATCATCATTGAATTTGGCAAGTGAACCTAAGAATGCTATTTTTTGAGCATTTTAATTGCCAATTATACCCCAGAAATGCTAAAAAAATACAATATTCTTAATTTAAGTATGTAGTGCATGCTAGATTTAGACAGGGTTTGGATCCAAACATAAGAATACCGTAAGAATATTTAAGGATGATTTTCCCCAAAAAGTTAAGAATATCCATAATGAAATGGAAAAACACCATTAATAAATTTCAGTTGGGTAATCTAAAGACACTCAAACTTATTATTATATTGGTGAACATGAATTTAGTGATGTGTGAATTCCATGTTATTAGAGTTAGGAAAAATTTTCTTTCAGGAAGCGAAGAATCTGAGATGAGGAGGAGGCTGGGGAGACTTTCAACATTCCGAGGTCCCAAATATAATGAACATGCAAACGAAGTAGCTGCTATTTACCAAGAAAAACATCCTGACACGATCATGAATTTCAATACTTGTCTGACGAAAGGAAATCGGACAGATATTCATCAGTCTGTCAAGTGAGTTCGACATTTTTCATTTCTGTATTATTTCAATCTGAAACTTACCAAATCTTCGTTTGAGATGGAGAGTTTGATGATGACTGGCTTCTCTTCAGAGAGGATGCCCGGTTCTGTATTGAGTGGTCTGGGAGTCGTCTCGTTAGAACCGTCTTACGCTGTAGTTTATACTGAAAACCAGCTTGCATGACACTAAGTGTGCTAACAGACGATGTAAGGATGTATAGATTCCCAAGAACATTTTTGTTTTGAACAATAATAATTTTTGAGGTTAACAACTTCTTGGTCCATAATTTTACAGAGAAATCAATCCGCGAAATACCCCTGAAGTGCAGAGTTTCCACATCACCATTCGACGATGTTTGGCGAATCACAATTTCCCTCAATTATGTACAGATGCAAAGTCTGAACGAGTTGGACTTCTCAACATTCTCAAGAAGAGCTGCAAGGTGCTCAATGGTAAGTAAAAGGGTTTAATCTAAGCTGTGGTGTATGAAGAACTTTGTTTTATAAAGTCAGAAATCGATTTATGTTCAAGTCACGGACACGAGTCTTCTGTAATCAGGTTATGCTGTGTTTTCTTCACTAAAATAGTAAGATTAACCCATCAGAGCCATATGGTTTACCAATAAATCTCTTTTTTTTCAAAAACAATTAATTTATTGGCTGAGTGATTTAATGTTGCCTACACCTAGCCTGTACAAAACTGTTTAGAAGGTTTGCCACACCGGTGCTCAAGATTGCCTGAATAAACAATTTTTAAAATCTTGTATTAAAAAAAGCAAGGTAATATCTATAACATGGTAAAATTAATCTTTGTTTTGTGGAACTTCAGATCGTTTCAAGGGACAATCTTCCCCGTTGACCTTCCACGATGAGCATCTTGCAGACTTGTTGAGGAAAGGCGTCATCAAACCTGAAGAGCAGAGTGAAGAAACTGCTTACTCAGCAACTTATAAAGGACAGGGTGGTCGCGTTCTTGTGTTGTTGAATTATATCGAACATTATCGCATCATTGTGTCTACAAGAAAAGGCGATCTGAAGGTAAGTATTATTTATGATTGTTGTTTACATGTTTTTTGGTCAGGCTCGTGTATGCTTAAGTTCTCAAAGCATCCAGGCATAGCTTATGCTTATTATATGCTTATGAATCATGCTTATAATTCACCCCGAGCCAAGTTTTAGCGAAATTTTAGAATTTTTTTAAAAATTTGCTCAGATTTGGGAGCAGTGGTAGCCGTGGAATGTCTTTTGTTCACTTGACCTCTACCAAACCTTTTTAAACTGATAAAAAATGACACCTTCATATGCTTATAAGCGTTGTGCTTATAAAAAAACATGTTTTAGACAAAATATAGAGTACTAGACTCTTTACCTAGTCCAAGCAAGGGTTTGACACTATTTCCCGAGTTTGAGATTTGTTCTGTAGGCTATGTTTGCGAAAACTACCTACTCCTCTAACCATTACAAGAAATATGAATAGTGCAAATGTAGCCAGTTATTTTCCAACGAATTCAAATATTTCTATCATTTCCAATTCTTAGCGATCATTTTCAGAAGCACAAAGCATTGTGTGTAGCATTGAGCAAGTGTTGACACCCAAGAACCTTTCATACGCTTTACACAAAAAGCTAGGCTACGTCAACCCTACGTCTATTGGACATGCTTTCAATTGCCACGTGGAAGTCACCTTTCAGTGTCTCGAGGTAAATTAATCTCATTTGTAAGGAACGAGGTAATGGGCTTTTCATACATTCATGCATTCAGTCTTCTGGACAGATAAATAAGCTGGGAATGTTTATGTTCAAGCTCATGGTTTTCTTTGTATCATTTGAATTAAGGGAACTATTCACAGAATCCGAAATGTTTGGCAGAAATTTGTAATTAGCAATATCCTTGATGAAGAAAAAGTTTAGTCCACCTGTTCATCAACTCAAAGGAGAGAAACTTTTACTACTTTGCATACATTTGGTGTTGAGCCTGATTTTTTGTTCTTCCTTCGTTATTGATTTGTTGTATTTCTTCGTTAACAGGATAAAGATGTATGCAAGTTCCTGAATGAGGAGGGGTTCGATGTCGTCCAAATAAGTAAGTATCTCAAATACAGAATATCTAGTTTAAGTTTTCTGCTCCAAGATTATGGCACAGGTATTAATTTTCTTTTTTGAAATAGAGAAAAACAGAATTTTATTGTACTATAGGGACCAACTTGACCTAAAACTTCCTTTTCTTCTTTCTTTCCTTCCTCTTCCTCTTTCATCGAAAGCCAATAACTGACTCGCACACATTCCCTTTCTTTCGTCTTTGAAAACACAGCATACAACAAACGATCGAAGAAGTACGTTTATCTCATCACAAACACCAAAGAATTCCAACAAGAGGTAAACAAAATTATTTACGTCATTTACTCGACATGGGGCAATGGGTTCGAGTGGAAGAGCACACTAAGAGCGTGGTAGTTCCGGGGAGGAGCCAGATTCTGAAATTCATCTGGAATTTCTTTCTACTTTGTTCTCTTTGGTTATGACCGTAAAACTAATCAAACCGTTTAGATATAAAGAATATTTTCTGAGCATTGCAATTAAGGTTGAAGAAATGACAATGAGTTTGTTGTCTCTGTTTATCTGCAAAAATATTTTCTTATTTTACATTTTACCAGCTCAAGGCGATGAAGTCCATGGATTACATCATTCAGAAATTGAGAAAAATCGAGAACGAATTCGAGGAGGGATATCCTTACTACCATGAGCTGTTGGTTCCAGAGAACGATGCATAGTTTTTGATGAAATATTTTGTTTATGAAAAAATGTTTTTGGAAGTAACTTGAAAATAAGGAAAACAGTTTTCGACAATTTCTTCCCCAAAGGTTAAGTAGACCTATAGTTATACACTAACCTCTAAAAAACCAGTGCAGGTAGTGTAGGAGCACGGATCCATTAGTGGATGCCAGCAGCCTTTGACTCTACTTGCCATTAATGCCCATTAATATCAGATTGAATTTTCGTATGATGTATAATGTTGCAGTACAGGTTTTTTCATAAGAATGGTGTTTCTTATTTCATCAATCACATATATTCTTAACTTCCTCTAATTTTTCTTGTACTCCGTCAAAGATGAAATTGTGTTATTATCAAAAGTCAAAATAATACCATTTACATTAATCCCAAGAGCGATAACGAAAAAGAAACTATTTTGTTTTGCATCCTCGTTTGCATCAAAACAATTTAATTGATATATGAATTTCTCAATTTTGATTTTAATTAGAAGACTGGAAGCGTCAAAACGAGCCGCAACATGTATCATAAAGATCTGACTAGCCTAGTTAACTAAGCCCGTATTCACACGGCTAATGGCAATATAGCGTTTTCGGTGCTTTAAAAGGTTTTTTATATTTACGGATTTTAAGTTTGCCTTGGAGTCAGTCCATGGCGTTCTAAATTCAAGGCCTAGCAAGCGTGCTTTGACGTCAAAATCCTGTGGACCTAATTAATGATGTCATTGCAGTGTTGACGTCAAAAGAAAGAAAAAACTCAAGGTTTTATGTAGCCAGTACCCTCCCACAAACCAAATTTTTTCTTTGTTTTATGGTCAGTTACTCTTTGAAGCGTTTGTCGAAAGTTATCGCTGTGCGGTGGAGGGGGACGTCGATTCCGTGCGCATTGGAGCTCAAAATGGTAGACCCTAGTAGTGCGGAGTTTAGGAGACAAAAAAAAAACAAAGGAATAATTATCGCAAATAACAATATTAAAACAAGGATGACTTTACTATGCCTGATAACATCGATCCTCTGAATCTCTTCAGAAAATCAAGTCTTAATATAGCTCATTTAAACGTGAATGGCCTTAGGTCGAAGCTTTATTTCTTAAAACTTCTCCTTCACCAAGAAAAATTTGATATTCGATGTCTGAATGAGACTAAAATTGACTCGACAATCACTGATAGTGAAGTCTCTATACCTGGGTATTTACCCTGTAGGCTAGACCGCGAACATTCTTTCACGATGATTGATCCCAATTTTTCAAATAGCCCTCACGCTAAAGATTGTTCAATTGCTAATATTGGAATAAGTGACCATTCAATTGTTTTTCAAAGAAGAGAGAAACCAATATCAATAGACCAAGGACCATAACCGCCAGGTCCTTTAAAAACTTCAACCAAGAGGCTTTTCTCGAAGACCTAGGGAATCTCGACTGGTCTGACATGCTCAACTCTACTAATGTAGACGAGGTGGCTGATATCTTTAACACCAATGTGCTAGATGTACTTGACCGTTATGCTCCTATGGTTTAGAGAAGGATAAGTCATGATAGCCCTCCATGGGTCAACGAGGTACTACTTAATGTTGAAATTCTTAGCCGATCTCAATCAGGTTTCCGAAACAAGTATTCAACTGATACAGCAGTTATTTGTGTGTCAGACTTTATATTAGAAGAGCTTGGGAAAGGGAAGTATGTTGGGACTGTATTAGTAGATCTCAAGAAGGTCTTTGACACAGTAGATCATAAAATTCTTTTAAAGAAATTATTCTGCTATGGATTTAGGGACTCCTCATTCTCCTGGTTTGAATCTTATCTGTCAGACCGTCTTCAATGTACACTCCTAGGAGATACTTGCTCGGACATGATGAACGAATGCGCATACGGGGTTCCACAAGGATCGGTCCTCGGACCATTGTTATTTCTCCTTTATATAAACGATATTGGTCAAAGTATTCGACCTTCTGTGTTCCACTATCTTTACGCAGACGATACCATCATTGCTGTCAGTTCTGACTGCCCCGTGAGGCTTAGAAAAGATCTATCTGGCCAACTTTCTGAAGTCGGACATTGGTTCAGCCAAAATAAACTCACGGTAAACACGGGCAAAACCGAAGTCATATATTTTGGAAGAGCAAACAAACTGAAGGAATGCAAGAGGTTGGTCCCTATCCAATTTCAAGGCGACACTCTTGAATGCAAGGAGAAAATGAAATATCTCGGTGTCATCTTTGATGAAAACCTAAAATGGGATGCCCAGGCAATAGTGCTCGCCAGAAAGCCTATCTCAAACTAAACAAAAGGCATCTCTAGCTTTCTTGAAGATCACATGAAAAAAATGCTTTTAAATGCTCTTGTTATGCCACACATTACATATTGTTCCAATTCTTGGAGCACTATGTCAAAGGCAAACCACAACAAGTTTGATTCAGTCCTGAGCAACATCTCTAAAACCATGCCCATCAATAAGACACAAGTATGCAAGGACGTGAAGGTCGAACCGACATCGACCACCTTGTCAGGGGAGACTTTTGAAACTAAAACGACCAACATCCAAGACCATGCTCGTCTCGACATTGCTGCTAGGGGATTTTGGATTCCTGGCCAGAAGGCATTCTTCGACGTAAGGGTTTCAACCCAATCGCCAAAAAGTTCAGGAATTCCACTATCTCCAAAGCATGCAATGCAAACGAAAGGGATAAAAAGAACATTTATAATTCAAGAATCATGAAAGTTGAGCAACGTCTCTAAAACCGTGCCCATCAACAAGACATTTGATCAGATTGTCGAATACAATAAAACACTGATGATGTTCAAAGGGATGCGCAACATTGCGCCAAAATATTTGTGTGATCGGGTAAAGCCTGCTAGCGAGCGACATGAACGCCGCACTCGCTTTGCAAGAGAGAATAAAGTCTTTGTCCCTCTTTCCAAAAACACTTTTGCTAGTCGAACGTTCATTACCTCAACCACACATCTGTGGAACAATCAACCTTTAGAAATAAAACAATGTGAATCCCTTTTATCGTTTAACACTATTTTTATTAGGGGGGTGTTTTCCACAAGCCTAGCACTCTTTTGCTAATAAAATCTTTAACACTCTGAATGTTTTTTACCTTTAATACAGTATAATCTTATTAGCAGCATGTATACCAAATTTTACAATTATACACCGACCAGATCAGGTTTTATGGCTTTTTTTGTGCAGGCATATCATTAAACCCAGCTAAAACCCTGTAAAATTCCAAAATCTTAAATTTAGCATAACTTTTGATCTAGGCATCCAACTAGTCTACTCTCTCAACCGTAGAGAATGTTTAAATCATGTCCTCAGAATACTAAAAAGTGACCTTTGAAGTAACCAGTCATTTTCTTGACAAAGTGACACTATTTGACAAAAATATTGACAGGGTCATTAAGTATGATGTCTATAAGTTTTGTTACACTTAATATTTTGATTATACTGAATGAGATGCCTTTAGTATGAATAGATAGAACTTGTGAGTAAGAAAAAATTAGGAAGGCCAGTTTTAGAGATATGAATCTAATCAATTATTCTATTGTCTTTATGCTGACAAAATGACTAATTTCGACAGAAATAACAATTTCTGATGATGAAATACAAAGCTTCTCAAACCTGTTTCAAAAAAGTTTGTGCCACTTATTATTTTGATGCTGATTATTATACAAAAGGATAGAAATTGACACCATAATCAAGCTCCAAGAGCGTCGAAATGATTGTTTTACGTATTTGACACGTGGCTTTAAAGTAAATGAGACAGGGGTGAGCCTACTCTTCAATATGATATACATTAAAATGGTTAGGAGAGACACTCTACGTTGGAGAAAGGGGAAAAACTCGATAACCCAAATTTATCTGGTCGCTGGTCGTGGTCGCCGGTCGTGGTCGCCGGTCGTGGTCGACGTTTAGAAACTTATTGCTTATCCCCTTATTGCTTACGCACATTTTGGATTGTGAGAAAAGTGACGACATCTGAGACCGCTTGTTGATTTGATTCAGCGAAAATGTGTCCCTGTGAAATTTGCACGGAACAGCGGAACACTTTTTTTTCATAAATCTACATCGTAATTATACTACAAAGTTTCGCAGATAATTGATCTAATTAAAAACTTGTTTTCTAATCTTCTAATGAAAAAACATTGAAAGCGATTATAATCTTTTCTTTCCGAATGCCTCAACGATTACACGTTTTTATCCATAAGAACATCCAAAATTTTTGAAGCCTTCGGATGTTCTTAACTTTTTGAGTTTATAGCCTAAGAATATTCTTAACATGTTCTTGTTTTCACCGATTTTTGAGTATTTTTGTCCATTTGCCTAAGAAATCAGGTGTTTTAGAGTCCGCGAAGCCTTAAAATATTCTTAACCTGTTCTTAGTATTTTGGCCATCGAAGCCTTATGTTCTTGTATAGTTTGTTCTTATGGAAAAACGTGTACCGCGCACGTCTCAAAAACGTAATAAACAACCAACAAAAGAGGAACACTTTTACTTTCCACAGAGAGGAACATAGTTTAGGTATAAACTTACTTCTTTCTTTATGATTTTTGTTGTAAGAGGAACAAGGAAAGTATTTGAAAGTTACATAAATAAAAGTTGTGAAGGTCTTTTCTTATCATTTTAAACTCAACAAGACACAAGATGCAGAGAATATTTTTGTTAGTGCTGGTCGTTGGATTGGCAGCTTGCCATCGAAGGCATAAAGGTAAGGAATTTTGAATGATTAGTATTTTTGAGCACTGTACTATGCAATTTGTTTTTAAGGAAACACCCACTTTGAAAGAAACATAATCGGGTGCAAGAATTAGACAAAAGTAAGGGTAAGACATCACTTCCTGGACTAAATATTCACATTCCATAGACTTTGTCGGGACATTTCCGCTGTTTTTTTTAAGATAACCGGCCGAAAATTGTAAAGGGTTTTTTCCAGATTTTCTTTATCAGATTGGATGATGCTCGCCGGATATTTAGTCTTTTTTTCGCTGAAGAATAGCAGTGGAATTTTAGTCCGGAAAGTGAATGACAAGTGAATAACAATTTCGTTTTATAAAAAAATTATTTTCCTTCATTAGGGGGCAAAGAGAGATGGAGAGAGACAAATGAACGCTTATCATTCCAACTTCCAAACGGTAATGACTTAAATTTCATGAAATATTTTGATCAAAATTTAAAAACGAAGTACTGGAAAATAAATTTTCCATCTGTTAGGTCGATTTCTAGCGTTTTCGAGCACTTTCTGAAAGTAACTTTTTCATTTAATCGAGTATAACTTTTGATCTAATGAATCGGAATTTTAAGATTTCGAGAAAATTAGTCTCAAAGAGAGGCGTACCCCCCGGGGGGGGGGGGGCACTCGATCTGAAATCGACCATACGTTCGGCCCAAAATTTGGCTTCTAAAATCGGACCCTTACAGTGCAGTGAATTTCCATGAAAAAATCATACCCTTTCAGTGCACTTTTTAAAAATTTCTCGCCCGTAAGGGCGAAAATTTTTGCAATTTTCCAAGAAAATGTGGAAATTCTCCTCCAAAATTGACCAATTTTGTGATAATTTTACCAAAAAATTGGCCTTTTACCAAAATTTCCTACCCTTACAGTGCAGTTCAGTGCAGTCTTGTAATTTCATACCCTTACAGTGCACTAGCTGAACTATGAAAAACCTACCCTTAAGGGCCGAACGTCTGGTAGGTCATTTACCTTGAGTGCCCCCCCCCCCGGGCGTACCCGCTACTTTTTCCTAAAGTCAAAGTTTCATCGATTACAGGATATTTGTTGAATCTCGTAAATCAAGACAAATTACTATATAGATAAAATTAATCTTCCCTTACAGAATGTAAAATAGCTATCCATACCAGCGATGAAACATGTCAAAAGGATAGACTGACCGATATTGCGAGGGCTCGATATTGGTACATACTTTCAAATGAAAACACCAACATTGATTTCCCTTTGGCTCATGAAATCCCATGGTTGGCCCATAACTTAACGGCGGTTAATTACTATTACGCATTGGATCCATTCGAATCGCGATACATGGTACTTCTCAGCACCTGGATTTCCGCTATTATCACCACAATTACGCCAGCCATAACCAAGGCTTTCGCAGGTGTCTCTTTCGAGTCCAACCAAGAGTATGTTGCGTGTTATGGTGCTTTCCAGAAGGCCATACAGGTACCAGGCCTAAAACTTCTTACAAACGTAGTACATGAAGCAAAGGACTAAGGTCGTTTAGAATTCATGTAATACAGAAATATGGATGTTATATGATAATACAATACTTGTTAAGGGATATAATATTAGTTTGTATACAATTGACTATAATTTGTATACCATCATTTTTTTGCTTATTTTCTAAAATGTCTGAATTAGTCGTAGCATAGAGGTCAATAGACCTGCGAAATATATTGCTATAAAATAAAATGCTAGACTAAGGATAATCAGGACTGGATAATATGAAGTTATGTATGATTTATAATGACAGTTTATTATGAAGCTTAACCCTATTAGCCCCAAGCTTTTTTGACTTTTGTATCCCCAGGGGGGGGGGTAGAATCTACCACCGTCGATTATTTTCGATCTAGAAGAGCTATGGCCATGAAATTTGGTACAGATGTTCTCCATCATGATACAATTTTCCAGGAAGAAAAAAAAATTTGATTAAGTCATTCAAAAACTGATGACGTCATCACAAAATTTCAACCTGTCGGAAAAAAGCCCAAATATATGGTTTACAAAAATGTATATTACAGTCGAACCAATAAAGATATTTCAATTATGTTTGAAGATTCTGAAAGATAAAAGACTGTTCTTTAACATAATTGCCGGTTTCGCAAATTCCATGAAGAGTTTTTCTTAAAATCTATGCTGAAGATGAGTAAAATTTTCAAAATTTGATGACGTCATAAATGATGACGTCAGCATTTTCAAAAATTTTCTTTTAATTTTTTAAATTTGTATTATCAATGCCTATCACGTGTCAAAATTTGAAAATGATTGAATAAATAGTTTAGAAGTTATCAGCACTTTAAAATTTTGAGTTTTAAGCGATTTAAGCTGGGTTTTATGTCATGTTTCACAATAAAGTCATAAAACCTGATCTGGACAACCTATGACCCTAAAATTATGCACAAGTACTCGTAATAAGATTTTATTAAAAGTCAGAAAGTTTCAAATCGTTTGAAAAATTTTTCTCCGAGATATAAACAAAAGAACTCCAGCGTGGTAGATTCTACCCCCCCCTGGGGCTAATAGGGTTAAGAAGACTCCACTTTGGAATTTGTTTATGGAATCCCATTCTCAGTAAAAAAAGATTCCTTTCACAGTATAAGACCACGTTCACACGCTACGTTCCGTTTCGTTCCAAAACGAAACGATTCCGAAACACTGTGTGAACGTCAAAATTGGAAACGTCAAAAAAGCAGACGTTACAAAGCAAAACAGATCGAAACGGTTTCGCTCCGCTATTTTCATTGGAACGGAACTGCTCCGTTTTCTTGCTCCGAAACGTTCCGAAATGAGTATGAGCACTTCCTATCCGTAACAATTACCCAACAAATACCACACCGGAGCGATACGAAAGCGTAACGTCTGAACATGGTCTTAGATTTAATAAAAACTTCTGTATTTTCAGGCGCTTCAAGCCCCGCAATACTTTGGCAATCCTGCAGAGTATCCCGACTTTACGGATCACATCACCAATGGTTATTACCTGGAAGACGATGCGTTTGTTCAACGAAGACTTGCGGGACAATGTCCTTTCCTCATTCAAAAAGTCATCACTGAGGGTAAAAAACATCGCACATACGTTTGACTCTTGCTAATTCGAACTATAGAAATAATTTTTAACTGTTTTCCTCTTAATCGGATTATAGAAAGATTCGAATAATATAAGATCGAATTAAAGAGAGCCGGCACTGCAGTGAAAGATATCCGAAAGGGTCCCAAAAAAGGAAACATCTGACGAAAATTGAACACAAAATTTCATCTTTTCACATCACCATTTCTTTTGTTCTCTCTGATTTTCATTTTTCAAATTTCCTGATTCATTATCCTCATTTATTGACAGGTGAGAGAGGGTTCAAGCTGGACGATTTGATGCCTATGTTGAACCAAGACTTTTTTGAGACGTTCGAGATGAAATATTCCGATGAAATGGTCACCATGGAAGAGGTATTTAATAGACTAGTTTATAATCCTCGTAAGACAGTGAATATGGGTAGTGTATGATAATAGGATGGTTGTTAAGGGGTAACATTAGTTTTTATAAAGTACTATTATAGACTAAAATAGACCTTATCGGAGTTTTCTATTTTTCTAAAAAAGCGAGGAATTCCTAAGAGATTTCTATTGTAATACACTTGAAACAATCCCACAATGCATCGCTTTTTCAGAAAAATCAAAAACTCCGATAAGGTCTATTTGTCCCTTCTACTATCTTTTGGTGATTTTCTACAGTGTCCGAATTAGTTTTCTCCAGTCGTTTGGTACCTTCAATCATACATCAGAGTCTTCATGTAGCTCAAATTTCTTTAAAGTTTAAATACATTTTCCGAGCCTTCAGTTAAAGTGAAGTACTCTCTGAACTAGTCTGATTCGCAGACCTAAACAAACCACAGATGTGAATACCAGCAGCCTTTATCTGTTCTACATAACAGTTTTGCGTACCCTGCATGTGTTTGGGTTCTATTAGACTGGCGCGCCAGTCGGGCTGGAACGGTATCACACGGGAGAAGTGAGCGCAGGAGTTAGGTAAGTGTAGGAAGAAATTTTGTCGGCGGCAAGGGCTGAAAGCTGTTAATCAGCAGCCTCTCAGCAACTTTTACTTGTTCTCCTACGCAGCTCCTATTTCAGCAAACGCCGCCGCCTTTATGTTCCCACTCTCTGACATGATTAATCAACAGACTAGTTTGCTAGTCTAGGGTTCTAGAAAAGGAGCTATATGGTTCACTAAAGTTCATATCTTAAAGGATCTTCCTTTCTGTTTCAGGCCATCAATCATCACCGTCTGTTCGTCCTCAATTTACCGAACATGAAGGACATCCAGAATGCACCGGACGCTCACGGTGATCTGTACACCGACCGTAAACTCTCTCCTCTCACTTCACCGATCTCATTCTTTCTGTTGGGAGATGATGGTTTGTTGAAACTGGTGGCCATCCAAAGATATCCCAAATCATGTAAGTAGACCTTTTCTTTTAGCTGAGCGAGACCAATCTTTTCTTTTCACCCTCTAAATTAACAGCTATTCACTTCCTTTTTAACGTTGTCGTTAAGCATCAACGTCTTTGAAGAAAATTGAAAATATCAGTACTTCAAATTCCTTATCGTTCCAGCTTCTGAAGTGTACACACCATCAAGTGAAAAGAACATCTGGTCGTTGGTCAAAGGAGAAGCTGAGCTCGCATCTGACATGTACTGTCAATCAAAAATTCACTTAGGAGGCGTTCATTTCGTGTCCACCATCTATTGTTTGTCCTTTAGACGACATTTAAGCACCAAACACCCTCTCTACGATTTCTTTAAATACCATTGCGAAGGGACTGTCCCTCATATCACCACAGTCTTCGGGACTTTGACCACCCCCAATAGTTTGGGTAGCAAGCTTTACGGAATGGGAAGTGAAGGACTCGTCAAATTAGCCAAACAGAGTTATGATGAGAGAAATTATGAACACTCCACCTTCGACTTCTTCATTAGGGTATGTATTTTTTTCTACTTACTTTGGAGTCTATATGACACACAGGAACACTACTTTGTTCGAGTCACGGAAACTTTTAGATAGGGAACAAAGTTTAATAGGCATTGATTGTTAACTGAAGGGACAAGAAAACTTGTTCGAGTGAAGGAGACATTCGAGTTGTACAGGTGAGAGTTAAAAAGACTCGATTCTGTATACGTAAACTTTATTTTTAGGAAAGTCTCGAGGTGTAGTTTTTACCTTTATAGCGGTAATCGAAAAGAGGGGTAAATCACCGCACTCCATAGCATAGTGAGCTCATTGTGGATATATAGATATGGTTAACCCTAGAATATGCTATCGTCTAAGACAAATCACCATCTAAGAAATAAGCCCAAAGCTGAAGAAAATTCGCAAACAGGCTTTTTTGCTGAAAAGAGTTTACAACTGGTAGAGTTTGTCAGTCTTCGAAACTCTCCCGCCGATTTTTTTCTGTATACCGCCATAACGCCAAACCGCCCTATTTTCCCGCTTTTACTATCACTGTAGACGATAACATCGTCTAGGTTAACCCTCGCCAACCTTCTTTTTGTTTTACCAGGGTCAAGGTTTAGACGATACTCGAATCAAGTATTACCCTTTCCGTGAAGACGCCATTACATTGATGGGAGAGTTCAACATCTTCATTGAAAATCTTCTGAGGCGTTATTATGGATCAAATTCTCATCGCGTCCGCGCGGACAAAGAATTGCAATCATGGGTGAACGAATTGTCCATTGATGGGAAAATTCAACCTGATGGCGGAAAAGGAAAGGTGAGAGAGTGAAGTCATTTGAAATTTATCCCTAGTTTTTGACGTCTAAGAATTAATTAGTCACAGAAGTGAACAATGAATCTGTCAATTGTTTTTAACTTTGGACTACATCACAGAAAAATAGGGAACTTTACCGAGAAAACTTAATTACTACTTACCACAAGTCCTGAAAATTGTTCTTTCGATTCAACGCTGGATGGTTTACCAGCAAATCAACTTGTGATCTCTAAAGACGAAAATTTATCTAATTTATCTACCTTTATCTAATTCCCTTTTTAGGTCATTGCTTTCCCTTCATCTTTCCGTTGGCGAAGTCAGTTAAAGACTTTCTTGCAACGTTTCATGTGGATGAACATTTTTCACACGTCAGCAAATTATTACACACACCGAGATTTCCTACCAGCTTCTCCAAGTAAATTTTACGAACTGAACAATGGAACACAGCTCCCTTATCTTCAAGCACTCTCTGGAAAAGCATACAATGTTGTAAGTACCTTTTGTTGTAGTTAATCTAAATGATAAACTTCTGGGCAACCATTTCTTTGGGATATTTGTAATTACAACTTTCAGTCCTTTCTGCTACTAAAATTTGAGAAAAGAAACAACACAATTTTAATGATTTCGAAATTCAAACTCTGAGTGCCATAGTCGTTTATAATTCATCTAATACAGTAATATGTGTCTTACATGATAATTACGATAATTGTTCCTGGATAAAACCGGTATCAGTTTGTCTTAACGACTGCAATTTGTTATTTTTTGCTTATTTCTCTTTACTATGTCTGAATTAGTCATCTAGCATACTACATTATAAGTGCCCAACTACTCTGTACCAGAAAGTAACGGGGTGGTACAGTCACTTTCGGTCGGGGTTGTGGACGGCGAAATATGTCGTTTTTATGAAATTTGTCGTTCTTTTTGTCTATTTTTAGTAATGCAGGATTCTTTAGATAAACCCCTCCACTCACGTTTATCATTTCTACGGAATTTTGAAATTAGTCCGTAGATATCCGGTCTGTATTTAAACAACTACGATTTTTTTCTTATAGGAATATATGAGATTCGAAGGAATGTTGAACAATTTCCGAGTGAACAGAATTTTCTCATACTGGAAAGACATCACAAACCCGACATACCGACGAATTGTGCGCAAAGCTTTTTATCGTTTGAACACCATCGTCCAAAAGAAGTTAGAAACAAGAAATGCTGAACGTAAAGCCAAAAATCAATTGGGTTATCAAATCATGGAACCAAAATGGCTGACGAATAGTATTCATATTTAAAATATATCTAAAATATTTTTATAAATCTTTATAATCTTTATAGAAATGCTTACCCGGCAGCAAATCTTTGTCTTTAGTTTTGTGTAATTTCTCATTTTCTCATTTTTTTATTCTTGTTATTTTTCCTAAATACTTCATCTGAAAAAAATAGAAAGAAATAAAACGTAAGTTAACTACATCAGGTGTAAACAATATTTTGACTGACTCGAAAGCCCATACCGTCGACCCTGTGTATATCATACCCCCAACCCTCTGTGTGTTACCTATCAAGGAAGAATTTTTCACCAAAAATAATTTGCTCTTTTGAGCTTTTGAAACATAAAATAGGCGTTATTTGAAAAATATCATTTATTTTGTTGAGGTTGCAGTCTCAAACCTAATAATCAGTTTAGTCCTCATTTTGCAACATGCAGATAAGACCTGACCTTCTCAAAAATTACAGTGCTCTGAACTATCTTTTCAACGGTATATTGTGTGTTAAATTTTTCTCGCAACCATTAAATTTTGGGAATTTTAGCAAATTCGTGAAAATCACGAAAAATTCTGGCTGCTAAAATTTCTGACATTAAAGCAATAAAATTAACTGTTAAGAATGAATATGTTAAATCGAGGAATGCATAGGAGAACGAAATCACATCACAATCAAAATGAAAAGCGGATCGGATCGAAAGCGGAACAATTTTCAGGAAATGAGTAGTCTAGCAAGCTAGACGACTAATTCAGACATATTAGAAATAAAGCAAAAAAGTAAATTTTAGTCGTCTATAAACCTTTGTGCACTAACTCCAAACAATAAAAAAAGTGTCAATATCGCAATTAAAATTTTTTCCTGCTCAAAAAAAATTCTTGAAAATAAAATGTGTGTGGATTTGTCTGTTAAAAATGTTTCATTTGAGTTGATTTTATTTTGAGAGTTTCAGGAGTTTGTTATTGCTTAATAAATTTTTTTCTCGCTACGCAAGTTTCTGCGTAGCTAGGCCCGGTATCTATAAGACTGGAACACCGGATTCTTCCAGTCGTTTATACAAACTAAATCCCGTATTATTATTTGTGTTTATTATTAGTATTACATGCATTATAAACGACTCCAGTCTAGGAAATGAGGAAAAAATTAAATTTTCGGACATGAAACTAAACTTCGCAAATCAGTAAAGAAATATCATAGATGTCAAATTCGATATTAATTGGCTTTTCGTCGGCGCGTTGATATATTTGAAACTTTTTTTGGACAACCTCTAAACGGGAATAAGGGTCCATGTTTACGATTTTTGAAAGACCTGTTTTCTACAACAAGGTAGTTTGAAAATTGATGCAAAGTTTATCTTGCTTATCATTTCGATCCAGAGAGGATTCTCATAGTAAGAGACCTGCCATGCTTATGGCCATCTTTTCAAAAGTTCCTTCAATATTTATCGTTTACCTAAGCACTAATCGGTCGATTTGGCTCAATTTCGTCATTATTTCAAGATTTGAGTAATCAAAATAATTTCAATGCCGAGTGAACTTTGGAAAGATTAAGTTCGCACATACGGTCGTTTTTAAATCGATTGCCCCCGGGAATTTCGATGCTTTCAGACTTTTTGTTCTTTAAAAAGGTTCAAAATAGATATACATTTTAAGAATTGAGTTTAGAGCCCCGAAGGGGCTAGAGATGAGTCTTCAACCTTTCTCAAGCAAGAAAAAGTGAAGCCTTAAGATTTGCGCCGCATTTAGAATGACGGATTAAATCTAGCACTTTCTTTGTTATCACGTGGCATATTCTGGCGATATGTTTTACTTTCAATCTAGCGTTTGTGTGGAAACTACGCGGGTCACGCATCTAGGATGGGAAATAAGTGGCTTCATTTCCCATCCAGGAGTCCCGTGTCTAGCCCTTGGGGCTTGGAAATCAATGATTTTAATAGTATATGAGTTTCACCAATACATGTAAACTCGAATGCAGAAGCTTATTTCATTATTCTTTGGTAGAGCACTCACTAAAGTACCAAGGGCCATCAAAAAAATCAAAAAATGGTTCAAATGGCTCTGGGTGGGAGATTGCAAGCCAATACACCCGCTTTATCGCAACGTTAGCTTGCAACACACTTTGGAGTGTAAAAAAAGAGGTTTAGTCTTAATTTTCTAATATCAATTACGCATTAACTTGAAATCGAAAATGGGATTTCGGAATTAATATTTGTATCTTAGGTTAAATAAAGAAAATTATAAGATTATTAAACGATTATTAAATAAGCGATAAATATGGACAAAAAAATCAAAATAAATGATAGCTTGGTTGAAACATTTTCAAATATGGACGCTATTTGTCAGCCATTTTGGTTCCATGATTTGATAACCCAATTGATTTTTGGCTTTACGTTCAGCATTTCTTGTTTCTAGCTTCTTTTGGACGATGGTGTTCAAGCGATAAAAAGCTTTGCGCACAATTCGTCGGTATGTCGGGTTTGTGATATCTTTCCAGTATGAGAAAATCCTGTTCACTCGGAAATTGGCCAGCAAACCTCTGAACATCATATATTGCTGAAAAGGAATTTAATTTTCAAATTAATTATATAGATATGGTATTAACAAAACCCATGCGGCCAAGCGACCAAGCCCTGTAAACGGTCTAAGTTATAACCTAGGATTTGTAGATATAAAACACCCTATTGGTTTACTCAACTTTCAGCTGATAGTTTGAAAGTCTTCAAATGAAAACCACATAATGAGGCCCCCCCAGCGGTTGGCGTGATGGCGTGATGGAGGGTTTTTCGTGGCGTGATGGCGTGAAATTTTGAAAAAAAACGGCGTGATGGCGTGAAAATGAAGTGCCGGCGTGATCGTGAAATCGAGATTTTTTAGGCGTGATGGCGTGAAATTTTCAGTTCAGCGTGATCGTGAAATTATATTTATTAGTTGAATTGTATTTCTATGTCCATTTTAGCCAATTTAGAGGGTTTAAATTTCAAAATTTTCTTGGTCGGCCCTAACTATGGTGGGGCCTCCTATAGATTAGATTTCATTTTAAAACATAAAAGAAACGGTGCAAACAGTTCTATTCATCTGTCATTTATCCTTGTAACTTCTGATTGTTTTTAGCAGTTGCTAGCTAGTCTTCAAAATAAAGTCGAATGCTATGAGAGGGTCGAAAATTGAAATTTTTTCCCGTCAGCGAAAACCATGGTTGCGCTTTCTCCGTAACTAACATTTCCCTCTCTTTCTTAGATGCTTATTCTTAGATGCATCCAAGACATCAGGTCCTTTATTTCAGGAAAATATACATTTGTAGCAAAGCCATAAACAGAAAGAAGCAACAGGTTTATTATGAGGGTGTAACTTAAGCAGATTGATCAAAAGAATCTGTGATGTTTAAACCATATTTTGGAAAAAAAGAGAGTAAATGAGGGCGATTTTAGCCATACTAAATTAAAAATTTCTCCTGTCGGTGCAAACCATGGTTGCGCCTCCTCGTTCCCCTTTTGAAAACTTTTCACGCTAATTCACAATTAATGTACTTTTAAAAGATTTCCATTATTTTTACATGAGTTATTTTTCAAATTGAATTGAAATGGATCCCAAAATAGCACTTTGAACCCTTCAAAATTCAAAAATTTTCTCCGTTACCCAACCATGGTGGGCTTTGTCAATTTACTCAAACCGGTGCCCTTTGATGTGACCAGTTGTCCAACAATGTTTTATATGCATAAGTCAAGATTACGTCATTTTTCCTATCGGAAACACCCGAAAAAACTGGAATTTACCCCTGTGTATTACTAAAAATAGAAAAACAGATGTCAAATTTCTTCCAGATTTTTCGGGTGTTTCCGATAGGAAAAATGATATAATCTTGACTTGCTTACGCGTATGAGAATGCCGATGAAAAACTGATTAACGACCAAGCACATACCTATTTGTGTTTATATATAACAAAAATTATGAGCATGAAAATAAATTTTCTAGGCGTAATGGCGTGAAATCGAAAGAAATTGGCGTGATCGTGAAAATCAAATTTTTCAGGCGTGATGGCGTGAAATCGAAAAAAAATTGGCGTGATGGCGTGAATTTTGGGTCCGCTGGGGGGGCCTCCATAATATACTCACAACATTGTAAAGTTTCCCAGTAAGAGCTTTCAATAAGGGCAGGTCTGTTCCATCTAGATTTTGATAAAGTCTAGTGGGTGAAGTTGGCATGAAATCTCTGTAATCAGGATAATTTGCTGAAGTGTGGAACAAGTTAATCCACAGAAAGCGTTTTAAGAACGTCCTCAACTGATCGCATGTTTCGAACTTTGCTGGAAAACCTTTCATCTAAATGAAATAACAATAGAGATATTGGCTGGGAAGAAGAAGAAGAAAATATAAGCGCGAAAACAAATTTCAGGTGTCGGAAGTGTATTCAAAGAGATACATGTAAGGAAGAAGGTCAAAAATTGAAACTCTTCATTTTTAGCAAAACATTGTCTTGAGTTTCGAGTTTGGTAATACACTCTCAAAGCCAACGCAGACCTGTTACGCACTGGGAAAAAAACCCAAAAATTAAACCCTGGTAAACAAATAATATCCAGTTGAAAAGCTTTAATTTGGAAAATGAGACATGGGTTTGGTGACATTTAAACACATTCCACACCTTTCCTCGCCCAGCATCAGGTTGAACCGTTCCTTCAGGCGACAACTCGTTAGCCCATGATTGTAATTCAGCGTCCCTGTGAATTCTTCCTCTTCTGTAATAAGTCTTGATGATGTCATCGATGAAAGTCTCGTATTCTTTCATAATTTCTTTGACGTCATCACGGAAAGGGTAATATTTAATGTCCTCGTCATCCAAACCGTTACCCTGGAAACGCAAAATATTGGATTCTTTAAAACAAGATTCTAAGGGATAGTTTCAAAGTCGGTAAGAAATATTATGTACGCATTCTAGATCATATTATGAGTAAATTTACAATTTTGCATAAGCCATTTAGTTTAAAAAACTACCCCAGGTCAAATCTTAATAAAGGTAAAACGCCTTTACGCATTGTTCTTACCTCAATGAAATCTTCATAAGTGTTGCTTTCATAATCTCGTTCTGCAAAAGCTTTTTGCGACAAATCAAGAAAACCTTGATTCCCGGTTCCGTAGATGACACTACCCGCAGCATTGGGTGTGGTCAAAGTCTCAAAGACTGTGGTGATATGAGGGACAGTCCCTTCACAATGGTGCTTAAAGAAATCATAGAGGGGGTGCTTGGTGCTCAAATGACGTCTAAAGGACAAACAGTAGATGGTGGACACAAAATGGACTTCTCCGAGATGTATTTTAGCTTGACAATAAAGGTCTGATGCCATCTCAGCTTCTCCTTTAGCTAAAAGCCAATTGGAACTTTCTGGTGTATCAACTTCGGATGCTGGAAAAAAAGAAAAGTTTTAAATACTAGCTTTCAGTTTATTATCTCAGTGCTTTGTAAAGTGATTGTGCGGAAAGAAATCTTTTTTTGTTTTATAGAATTACAATCGAGAAAAGATGTTTTCGTCAGTAGTTACTTGGATCAAGTTTCCTCTTCCACTCAAATCCCATACCTAATCAAAGATAGAGTTCAAACATACTTTGAACAGGATTTCTTTGGATCGCAACTACGTGTAAAAGTCCGTCATCTCCCAACACAAAGAACGATATCGGTGACTTGACGTCAGCAAGTTTGCGATCTTGCAATAGCGGTGCGAATACGTCGGGTACGTTTTTAATGCCCACCATTTCAGGGATGTGAAGTACAAACAATCGGCCGTCCTCAATCGCCTATAAATAAAAAATAAATACAAAGTTTTGAAAAGTTGAATCTTTCTCTATTTGATTTAAGGCAGCACAATAATGACTGGGTTCTAAGAGCCCCCCGAACGGTTTGTGTGATGACGTGATAAGGACTTTTTTGTAGCGTGATTACGTGATTTGGATTTTTTTTTGCGTGATTGCGTGATCAGAGGTCAAAACGTGATTACACGAAACGTAAAAATTTTTTGAGCCATGATACGTGATTTGGACTTTTTGGACTTCGTGATCATGATTGAAGACAAACAATTGTGTCATATCGTGATCAGAGTTACCGCTAGGGGGAGGGGGGGGGCTGTTCTAAATTTATACTCGTCGCGAAAGCAATAGTTTAATAAAAAAGTATTTCTGGAAGAATTAAATTGTAATTACCTGTTCAATAGACACAGATTCTGTAGCAGAATATTTCATTTCAAAGTCTTCAAAGAATTTGGTGTTGACTAAAGGTTTCAAATCGTCCACGTGGTAGCCTTTGCCATCTGTAAGAAGAAATATTTTTCTGTTATTGAATTTAAAAAGAAGATATGGAGGAAGGTTAGCATATGGTAGTGTTCACTTCTTTAAAACTTCGTTGGGGAAAATTTTCGTCGGGGAAAAATTCGTCACTTGCTGGTAGTTGGTAAACGCATTAAGGCCGGGGAAAATTTTCGTCAGGGAAAATATTCGTCACTTATCCAAAATTTCGTCACTTTTTCCCGACGAAGTTTTCCCTGATAAGGGGCATACGAAATAAGAAAAAAAAGAAAAATCATCTCATGAAGATTTCTTCAAGGTACCTTCATCATCAACGACTTTCTTCAAGAAGTAGGGACATTGACCAGTCAATCTTCGTTGAGTAAACGCCTCGTCAGTTTGCCAGTGACCCGTCAAAACATGGTCTGTGATTGTAGGGAATTGCGATGGGTTGGCAAAATATTGTGGTGCTTTTGTCGCCTACACCAAAAGAAGAAGTGAATAATTTATTTTTAAACATGAAATGTCGGAGAGAATAAAACTTCCAGAAATGTTCTAGAAAACTCTCAATGTGATTGAAAAGATAAGTAATATCGGGACACAACAAAATCATTTGTTCAAGTTGTGCAAATAGAAAAGCGCACAGATGAAGAGGACAATTAAGAAAAAGATTTTCTCACCTGAACAGATTGCTGCCATGCTTTATAAGCAATCGCATATTCTTGCGGGCTTTCGAAAGAAGTCGTGTTAAAAGCAGCAGTTAAACCAGGGAAGACGGTGTTTAGCAATATGTTTGTCCACGTTTGAAGAAGCACTAAATGTCTCGATTCAAATGGATCCAAGGCGTAATAATATTTGGTTTCAGATAGATTCTGCGCTAACCAGGGAATCGTTGAAGCCAAAGGAAAATCAATGTTGGTGTTTTCATCGGAAATTTTGTACCAATATCGAGCTCTTGCGATATCGGTCAGTCGCTCTTTCTGACAGTTACGACGTGCACCGACTTTGACAGGACATTCTGATAAAAAAACGAGAAATGTTTAAAAAAATAACGACACTGAATTTTGACTCTTGGGAAAAATAAGATATAAAAAATATGTTTGACCCTTAACGCGTGAACCTTACTTTTGCCCTATTCCCTGTGTTAAGGCGAAAATTGGGCGGATTACGTTAGAAACTTCAAATCACTCACCTCTTGGTATTGAAGTGCGACGAGAAGACCTGTGGGATCTTTTATTCTTCCAGCGTCCCAACACCATCTTTGTTAATTTTGCCAAATCTTCGTCTAATTCTGAAATAGAAACAAAATTATAATCTTTAATACAAGTTGGCTGATAGTTTGAAAATGTTCCACATACTAATGATTAAAAGAGTTAACTATCGTCACGCATGAAAATATTTCTCCTTTTTTAGGCCTGGGGAAAGACGTAAATTAAACAACACTTACTCGTTTCATCCTGGTGAAGTGTGGAATGACATTGTGCTACCACCACACATGCAAGTAGCAGGGTTACAACCTTCATCTTGTCTAAAAATAAATCCGAAAACTCATACAATAGAATGTCGGTAAAGTGTTTCAGAAGAGTGATAATATTGAATTTTGAATAAATACAAGTCAATCAAAAACAGAACATACCTTGAAAACCAACTTCTCTGAAATGGATTTGAAATTTTGTACTGAATTCAATTCAAATCCTTTTTATCTGTTTTGCCAATTAACATTGAACGCGAAGACACTTCTCCTAACCGCCTTTTTGTTGTTGAAAAAATGTTCCTTTCTGCAGAGATGTGGTTTCGAAAGGATTGTTAAGCCGGAAGAACGTGTTACCCGAACAACAAAAAGATATCACGATTAATTATCTCTGGAGGTCATTAAAATAATTACCTCTGAAAGAGGAACACTTTTTTTTTAAAGGTATCCCAATATCATTCTGTAATTATTTTGTTTTGACGCAGAACGTTTCGCTCAAAGCACTGAAGTTTGCATTATTCTATTACCCTGCTAAAAAACCCACCTCTTTCTATGTTGAAATTCCAAGCGATATTGTCATAAACGGGAACATTTTACGATAAGGAATGCAAAACTATCATGAACGGAGAACTTTTTCCAGGTTGAATTTCATCGTAAATAATAGTTTTCCTTGCTGTCAAGAAATACTTAAGGAAAGTTTACATTCTCAGAGATGTAAAAATTTCAATCCCCAATTTTCCTTGCTGTCGGCTTCTTGAAAACGTTTTACGTTTTTCCCAAAAAAAACTATTTGGCAAAGGATGCAAATCTATCATTAGTAAATCTTAGAGAACATACAGCAACGAAGAACATTTTTCAAAAGCCATCTGCTAAATTTTGCGCATCAGTAGGCACTGCGTGAAATTGGGGAGTTTTCTCATTTTCAGCAATGTTGCTGGCTTCAATGGATTTTACAGAAGAACTGGTATGATTTTTTTGATGATTGAAAAAAGATCTGAAATCTTGATACATTAAAAGAACATTCAAAATATTTGGAGCCTCCGGTTTTCAGTTTAAAGCCTAAAAATGTTCTTAACCTGTTCTTATTATCACCATTTTGTGAGTATTTTTGTCTACTTTCCTACAAAAATAGGAGTGTTCTGAACTTGTTCTTAATACTGTATTTTGGCCATCGAAGCTTTATGTTCTTAATGTTTGTTCGTATAAAAAAAACGTGTATTTGATAAAATAAATGTTGTTTTACCGCATATCCGATACGCATAATTGGAAAAAAGTGATGGTGAATAGTCAATCGAGAAAAAAAAACGAGGTATTCTCGAAAAGGAAGATTTTTACCAATACATCATTACTTGATTAGTCATTAAGAATACATTACTTAATTAGTTATTAAGAACATAATTTGCAATGCTAAACAGGAAGATTTTTCCTCACCCACAATTATCCAAACACAATTTACGAATTATAATGAAAATTGTTGTCATGAAAGCTGATGAGAGAAAATAAAAATTGTTGACTTTTTTGTAAGAGTGAGGGTAATTGAGTTTTTTAAAGCGCCCCGAATGATAAATAAGAATATTCAACTTTTTTAAAGCAGGACAATTCAAAGCTTTAAAATTTGCGAAGCATTAACTAGACTATGTAGAGTCTACTTCTGACTGAACTTTGCTTTCTGATGATTTTGATAGCGAGTCCAGTGAAGTAGACTAGGGATATTGCGATCTTGAATTTTTTTACCTTCGTTTTCAAAAATTACAACAAAACAACAAACCAATGAAATATATTGAAACCCCTAACTTAACTTAGGGTTCACAGCGCTATGACAAATAAAAAGTATAGTAAAAAACGAAAACATTAAGTGCAAATGATAAACTAAATATAACTATCAATAACATTTTTCCATTCCACACGATTCAAAGCTTTCCCATACCACTCACATTTCAATATACCAACTTTATTCAAACTTTTGTAAACTCCACGCCCATACGTGAATTCAGGGGCCCCGCGTGGGCGCCTTTCGCTAACCCAGCATGTCAGCATCTTACGGGGCAAACGATCAGAGGGCATTCGGGTTACGTGCCCTAACCAGCGTAGTTGGCGACGTGTAACATATACATCAATAGAGAGCAAACCAGTGCGCTCAAGCAATTCAGCCGTCGAAATTCGGTGGGATCTCACATGATTTAAGTTAACACGGCATATGGTGCGGACACAACGAGCATGAAAAACTCTCAACTTTCTATAAACAATTTCAGTAAGGCACCAGTGCTCAGAGCCATATAACAAAATCGCCAGAACAATGCCTTCGTAGACAGATTTTTTTGCTGCGAACGAAACATTAGTAGAACGGAATAAACAATTTCTCAAAGCTCCAAACGCACTGCTGGCTGCTTTTATTCTCGACTCGACGTCAAGGGTATCTTTACAATCACGCGATAGGATTGACCCCAGGTAACAAAAACGATCGACGATCGGCATATGGGATGCATCATCGATTTTGACATTACCAAGATTCGTATTATCGAAAGACAGGGGATCGGTATAGGTTTGGTTCGGAGCAGAAACAAACAAAATTTCAGATTTAGAGCTTTTCTCTTCGGTACCAACATGGATTTCTAGACCGAATCTTAGAAAATGCTTGACTAGTGGTGGAAGGTAGGTTTCGACAGAGCTTCTTGATGTGAATAGAACTCCGGTATCGTCAGCATACTCAGAGTCCGGTAACGAAAACTGTTCACATTTTTTAGTTGAAGGTCGTCTACCGGTTAGGATATCGTCAAACTTGGTGTGAAAGATACAGACTTCTCGTGTGTGAGTGGTTCTCCAAGATATCATTACAGCAGCAAGGTAGAAAATGAAAAGGAGTGGACCCAGTATATCACCCTGTTTGACACCAATTATACTTTCGATCCTTTTAGTGATGTCATTTACAACAAACTTAACTTCCACATTTGCGTGAAGTGATTTAAGCAGACGTACAAGTTTATCAGGGACACCAAAAATATATAACACTTCCCAGAGAAGCTCGCGCGGTACTCGATCAAAGGCTTTGACCAGGTCGAGAAATAATATCCAAGTCTCTTGGCCATGTTCCCTGCGCTTTTTCATTGCCATTTTTACTGTGAAGATCCCGTCAACACATCCACGCCCAGGACGAAAGCCGCACTGGGGTTCATGGTCAAGGATCTGCTACCACCTCAAGCAAAGCCAAAAAATGGAATTGGCCAAATTACACCGGGCTCACATCAGCGCCATTCAGTTTATCAAAAAGCTATAAGTCCCCGGGCTACGCATTAACATTTCTTTGTTTTTAGCGGCATATTTTTCGAAACCGGGCGATGGGTTTTACTTTCAATTTGGCGTTTACGTGAAAACCACGCGGGTCACGCATTTTGGACGGGAAATAAGTGGCTTTGAAATCAATGGTGAAGGCATCCAAGCTCCCGCGGCCTCTTTCTTAATCCCCACGTCCAATGTCTATTGAACATAAAGCATGAGTTTTAATCACTCTTAGCCCTCGCTTACAGACCAGGTTCCTGATTCAATTGATAATACTATGATAATGTTTATTCAATTTATCCAAGAAAATTAAATAAATCCACTCCACTTTTTTGATCTTACTGGTATTTACACTAGGTAGTTTGATTGAACAGGTTTTTTTTCGTTTTTTTTTATTGAAGAGTAATCATTTAAATCAGTTTAATCGATCAAAATCAAGTTAAAATGGTAAAAGATAAAGGCCACTTTGATGTTGAAAATGCAAAATTATGTCCCTTATAACACCGGCTCTCAATCTACTGCGACCAAAAAATAACGCTAATATCAGCCAGCGTAAAAAAGGACTGAGAAAGTATCAAAGTTATTGTTGGGGAGTCTTATAATAAGTAGCTTTCATATCCCATAGTTCAGGAGATACCAAGATATTCTCTGAGACATTTCGGTAGATTATCATTCAGAAAGGTGTCACTGAAACTTCTCAAGCAAGCCATTCGTGCGATATGTTTCAAGGAGATTTTCAAATGATTATATGGTGGAGTTACTTTCGCAAATTGTAGCACACTGTTTGGATTTCGGAATGCTATCTCCTGCATGTGTAAATTGAATGAAAAGTCACCAATCCATCTCTTGAAATCATGAATTATACTTTGTTCTCCCGATCCAAAATCATACAAATAAATTGACGCGAATCGTTTGTTTCCTCCTGGAGTGACTTGAAGGCCAGTGATGAAGTACTGCCCAAAACATTCCACAACTTTGTTGAAAAAGATATGTTTTCCTTGGTAAAGCAAATTGATTATTTTCAATGGGATAACCTCATTTTTGCTGTTGACTTGAAAGAATTTTAAGCTTTTTACCCTCGTTTTGATATCGCTCAAGTGCATAAAGAATACAGATTTTGACAAATGGTACAACATTTGATCCTCGAAAGTCTCTTTTTCATCATCAATAGTCACTCGTTCAGCCAGAACTTGATTTCCTGAAAAATCGAAACCATATAAGAACGGACCATATAATCATAGTCGTGGATAAAAATTCTCTCCGAACTAATATCTATGGACAGCTGGAGATCTATGTGGGATGTGTCGAATGTACCGGGTTCGAAACTAAGCTCAGTACAATTACTCAGCACAACACGCTTGAAATGTGATAGCTTTGTCTTGTCCATTAAGACAATATCAGCCACAAAATTAAAACCACCGGTAGAAACAAGCACCATTAAGGCGTAACCATATTCTTTGGTTTTTCCCTGCCAAAAACATTGGATGCACTGCAAAGCTTTATATGGCTCCAGTTCAATGACACAATCCTCCGTTTCTTGAAAAGTGGTTGATACAATACTTCCTGGAGGAGCACCTAAAAGGTGTTTCATGCTTCCACTATGTAATATCAAAGGTTGGCTCCCATCTTCCAAAGTCGAAGGCTTCTCAAACACAAACCAACGATTAAGTGAAGCGTTATAGGGCCAATCACATTCTAAAAAATTAGAATCGTTCCACGTTGGTAATTTAATCAAACTCATTTGTAATTTAGCTGTTTCCTCATTGAATGAATAAACAGCGATGACATGATCATCTGTGCTGTCCCATGGCCTGGTATATGAAGTATAATATCTTCCAGAGCTGTCAAAGCCACACACAGTTCGGTATACGGGCGGGTCAAGTCCAGTCCACGTTTCTTTTGTCTCTACACATTCGGTGAGATGAGGTGGTAAGAACACTTGCCGTGGGTAAGCCAACATTCCTTTTTTGATATTTGAGGATTATCTTAACTCGTTTGCATTTTTATTCCTGAAAAAACAAAAACAGATTATACGATGGCGAAAGTGTTAAGAACAAGTTAAGAACATTTTAAGGCTTTGGCGACTTTTAAACACCCGATTTCTTAGGAAAACGGACAAAAATACTCAGAAAATGCTGAAAATAAGAAAATAAGAACATCTTAAGAACATTTTTTGGCTTAAAATCAAAAAAGTTAAAAGCATCAGAACATCCGAAGACTTCAAAAATTTTGGATGTTCTCATAAAAAGAAGACGTGTATGGACTGGAGCATAATAGGTCATTCTTCAGTAGCCTAGAAATCTAAGCTAGTTTGATTCAGTCACTTGGATAAATCTGATGGTTAAGTTGTGACTGAATAACTAGTATTCCAAGGCAAACTTAAAATCCGTAAATATAAAAAATCTTTAAAGCGCCGAAAAACGCTATATTGCCATAAGCCGTGTGTCCTAGCCTTGTGAATACGGGCTTAGTTAACTAGGCTAATTCTTCAGTACCCTTGACAATAAATAATGGATTGATTTTTTGGCCTATTCCACAGAAAAATTAGCCTGTACCACCCCGAATGCCAACAGGCGATTTTGTCTTTTCTGCAAAGAAAAGTTTGGTACAAGTTCCAAAGAATGTATTTAGAGAATTGAGAGGGGTTACGCAAATGAAGACAGACAAACATTTTCATTGAAAGACTGACATGACAGGCAAGACTTGCAAGGTAGAAAAGTGCGTAAAATATCGATGAATTTAAAAATTTCGTAGTCATGATTGATACCACGAGATAGAAAATGATATTAAGAGATTTACAAATTATGATAGGATATACAGTCATTGAAAGCGGAGAGTCTAACCTAAGATAGAGTGGTCTACCAGTTGTCATCAAACATCATAAAAGATGCGCCCAAGAGATGAAAATTTTCACAATGTCCAGAATTGAAAATTAGATTTAAGTCTCAGACACAAAAAATGGCACCTGTTTGTGTAATTTACAGACCAGAATAGCAGGTTTGCAGGTTAAAGTGATTTTTTAAAAACCTTTTTAACAGTTTTTTTACTCTGCTTAAAGCTTTCAACAATACGTCAATGAATTAATTTTTGCTGGAGAATTTGATCGCTGACACTTGATTGATGTTCGAGGAATGATTTTTTATAAATTCTTTTCCCTAACTTTCTCAGATTTTTGATGGACACTACACAATTTTCGCAGTGACTGCCGGGTGTGCCAGAAATAAATTAGCTTCTTGGATTTGATATTGTAGACAGTAGAAAAGAGATTTTTCAAAGTTTTTTTTCGGAATCAATCAGAAGAAACTTAAAATTTGGTGTATTACTTCTTAATTTTACTGCATTAGTTTAAAAGTTATGTTCAAAAACTTAAAATGTCAATTCTAAAAAATCGATTTCATGCATCAGGAAATGTATTTCCATTATGTAAAAAGCACTTATTTACAAGGTTAGGCATCCCTGTAAATACATTCCATCATCTGTGAATCGAGATGAGCTGCAACAGTTTTGTGCAACTTTTGCAACTTCAAATTTTGTGAAAGTGAAACTCTCACCTTTCTCAACGATATGATGCACACACAGGAAAACTTTTGGAAATTCTTGGAAAGATGTTGAAAGATTTGTGGGGGTTGAAGCATTCTGCATCTTGCCCAAGGGGAAAAAACAATAGAGGTAAAGAAAGCAGAGTGTTACAAGGAGTAAGACTTTAAAATGTTTTGGCCTGCAAGTCCTTTCTCTCATAAATCGATACCCTTGTTTTTAGCCTTTTGACAATTTTTAAAAACTAACATTTTAGGTTTTTGAACATAACTTTTGAACCGATGAAGCAAAATTAAAAAGTAATACACAAAATTTTAAGTTAGGCTTTCTCTGAACGATTCCGAAACAGTCTTTGAAAAATAATGTTACTGCCTGCAATATCAAGTCAGCGAGGGTTACTTATTTCTGGCACACTCGGTATATATAAAAAAATTGTCAGAAACTTTGTTTTAAATTTACTCTAAATTTTGCGTCATTTCAAGCGAGTCCAAGATATTTACTGAGACATTTCGGTAGATTGTCCTTCAAGAATTCGTCATGAAAACTTTTCAAGCAAGCCATTCGTGCCATATGTTTCAAGGACATGTTTAAATGATCAAAAGGAGAATTCACTTTTACGAAGCGTAGATAAGGGCTTGATAAATACATCAAACTTGCTGTTGGGTCAAAAAGCGCTATTTCCGCCATATGCCAATTAATTGAAAAACCGTAAATTTCTCTTCTACAATCGTACCGGATCATCAGTTCTCCTGATTTGAAGTCGTACAAACAAACCGAATGAAATGGTTGGGAGCCTGCTTCTGAAGTGACTTGAAGGCCTTCGACAAAAAATTGATCAAAACATCCAACGACTTTGTGTAAAATAATATCGTTTCGTCCATGACACAAATTAATTCTTTTCAATGGGATGACCTCATTTTTATTGTCGACTTGAAAGACCTTTATGCTTTTTGCCTTCGTGTCAACGTTCTCCAAAAAAACATAGAAGATCGAGTTTGACAAATGATATAAATCATTAAAATTCTGAACACCTTCCCTTTCGGAGATTGTGACTTCATAATCCATAAGGCGATTTCCCTCAAAATCAAAACCATATACCATACCATATTCATAATTATGAAGGTAAATTCTCTTAGAATTCATATCTAGCGATACACCAGAATTATGGAACGCAAACGTTCTAGGTTCGAAATCCATTTCAGTGCAACTGCTCAACACAACACGTTGGAAATGTGAAAGTCTTTTTTCGCCTATTAAAACGATGTCAGCCACAAAATTGTAACCACCAGGAGATACAAGCACCATCAAGACGTAACCATATTCTTTGGTTTTTTCCTGCCAAACACTATGGATGTAATGAAAAGCTTTATATGGCTCCAGTTCAATGACACAATCCTCCGTTTCTTGAAAAGTGGTCGATACAATACTTCCTGGATAAGCATATAAAAGGTGTTTCAAGCTTCCACTGTGTAATATCAAAGGCTGGCTCCCATCTTCCAAAGTCGAAGGCTTCTCAAACACAAACCAACGATTAAACAAAGGATCATACGGAAAGTCATATTCATTATAGCGCAAGTTCCATGATGGTAATTGAATTAAACTCACTTGTAGTTTATCTGTTTCCTCATTGAATGAATAGACGCTTATGATATTGTCACCTGCTTTATCCTCAGCTCCGCAATATACGGTGTAATATTTCCCAGAGCTGTCGAAGCCACTCATACTTATTTGCTGGGGGCGGTCAAGACCAGCCCACATTTCTTTTGTCTCAACACATTCGGTGAGATGAGGTGGTAAGAACGATTGACGTGGGTAAGCCAACATTCCTTTTTTGATATTTGAGGATTATCTTAACTCGTTTGCATTTTTATTCCTGAAAAAACAAAAACAGATTATACAATGTAAGGTGTGATCTACACGTTCTTTTCTATAAAGAACAAACTATATAAGAACATGAAGCTTCAATGGCCAAAGTGTTAAGAACAAGTTAAGAACATTTTAAGGCTTAGGCGACTTTTAAACACCCCATTTCTTAGGAAAACGGACAAAAATACTCAGAAAATGGTGAAAATGAGAAAATAAGAACATGTTAAAAACATTTTTAGGCTTAAAATTAAAAAGGTTAAGAACATCCGAAGGCTTCAAAAATTTTGGATGTTCTCATAAAAAGAAGACGTGTATGGACTGGAGCATAATAGGTCATTCTTCAGTACCCTTGACAATAAATTATGGATTGATTTTTTGGCCTATTCCACAGAAAAATTAGCCTGTACCACCCCGAATACCAACAGGCGATTTTGTCTTTTCTGCAAAGAAAAGTTTGGTACAAGTTTCAAAGAATGTATTTAGAGAATTGAGAGGGGTTACGCAAATGAAGACAGACAAACATTTTCATTGCCTAAAGACTGACATGACAGGCAAGACTTGCAAGTTAAAAAATTCGTAAAATATCGATAAATTTAAAAATTTCGTAGTCATGATTGATACCACGAGATAGAAAATTATATTAAGAGATAAACAAATTATGATAGGATATACAGTCATTGAAAGCGGAGAGTCCTTTTTTATGAATTATAAAATTGTATAAAATGGTTATTTTAAAAGTGTATAAATATTATGAAAATAATAAATAATTTTTTGCAAAATCCGAAATTTAAATATAAGATGGCATGGAATGAACCCCCCCCCCAGCCCGCAGGGGGGGGGGGCTATAACCAACATCTTCCTGAAAAGGCTGGGGGCTGGATTTTTTTTAAATTTCAGGGGGTACCTATGAACTCTGGGGGCACCTAACTTTTATACAGTAAGGTCTGGGGGCTGGGGAACTATATTTTATATCTTGCTTTTATCTAACTATCATTATTCTTTTTAATTATAAAAATATACAATTTTTTCATTTCTTGACATATACTCAAGTCATAGAGGGTACCAATCACAGGGGGTACCTACTAACGTCTGTTGTTTGGGGGTACCTAAAATTCAGGGGGTACCTATTTTCTTAGGAGTACCTAAACCCCTGGTCCATGCCATGGATTGGGAATGATAAGATACTTTCATAATAGAATTTGATTGATTCAAATGACCACGTAAAAAATATTCTCTCTTTGCAGTGAACTTTCTCAAATTGAATTGATCCCTTTTTATCTGGCTGGGGAGATAAGATAAGTATTAATTTTTATAATGCGTTCTATCAAATAACTTGATAAATTCTATCAGAAGTTAAAAGGTCAAAAGCGAGCCATAAAAAATCTTCAACCTAAGATATATAACCTACCAGTTATGCTAAACATTACAGAAGTTATGCGCAAAAGATGAACATTTTCAAAGTGCTAGAATTGAAAATTAGATTTAATTAAGGACTTATTTACAAGGTTAGGCATCCCTGTAAATACATTCCATCATCTGTGAATCGAGATGAGCTGCAACAGTTTTGTGCAACTTTTGCAACTTCAAGTTTAGTGAAAGTGCAACTTTTACCTTTCTCAACGATATGATGCACACACCTAGGAAAACTTTCGGAAATTCTTGGAAAGATGTTGAAAGATTTGTGGGGGAGAAGTAGATTTATGACAGAGCTGGCACATACAGAAGGTGAGTGACACTACAGAAAGTGAGTGACACTACAGAAAGTGAGTGACACTACAGAAAGTGAGTGACACTACAGAAAGTGAGTGACACTACAGAAAGTGAGTACACTACAGAATGTGAATGACACCTGTGAACTTATTCTTTAGGTAGTGCTGGAGGTGTTGAATTTGACCCATGTGTTGCAATTTTAGAAACACTCATTGGTCGAATTCCGGTGTTTTTGGGTGTTTCCGATAGGGAACATGACTTTAATGCTTTTATAGATAACCAGAAAATTATTTACAACTTGAAACTTACTCTGTGATGACACTCACTTTCTGTTAGGTGTCATTCACGTTCTGTAGTGTACTCACTTTCTGTATGTGCCAGCTCTGTCATAAATCTACTACCTGGGGGTAGAGGTATTCTGCATCTTGTTTATGCCCAAGGGAAAAACAGAAGTAAAAAAAAACAATAGAGATAAAGAAAACATAGAGTGTTACAAGGAAAAAGACTTTGTACTTTAAAATGTTTTGGCCTGCAAGTCCTTTCTCTCATAAAACGATACCCTTGTTTTTAGCCTTTTGACAATTTTTTAAAATTGACATTTTAGGTTTTTGAACATAAATTTTGAACCAATGAAGTAAAATTAAAAAGTAATACACCAAATTTTAAGTTAGGCTTTCCTCTGAATGATTCCGAAACAATCTTTGAAAATCTTTCTGTTACTGCCTGCAATATCTAGTCAGCGAGGGTAACTTATTTCTGGCACACTCGGTATATACAAAAAATTGTCAGAAACTATTTTATTTTAAATTTAGTCTAAATTTTGTGTCATTTCAACTCAAGCGAGTCCAAGATATTTAATGAGACATTTCGGTAGATTGTTCTTCAAGAATTCGTCATGAAAACTTTTCAAGCAAGCCATTCGTGCCATATGTTTCAAGGACATCTTTAAATGATCAAAAGGAGAATTCACTTTTACGAAGCGAAGATAAGGGCTTGATAAATACATCAAACTTGCTGTTGGGTCAAAAAGCGCTATTTCCGCCATATGCCAATTAATTGAAAAACCGTAAATTTCTCTTCTACAATCGTACCGGATCATCAGTTCTCCTGATTTGAAGTCGTACAAACAAACCGAATGAAATGGTTGGGAGCCTGCTTCTGAAGTGACTTGAAGGCCTTCGACAAAAAATTGATCAAAACATCCAACGACTTTGTGTAAAATAATATCGTTTCGTCCATGACACAAATTAATTCTTTTCAATGGGATGACCTTATTTTTATTGTCGACTTGAAAGACCTTTATGCTTTTTGCCTTCGTGTCAACGTTCTCCAAGAAAATATAGAAGATTGAGTTTGACAAATGATATAAATCATAAAAATTCTGAACACCTTCCCTTTCAGAGATTGTGACTTGATAATCCATAAGGCGATTTCCCTCATAATCAAAACCATATAACATACCAAAATCATAATTATGAAGGTAAATTCTCTTAGAATTCATATCTAGAGATACACCAGCATTACTGAACGCAAACGTTCCGAGTTCGAAATCCATTTCAGTGCAACTGCCCAACACAACACGTTGGAAATGTGAAAGTCTTTTTTCGCCTATTAAAACGATGTCTGCCACAAAATTGTAACCACCAGTAGAAACAAGCACCATTAAGACGTAACCATATTCTTTGGTTTTTTCCTGCCAAACACATTGGATGTAATCAAAAGCTTTATATGATTCCAGTTCAATGACACAATCCTCCGTTTCTTGAAAAGTGGTAGATACAATACTTCCTGGAAGAGCACCTAAAAGGTGTTTCAAGCTTCCACTGTGTAATATCAAAGGCTGGCTCCCATCTTCCAAAGTCGAAGGCTTCTCAAACACAAACCAACGATTTAACAAAGGATCATACGGCAAGTCATATTCATTATAGCGCAAGTCCCATGATGCTAATTGAATTAAACTCACTTGTAGTTTATCTGTTTCCTCATTGAATGAATAGACGCTTATGATATTGTCACCTGTTTTATCCTCAGCTCCGCAATATACGGTGTAATATTTCCCAGAGCTGTCGAAGCCACGCATACTTATTTGCTGGGGGCGGTCAAGACCAGCCCACATTTCTTTTGTCTCAACACAATCGGTGAGATGAGGTGGTAAGAACGATTGACGTGGGTAAGCCAACATTTCTTTTTTGAAAATACTCTGAACTTTATTTCATATTTATTATCACTAAAACAGAGAAAAATACAAAATAGACAGTTAACTCTCACTTATTCAAATTAGAGTGGGGAGTCCAATCTGTACCAATTATATACAGAGAGATTCAAATAATTGAAATTATTTTTTTAAGTAGGGTTTTCACTTGACAGGAACTGAGTATTTGTTCCAATTAAAGAAAGAATCCAATAATTAATATAATTTCCAATTAGCGAGAGTATCTGTATCTGAACTGTATCCACTGTAACTGAATTTCATATAAAGAAATGCTTCTCTGAGAAATATTAGCTTTATTCAATGCTCAATTGACCTAATGACTAGTGTCATAGGAAGAAGAAGAGTTGGTATTTTCATTCTAAATCTTGTCATTAAATGTACTGATAAGAACGAATTACTAAAATACTAATCATCATTATCATTTTTCTTTTGTTCAACCTCTACAGTTATAAAACAAGCTGAATGCCAAAAGATTTCACAAGAAAATTATTGGATTTTATCGATTTTTAGTAAAAAGTTAAAAAATGATCTAATTAAACTTTACAAAAGTAAGATGTACGCATAGACTCTCATAATCCCAAATTAAACCATACAAAAGGAGATTCTTTCTTGTTTTTTTGGGTATTTATACAGTCAATTCCTGTTTTACGGTGGTTTCAGCTGTCTCGTTCAAAGAAACAGCATTCTGTGCAGTTTTATTGAATTCTTTGCCTAACTGCTCAATGACACTGGTTAAGTATGCGGGGAGTGCTTTGAAAGGAGTCGTGGAAGGTGTGAAGAAATGATGACTTCTGCGTGCTAACAGACGAAGTGCTTTCCATTGGAAGTTTGGTTTATTCACGATCTTGTATTCGTCCTCTATACCGGCTTCTGGATCTGCTTGTTCAACTGCTTCCTCGAAGAAAGGTTCCAGCTGTGGAAGGAATTTCAATCTACTCTCTGCTTTGCATGCCTCCATGTTATCTGACAAATGAGAAACAAAAGATGACTAAGTATTCGAAATAGAAGCTGTCCATCAGGCTTGATATTAATTTGGAGTAAAGCCTCATTGGATATAGACAGTAATCTCAAAACTTAGCCATGACCACCAGGTTTTAACAGAAAAATCTTACTTAAAGATATAGTGGTCAAGCTAAAAGTTTTTAACCGCTTTAAAAAATTTCAAACTTACCTGGACAGAGGTTCCATAATTTGGTGAGTTCAGGTGTACCAAGATTGATCTTTTTCTTTGTGTTATTTAAGAATTCATCTCCTACACTTCTCTTCACACCTCGTGTCTTGACCATTCGTTTCCCTCTCATCACCTCTCGGACCTGAGGCTTTGGTGCAGTCAGCTTCTGTTCAGCTTTGGCAAAGGATTGGCAGCCTTCGTTCTTCCAAGAAATCCAGTTCTCCTCACGAGTTAACACGTGTCGGACGACGTTTGCAAATTTCTTTCCTTTTGGAGGTGTATCGTTTATAATGCCATAAACACGATCAACCAACTCGTGAACCCAGAGTGATTGTTTCTCAAGCAGTTTATAATTGGCTTGTGTTTTAAACTTAACCTCGCCTGTCAAATACTGACACAAAATCAAGATTTGGACAAGGAAATATCGACGAAAATTACTATCATTGATTTGAAGGTCCAACAACTTTTCGTTGGTAAGATATTTAGGGAAATAATCTGCGTTCCCGCTTGTGCTCATAATGTCAGCAAATGTAACGTCGTCAACTGCATTGGATCCTCCTTTGCTGCGTTTCTTTTCGTTGTATTCGATCTTGTAGTTCTCAAACACATTCAGAATCTAAAATTCAAAAAGTATGATAACAGTTGAAAATGCTAAAAAGACAAACAAGAAATTAGCCTACAATACTTTGAGCTGCAGGAGTTTGGTTAAACTGCCATTTAAAAACACTCAAAGCAGATAAGCTTTCAAGCACTTATAATCTCGGAACAGATTCTGATATTCTGCGCATGACACGCATTCACTCAAGAGAATCTGCCCAGGTTGGTGCACCGCTTTGATCTTTTCTCAAAATTACTGTCAAGCTATTTAAAAATTCTTCTCTGACTCTTTATCCCTTTAGGCATCTATTCCTTAACTTTTTATGCAAAATATCTCAAAGAGCCTAAAATGAGACCCCTCCCCCTCCTCTTATCTCAAGATTAAAGTTGTGCAATAAAGTTGGAAATTTGACCAGTAATAGATATTGCTAAATAAAGATGATTTGCGAAATTTTTGGTCATCCATCATCCACACTGTTCAAATTTCACGAAACAATATAAGTCCAATAAAAATTTTTCAATCAAGGGAGAGGAGGGGGCTTTGTGCCTCCAAGATACGTGAAGGGTTAAAAGTCCTATAACTGTTGCTATACTAGGTAACCTAGACCATACTTACTTCAGTAACATAGTTCTTGAACTTTTTCCATCCCTCTGGTTTGAAGCATTGGTTAGGCTGCCTGAAAAAATCCTGAAGGAACCAAAATCGATAATATAGATTGAAATCAATAGGACTTGCAACCTCTGGGATGTCAGTATCGTTATCATCAAGGAGAGCCTCCATATTGAATTCCTCTTTGTTTTTCTTGTAAACAGTCAAGTTTTCTGTGTGAAACTGACTCATAATGTTCAATGCTGATTTCTCTTCCACTGGGAATAAACAAGCTAAGAACAGTTGAATGCGACCACAAAAGATAGTGTTCAGAGATTTTGAAAGTCTTCGAAGGATATCATTGCACATGCGCAATAGGTGATTTTTACCAAGTTTGAAAAAAGGTTCAGCTGTCCATATCTTAACATTGTCCTCTACAAAATTGAAAAGTTTTTCACATTCAGTCAATGTTAAGGCATCAAAAATATCACTCATCAATGTGATTGGAAGGTAGGATGTGCACTTGTTTTGTTGAGCGTGGAGAATAATCATATTCAATGAATTTTGGAACAATGTGATTTTCTCAAATGATGTATCTCCATTCTTGACAATTTCCATGTCTGTGCCATCTTCGTTTTGATGGCCGACAACAACACAACTATCTGTTATCTTACCAGCAATGAATTGTCGGAAAGCTTGATCTAACGCTGATTTTTTATCTGCATCACCACCAGTGCAATCATTCCACGTTTCCTCTATGACCTTATCACAATCATCGTTAGCTATCGAACGAATTGCTGACAGAAATTTTTCAACCGTCTCCACAAAATTTATTCCACTTGCCATTATCTTTTTTATATCTAATTTCTAAATATTGAAGAAAAATAAGACTTTAATCAGAGTTAAATTAGCTCATTATTCACTCAAATAAAGTGAAATTGGGGAGTTTTCTATCATGTTACATCTAGCCTGTAGTGCCATACACCTTTTTGTTTTGGTGGTACATATTTTTAAATGATTAAATTAGCCAAAATTTCCCAACCCCCTTTCTTTGATTCCCCCTACATTCCCATCCCCCAAGACTCTTAGGCAAATCTTGGTACCCCCCCCCCCATACAAAAGCTATTAAAAATATGACTATGACTTTAAAGATTTTTTTTGTTGATTTATTGTTTCAAAAAAAAAGACTCGTTAAATTAAAAGCTTTTGTCAAGTGCTGCTTAAAGTATGTCTAAAAAATATGTGAACACTTAAAAAATTTGTGCCGGTTTATAGGCTTTAACAGAATTTAAGGAAAAAATTGTCAGTTTGACGGAATCGGATACCCCCTAAAATGACTTGATTCATCATGCTTTTTAAGGGGGGGGCCTTTAAGTATGATGAATCGAGTCATCTTAGTGCGGGAAGTGGAAACGCAAAACAACGGTAGGCCATACACTGTATTCCTTCTTGTGGTTCTCTTGCTTTTCGAAATTATATGGAATGGAATATAAGGATATAGTGACTTCCGGGGGCACAAAATGGTTGGCTTCTAGGGGGAAGTGAATCTTTGTACTGTTAGACTTTCTAGGACTACTGAAATTAAAATGATGAACGTGACCCTACATGGGACTTGTGGAGGTTAAAAAAGGTACTCTGACCTGGTGCATCCCCATAACCCATTTTGCTCTTGAAGAATGGGCAGGTCTAAAACACCTAATACTTACTACCTAATACTTACTACCTAATACTTAATATTTACTATATATACCTCAAAATCGCTGGAAAATACCTTTAAAATAATCAGCATGCCAAACATGACCAAATCTGAAATTTTGGTGTTAAAAAAATTTCAAGTTTTTGTCTTACAGCGTTTTGAAGACATGAAAATATTTTCTCTCTTTTTTCTCTTCACTTCATTTTCCCGCGCTTTTTCTATGAAGTTTACAGACTACACACATTTTGTCGAGAGACACAGAATCAGAAGAATCAGTTGATATATGAGAAAGACAAAGTCCTAGAAACCAATCTCAAAAAGTAGTATGACACTTTACTCGATATGATGCAGATAAATACAAAAAGGATACAATTAAATGACCTAAATAACGTTTTAGCAATTTTGATCTTTATAAAGGAGACAGGGATGTATAAGAATAACTGATTTTAGATATTTGCACATGTGTTCTTATAATTAAATCAAAGTCATAATAGAGCAGTAAAAGGAAGAAAAACTAGATAAAGATAATAACCTTTTGCTTTAAAGTACTTATATGAGGCAAAGAAAATATTTACTTTAATATTCAAATATTCTTTTAGATAACACATTCCACGAAACTAATTTTCTTAGAATATAAATTTCGAACAGGCGAAGGAGAGCCAGGGCCTGGAAGTTCTGGTCTGTAAAGTATCCAAACGGATTAGGTAGTCAGTATTAGGTATTAGGTAGTAAGTATTAAGTAGTAGGTATTAGGCCTTTTAGACCTGCCCCTTGAAGAATATAGAAATGTAAGATTTATATGTGGCACTTTTTAGCCTTAAAGCAAGGACAAAAGTCAAGACAACAGTCTTTTAGAAGATAGCACTACCATCTTTGTTTGATGTTTACTCCAGCTCTTTTTTTCATTGATTTTAATAAATATAAGCAGAATTTCTCTGAATGAAGTACACAAAAGAAAAAATGGATGGAGTAAAATATATCAATCAAAATGCTAAGTGCAATCTTCTAAAGAACTATTCAAGAAGTATTCGTCCCTCTGAGCCAATTTTTGGAATGAAAGATTTTGATTTGCAAAAGTTTATGCTTGCGAAAAAAGGTTTAATCCTTGAATTAGCATCAAAATACTTGAGAGGCTTCTATTTTTCGAAAATCATCAAATGGAACTCACCAAAAAAGGAAATGAAAAATTCCTGTTTTTGGTAAGTAACCTACCATGGGTGTTCTGCTCAGGCAAAATTGTCAATTCTGTAGAGGTCACAAAATTGCTGAGTACAGAAACAAAAAAATTCAAACATCAATCAGGAGTTTTTGATCGCAGCTGAATTTAAAAGACAGAGAATACAGCAAAATAAAAAGTACTATAAACAAACCTCGAACCTTTTGTCTGTCTAAATAAAGAAAATATTCTAGCAGTAGTAATGTTTACATTCAGAAATAAATCAATTTTCCACTCAGCCTTCAGTGGGCCTCTAAACCGATCTCAATTTACAAATTTTGTGTAAATTATTGAATTTCTTTGGACGGCTTTTCCATGCTTCTTCCAACTTTTCTTTGAAGCCTTTTATGGAATCAGTAGCTACCACCTCAGACGGCAATTTATTCCACATTGGGATGGTTCTGTAATAGAACGACTTTGTTTGCGGGCCGCGGAATCCATCACTTGCAAAGTTTGGCTGGAGTTCATCTTTGTGTTGTCGATTTGGGCGTGGTGGTGAGTAGTTTTCTTTGGAATCATAGCTTTATCGTAGAAGTAAAGATGCTTATAGACTTGCACCATATCACAAAAAGTTCTACGAAACTCTAGTGTTGGTGATTGCAAGCTTCGTAGTCTATCCTCATAAGAGAGATTTTTGTAAAGTTTGACAAGCCTTGTCACACACCTCTGCATTGTTTTGATACTTCAACCAAGTTTATCAATCAAATTTTCACCATATAATCACAACCAAATGTATTTTCAAAGCATTTTAAAAGTACATAATTTGAAAAAGTAATTAACAATTTTAATCGCACTCACGCTGCTCACATCTTGACGCTATTTTTTTGTGTTGTTTTTCTCTAGAGACTTTTTCCCAGCGTGCACAATTGATTGACATCAAAGTCACCGAGTGTTGATAACAGATCTCACAATTTCTAGGGGTAGGGGTAAATCAACATTTTTTAGGGGCTATCTTCAAATCATGCTGTGCTAGAGTTTTTTTGATGTGTTTCTACCCAAATAACAATAATCTGAAAAATTTTTTCAATTTCATGCATTTTTCAGGAATTGCCGGACCAAAAACTGCCGATTTTGGTCCCAAAACCCCCAAAATGGCAATTTTCGTCATTTTACTGATATTTCTCCTTGTTTATGATCCTACATGAAGCCATTTAGTATTCAAAGTTGTTTGAGTATAATTTAGAAGTACTTAAGATATAATTTAGGTGCTTTCAACACCTTATTGGACCAAAAATTAGGCAAATTTGGGCCAAAAACTCAAAAAAGGTAATTTTTTGTCAATTTTGTTATGTAAAAGTTGCTTAAATGCACGTTATAGGCCTGAAAACTGCCATTCATTTCAAGGAAATCTTTAATGCATCACAAGGAGTCAAGACCAGGGGCCTCTGGGTATAGAATGGGCTTTTTTTATTTATTTCTTTATAGGAAGAACACTCAAGCTTACTCAAAACATGTGTTTTAGAATGAAATACAATTCCATAATGGCAGACTTTGGCAAATTTCTGACCCAAACCATTTTGGTTTTCCCAGAGTATTTCCAGAATACTTTCAACACCGAAAGATTTCAGGACCCAATTTGAAACCATTTTTGAGATTTTAGCCTGAGAAAATCAGCCTTTAGCTCTAAATATTGCGTTTTAGTGGGAAATGCAATTCCATAATGGTGGACTTTGGCAACTTTCTAACCCAAACCATTTTTGTTCTCCCAGAGTATATCCAGAATACTTTCAACACCAAAAGATTTCAGGACACCATTTTAAACCATTTTTGAGATTTTAGCCTGAGAAAATCAGCCTTTAAACTCTAAATATCGCGTTTTAGTTGGAAATGCAATGCCATAATGGCAGACTAGGGCAAATTTCTGACCCAAACCATTTTGATTCTTCCAGAGTATTTTCAGAACACTTCCAAGAGCCAAAGATTTCAGGACATCATTTGAAATCATTTTTGAGATTTTAGCCCAAGAAAACCAAGTTTTAGCTTGAAATATTGGCATTTAGCCTGAAAACTCAATTTCTAGGACGCCATTATGGATTTATAGGAAATTTTTGAAAACTCAAGATTGATTTTTCCTGGAGCTTTCTCTGAAGTGTTTCATTGCTGAAAATTTCAAGTGTGTACCTTAAAAAGTTTAAAAGTTGTGGGTCCTCAAAAATGCTGCTTTCGTGCATTTTGCTACCCAGAATCGGAGAAAATCAGCCTTTTTAGCCTGAAATTGAAACATTGAGCGATCTCGCTGGGGTTCTTTTGTCTTTTTGTGTTGAATATTAGTACAAGACACCATTTAGAAACAATTTTGACCCTTTTCTGGCCTTTTATAGTCTTAAAATGGGCAAAAAAATGCCATTTTTACTCATTTTTTGCTTTAGTGTGAATCAAAAACCCCCTGGGGAATGCTGGATTTTTGACCTAGGAGGTTAAAAATTGCGCAAAATGTCTTACAATAGATTAAATTTTCACAAAAAAATACTACATTTGACGATCTACCCTAATAGAAGGTGATTGGGATATGGCTGCAGATTCCAGAAAGAGGGAAATTCCCTTTTCCCTTTTTCATTTGATGAACAGCAAAACAGTATTGTTTGCGTTTGATCAACACACTTCATTGTGATGGACTCAATCAGAATTATTATAGATTAATATATATTAAATCTTAATAATTTTTAGCAAAATGAATTAAAAATTCATTTGAAAATACTTAAATCGGCATCAGATTTGAACTTTATATTTTACATTTTTATAGAAAATACAGTTGATTTTCTTGTTTATTTAGCTTAATTAAGCCTCTAAAGCTCATTCTATACCCAGAGGCCCCTAATCTTGACTCCCTGTGATGCATCAATTATTTCTTTGAAACGAATGGCAAGTTTTAGGCCTATAACGTGCATTTAAGCAACTTTTATATGACAAAATTGATAAAAAATTACCTTTTTTTGAGTTTTTGGCCCAAATTTGCCTAATTTTTGGTCCCAAAAGGTGTTGAAAGCACCAAAATTATATCTTAAGTACTTCTAAATTATATTCAAACAACTTTGAATACTAATTGGCTTCATGTGGGATCATAAACATGGATAAATACCAGTAAAATGACGAAAATTGCAATTTTGGGGGTTTTGGGACCAAAATCGGCATTTTTTGGTCCGGCAATTCCTGAAAAATGCATGAAATTGAAATTTTTTTTCAGATTACCTTATTGGAACTAATTTTCGCGGGTTTTAATTTTAGCGTTTTTCGCGGTTTTTCGTCAAAATCGCGAAAATTTGATCCCGCGAAAAGTTTTGAGAGTTGAAAAGCGCGAAAATTAATTCCCGTGAAATACAATTTTTTCCAATTTTATCGAAAAATTTGAAAAATCCCTAGGAAAATGAAAGAAATTTGTCCAAAAAAGGGCAAAACCGCGAAAATTAAAACCCGCGAAATGCAATTTTTCGGATATTTTTTTTCGACCGCGAAAATTAGTTCCCGCGAAAATTAGTTCCAATAAGGTATTGTTATTTGGGTAGAAACACATCAAAAAAACTCTAGCACAGCATGATTTGAAGATAGCCCCATTTTACCCCCACCCCTACAATTTCCGCAGAAGAACTGACTTTTTTCATATCTATTTGGACCTTTGGACGCTTGTCACAAAGATTTGTTCCTTTTGCGGCATGAAGGCCTACCTGGTGAGAGTAGCGTATTCACATTATTTCTGTTATTTGCTTTCTATGATTCGCGGCATGTTAATTAAATGAATTTGAAGGTTCGGTGAAATGGTGGCTGAATGGCCGTCCCATGTTTTGTCAGATAGTCCCAAGTTAGAGCAGTTGACAGTATTAACTTTATTCAAAATTATTGTTTGTCACGGTTTGTGTAAACCGCAAGTTACAGGTCACAGTTTACAGGTCATACAAATTAAAGACCTGAAAACTGTAACACACTCGTAAGATGCAACTCATAACATAAGTTCCTGAAAATATTATAATTATGTAATGGAAATGTAACATCAAAATATGACTTAAACGACAAATCATCAACCCCAAATATTGACAACAAATGGCACTTAAATGTGACTTCCCAAGCGATTTAAAATACCTGAAAATCAGGTCGGACTTGGTCTTAGCTTGTTTATATTACGAGCAGTCTAGTAGCGGTCAAATTTTTGTTTTATATCGGCCTCCAGACCTTCTAGAAATGTGATCTCTAACGGTCCTGGCCGCTTCAAGACGCTTGTTAGACCAGTTCGGGCCTCCAGTTAGTGATTTTTAGGAATAATTACATGAAAAAATTCTTGTAAAAGGATGTCGATGAGGTGATCGGGGCCGGTCTGAGGCTGGTCTGGGACAGGACGCTTCGCAGCAACAGCTTAATTAATTAGACTAGTAGCGGCCTTTTGGTAAATTTTTACCAAATTATGGGGTCACAAATTATGTAAATAATGACGTTATCTGAAAGTATGACTATGAGGTTTTGTCCACCAATTAACATTGATATATTTTTCATGCATGATAGGATGCTGGGGCTGCAATTGGATATAGATTGACAGGTTTTGAAAACAATAAATACTCCAAGAGAGCTGTTTTAGAGATATGAAAATAGTGACGTCATTTTATCAAGGGTGGAGAATTAGAGAAAGCCTGCCGCCTAACCAGGGGGGGTCATGCAGTTATCATATAAACACTATGACAATTACTACCGTGGTGGTATATAAACCAAAATTTGGGAAAACAGTTACTCCACCAGTGGACTAACTGCACCATGGGTGGTGCCTAAGCCCAAAATTGTCGATTTTGGTAGGATATGGTGTACTAAGTGAGCAAATTTTTCAATTTTTCACTTAAAATTTTAGGTTTTGCCTATCACCCGAAGGGGTTAATGAGTATGTAACTTGCCGCGCGAGTGACGTCAAACCCTCCATTGTTTTGCCACTAGTAGAGTCTTCTTCATTCCAGACAGACATTTGCGTGTGTTCTACTATACATTTTTTTCATATTTCAATTTAAAAGCCTACTTGGCATTGATGATGACATTGATGTAATCATTGGCACTGAAAGTCATCTCACAGTCACAGCAAGCAAAAAAAACTCTGAGTTCCTACCTACAACCTATTCTGCAACCCACGAGAACCGTGATGATGGCTACGGCAGCGTTATCATCATACATAAAAAGGAACTCATGATTGAGGAAATTCACATTCAAAGTTCTGATGTTGTTGCAATAAAAATTACAACCTTTGAAAAACCTATGCATTTTTAACACCCGTTACGACGCGAACAGAGCATTTTTTCGATGACCGCCTTATCCCGGATTGTGTCCGGGGAATCCGTAGGGTCGTGGTAGGTACTCCATGAATTTTGTTTTTGTGTGCACCTAGCGTCCTAGGGTCTAAAACTGGCTGCACCTGGCACTTGGCGAAGGGACTTTTTGCACTTGCACTTGATTTTCGATGAGTGCTGCTCTCGAGCAAACGTGCCATGAAGTGCAAACTGGACACCGTCTGGGACATGCAGCAGCAGTTCAGTGCCAGTGCAGTGGCGTGCCAGCGTGCAGTGTGATGATGTGATGATCTGCCCATCATGATGCTCTCCTAAACAACTATTGTATTAACCTCACGAGTTTTCCTTTAAATTATGAAGTCTTGCTTGAGAGTGATTCAAAAGTTAAAAATCTTCAACGAAAAAAAATATACCCACCTCTTCAAACTTCAACAGTTCAAATACTTTTTTGAAGGCTGCTGGCTGTCAGGAACTGCAGCAGCCTGGTGTGATCGCAACTTTTTCCGCTGCTTCTATCTTTACAACTCAGCTTTAAATCTCTATTTTTATTCAGGCATTTTAAAGAAGTAAAACTCTAGCGTGAAGCATAATTTCTAAGATCATTTAAAAGTAGGTTTTTAGTCTATCCGTTGGAGTAAGATATCCTAAGTAACACTCGGAGGAATGCACTAGCTCGCGAAGACTTACCTGAAACGAGACTTTTTTCTGTGTCTTGGGTACAGCGCGCAATTTTTGTTATGATCTGCTATTAGGTAAGGGAAGCAAGGAATAGCGTACTTTGACAGGTTCTGATTGGCTGAGCTATTGGCTTTCTATGTGTACATGTCAGTCCGAAATTTTTTTATTCATCTTGATTGGAAGATTTTACCTTGCCTTGGACCTTGCCATTCACCATTAGACAGCAACCCCTAGTTCATGACCCCTGCCTTACTTACTGAGTACTGATGCCACCCACCCAACAGTTCAGTTGCTCAGTCTGTCAGCGGTATGTATCATGGTGGATCCTCACTCTTTCTGAGCAGGTATGTATGGTATTTAAATTTAGTCTTTCGTTCGAGGAGGACATTTACACACACATTTATTTTCTGATATGATACTGATGATGGATCCATTTACAGAGGATGGCAAGGGGGGTGTGGCCTGTAGGGAGGTCTGAGCAATCAAAGTATTCTGATTTGAGGGTAAAGGTAGTCCGGAAGTAAAGTAAAGTAATAAAGTAAATTTGAATTTAAAAATTTCGGTCGCCAACTGGGCAGGGTATTCTATTTGCACTTGCACACCCCGTGCAATCGATAGCTAAACAATATTAATCGATCAATTCTATTAATTATTCCATAATTGATAGCTAATCGAGGTAAAAAAATTGTGAATATCGATTAGCTAGGGATTAGCCATCGATCAATATCGCAATATATCGCTGAGGCCTCAATTACCTCGAGATATTGATTACCTTTCGATATCGATTGTTATCGATTACTCATTGATTATTTATAGATAAGTTACCGTGAAGTCGGGTAACTTGCATCAGTGGAGGCTAACATGCATAGCCCTCAAATGACTGACCAATCAAAGCAGCAAAATTTTCAAAACAAATGAACTACGCAGCTTCGCTTGCAGCTCTACTCTACCATTTTTGTTTTGATTTAACTTTATATTTTAAGGACCAGACAGGTCATTCATTAGTGGGCTATGCATGTTAGCCTCCACTGATGCAAATTACCCAACTTCACGGTATCTATTATTATCGACCAAGACAGCAATCGATTATTTAATAGATCGTATTAGTTACTAATTGATGCAATCGGATAGCTAATATCAATATCGATAGCTAATTGAGGACATAAAATATGTGAATATCATATCAATTACCGTAAGTTGGTCTAATGTCGACATCCGTCTTCTAATTCCGACATCCTTCTTTATAGATAGGAATAAGAAAAAGGTTGAAATCACTGATAGACTAAAGATTTTTCCTCTCATCGCGCTAATCAAAGTCAATCAATTGAATGATTATGTAGTCTTGCAGAAAAACAATGATACACCCATGCATAATTATTACAATATGCATGAAACAGTAATTATGCATTGCTGTATCATTGTTTGTGTGGCTGGACTACATTATTCAACAGGGTTGCCTCTTTGAAAAAAGGTCTATTGAATTCGATTGAGAAAAAATTGATTGACATCAGGTCGAGTTTAGTTTAGCTGCTTGTCTTTCAGCCCCCTTTTCCACCCGCACCTTTCCACGCCACCTGCACCTTTCCACACCACCTGCACCTTTCCACGCCACCTGCACCTTTCCTTCCGTGCGTCTGCTCTTCGCTTGCTGTGTACAGCGAAAAGATAAAAATTACCCGGAATTTGAAACCAATGATCCAATCAATCTACCCAATTGGATAAATGGAATTGGTTGGGTAGATTGATTGAATAGGTAAATTGATAGGATCATCTCGGTAGATTGATTGGTTCACAGGTAGATGGATTGGTTCATGGGTAGGTTGATAGGATCATCGGTAGATTGATAGGATCATTGGTAGATGGCTTGGATCACCGGTAGATGAATTAGATCATCGGTAGATCGATAGGATCATCAGTAGATTGATAGGATCATCGGTAGATGGCTTGGATCACCGGTAGATGGATTGGATCATCCGTAGATTGATAGGATCATCGGTAAACAGATTGGCTGGGTAGATCAATTGGATGGACGGATCGGTTCAATATATTGATTGAATAGGTAGATTAGAGCATTGGTAGATGGATTGGTGCGGTAGATTGATTGGTTCAAGGGTAGATTGATTGGATCATGGGTAGATTGATAGGATCATGGGTAGATTGATAGGATCACGGGTAGATGGATTGGATCATGGGTAGATGGATTGGATCATGGGTAGATTGATTTGATCATGGGTAGTTGGATTGGATCATGGGTGGATGGATTGGATCATGGGTAGATGGATTGGATCATGGGTAGATGGATTGGACCATGGGTAGATGGTTTGGATCATCCGTGAACAGATTAGCTGGAATAGATCAATTGGATGGACGGATGGGTTCAATAGATTGATTGAATAGGTAGATTAGAGCATTGGTAGATGGATTGATGCGGTAGATTGATTGGATCATGGGTAGATTGATTGGATCATGGGTAGATTGATAGGATCATGGGTAGATGGATTGGATCATGGGTAGATTGATTTGATCATTGGTAGATGGATTGGATCATGGGTGGATGGATTGGATAATGGGTAGATGGATTGGATCATGGGTAGATGGATTGGACCATGGGTAGATGGATTGGATCATGGGTAGATGGATTGGTTCATGGGTGGATGGATTGGATCATGGGTGAATGGATTGGATCATGGGTAGATCAATTGGATCATGGGTGGAATGATAGGATCATGGGTAGATTGATTGGATCATGGGTAGATTGATTGGATCATGGGTAGATGGATTGGATCATGGGTAGATGGATTGGATCATGGGTAGATGGATTGGTTCATGGGTAGGTGGATTGGTTCACGGGTAGATGGATTGGTTCATGGGTAGGTGGATTGGATCATGGGTAGATGGATTGGTTCATGGGTAGGTGGATTGGTTCATGGGTAGATGGATTGCTTCATGGGTAGATGGATCGGATCATCGGTAGATGGATTGGATCACCGGTAGATGGATTGGATCACCGGTAGATGGATTGGATCACCGGTAGATGGATTGGATCACCGGTAGATGGATTGGATCATGGATAGATTGATTGGTTCATGGGTAGATTGATTGGTTCATGGGTAGATGGATTGGTTCACGGGTAGATGGATTGGTTCATGGGTAGATGGATTGGATCATGGGTAGATGGATTGGATCATGGGTAGGTGGATTGGTTCATGGGTAGGTGGATTGGTTCATGGGTAGATGAATTGCTTCATGGGTAGATGGATCGGATCACCGGTAGATGGATTGGATCACCGGTAGATGGATTGGATCACCGGTAGATGGATTGGATCATGGGTAGATGGATTGGATGATGGGTAGATGGATTGGTTCATGGGTAGATGGATTGGATTACCTGTAGGTGGATTCCATCACTGGTAGATGGATTGGATCACCAGTAGATGGATTGGTTCATGGGTAGATGGATTGGATCATGGGTAGATGTATTGGTTCACGGGTAGATTGATTGGTTCATGGGTAGATGGATTGGATCATAGGTAGATGGATTGAATCACCCGGTAAATGGATAGGATCACCGGTAGATGGATTGGTTCATGGGTAGATGGATTAGTTCATGGGTAGATGGATTGGATCATGGGTAGATGGATTGGATCATAGGTAGATGGATTGAATCACCCGGTAAATGGATAGGATCACCGGTAGATGGATTGGTTCATGGGTAGATGGATTAGTTCATGGGTAGATGGATTGGATCATGGGTAGATGGATTGGTTCGTGGTGTAGATGGGTTGGATCTAGGGTAAGTAAGTAAGTAAGTCTTCGACCGCAGTTGGAGGCGACCCAAAGGCACCTCTTTCGATAGCTATCTACCCGAAGGTAGGGGAGGGCACCACTCTTTCTCCCTGGATCTCTCCACTTACCCTTGATGCTTCCTTTAGTTGCTGAGCATCAAGCAGAGAGGCATCAAGTACCATTTTGGAAATCTTTGGTATGACCCGGCTGGGGGTTGAACCCACAACCTTGCGAACCGTAGCCGGATGCCTTACCACTGTACTACGGTCAAGGGTAGATGGATTGGTTCATGGGTAGATGGATTGGATCATGGGTAGATGGATTGGATCATGGGTAGATGGATTGGATCATGGGTAGATGGATTGGATCATGGGTAGATGGATTGGATCATGGGTAGATGGATTGGATCATGGGTAGATGGATTGGATCATGGGTAGATGGATTGGATCATGGGTGGATGGATTGGTTCATGGTGTAGATGGATTGGTTCATGGTGTAGATGGATTGGATCATGGGTAGATGGATTGGATCATGGGTAGATGGATTGGATCATGGGTAGATGAATTGGATCATGGGTAGATGGATTGGATCATGGGTAGATGGATTGGATCATGGGTAGATGGATTGGTTCATGGGTAGATGGATTGGATCATGGGTAGATTGATTGGATCATGGTGTAGATGGATTGGTTCATGGGTAGATGGATTGGATCATGGGTAGATGGATTGGATCATGGGTAGATGAATTGGATCATGGGTAGATGGATTGGATCATGGGTAGATGGATTGGATCATGGGTAGATGGATTGGTTCATGGGTAGATGGATTGGATCATGGGTAGATTGATTGGATCATGGTGTAGATTGATTGGATCATGGGTAGATGGATTGGTTCATGGGTAGATGGATTGGATCATGGGTAGATTGATTGGATCATGGTGTAGATGGATTGGTTCATGGGTGGATGGATTGGTTCATGGTGTAGATGGATTGGTTCATGGTGTAGATGGATTGGATCATGGGTAGATGGATTGGATCATGGGTAGATGGATTGGATCATGGGTAGATGAATTGGATCATGGGTAGATGGATTGGATCATGGGTAGATGGATTGGATCATGGGTAGATGGATTGGTTCATGGGTAGATGGATTGGATCATGGGTAGATTGATTGGATCATGGTGTAGATTGATTGGATCATGGGTAGATGGATTGGTTCATGGGTAGATGGATTGGATCATGGGTAGATTGATTGGATCATGGTGTAGATGGATTGGTTCATGGGTAGATGGATTGGATCATGGGTAGATGAATTGGATCATGGGTAGATGGATTGGATCATGGGTAGATGGATTGGATCATGGGTAGATGAATTGGATCATGGGTAGATGGATTGGATCATGGGTAGATGGATTGGATCATGGGTAGATGGATTGGTTCATGGGTAGATGGATTGGATCATGGGTAGATTGATTGGATCATGGTGTAGATGGATTGGTTCATGGGTAGATGGATTGGATCATGGGTAGATAAATTGGATCATGGGTAGATGGATTGGATCATGGGTAGATTGATTGGATCATGGGTAGATTGATTGGATCATGGTGTAGATGGATTGGATCATGGGTAGATCGATTGGATCATGGGTAGATTGATTGAATTATCGGTAGATGGATAAGTTGGGTAGAAGGATGGGATGTGTAGATGGATTGATTGAATCGGTAGATGGATTGGATTCAATTCATTAGATCAAAAGTTATGTCCAATTGAATAAAAATGTTACTTTCAGAAAGTGCTCGAAAACGTTAAAAATCGACGTATCAAATTTTTACTTTGAATTTGGCAATCGCAATAGCCTTTACATGATTAAGAGCATTTTTCATTAACTAAACACATAAATTTTGAAACTGAAGGGTCGAAAGGGTTCAAAATCTTCATCAAAATTAATTTGATTTAGTTTTACCGAAATTTTCCTCAGATTTTTGGTTCTAGACTGGATTAAGTCTATGTAAGGCTGAATCTACCTCGAAACCCATATTTGATGTATTTTTATGGATTCTACCAGATTTTTTGGCCTTTTTCGTCGAATTTTCTTCCTTTCATTGAAATTCAACCTTCTTTTAAATAGCAAAAGGTCATTTAAACAGCTAATTATCATTTTTAATGACTGAAACAAAAATACTGATACATCATGTAATTATGCTTCTGAATAATTTGATTGATAGGTGGATTTTTAACATTTTTGAGCACTTTCCAAAAGTAACTTTTATATTCGATCGAGCATAACTTTTGATCTAATGAATCGAATTCAATAAATGACCCATCAAAATTTAAGTTTATTTTTCTTCTTTCCAATAAAATAGGAATGGTTCTTTTAAAATCTTTAGATTTCGAGAAAATTACTTTTAAAGAGAGAAACTTTTTTGTGGCGCACCTGGTATATTAAATGAATATCATTGTGTTCAGTCCATGCGCATGTGATAGCACAGTATTTTACCCAAATTATATGTTTACTGTCGAGTCATGATCTGTGCACTTTCTTACTGAGTTTTACATTGAGGCTTTTGTTGACATATGTTCGTTGGGCTTTAACAATACCTTTGTAAGTATTTAAAACCCTATCAAATGTGTTCTGCAGACAATTATTATTTTAAATTCGTAGATATTTTACAGTAGCATGCTCTTAAACTAAACTGCTTATTTTAATAGGCTACAAACTTGTTTTATTTCAGTGATTTTAACAAATAGCACTATTTAAATTATCCGTCAAACAAAATATGTCAAATAAACGCAGAGGAAGTAATGGTTCTAATTGGAATAAAAATGTGAGTTTAATTTATACAAATTGCATCAATATTTTTATCAAAAATGAAGACATGTAAGCGCGTGCTATGCTTAAGTTTTCGGTAGACGGTATCTACTCGAACCACAACTTGAATTAGAAACCTTGTTGTGTGTCTTTAAAACTGGTATGGACAAATAGACCTTATTCAATGATGTTCAAATTGCTTTCCAGGTAAGATTTATTGACCGAAAAAAAGACCGTAATCGTAGGAATGAAGATTACCTAAAGCAAACAAAGAAAAAGGTATTAGTTTTGTTAAATTTTGGTTATTTGTATTTTCCTTTTTAGCTATAATGCAATAAATAATACAATGATATCTAAATACTCGAATGTTACCGTCTCTATGTGTTTTCGTGTATTTTATTGGTTTTACGGAGAAAAGAAAAAAATAGCTAACAACAACAACAACAACAACAACAGAAAGTCGGTAACTAAGAATTAAGAACCTAGCTTTAAAAAATTGTCCATTGTTTTTTTTTACAGATAAATGATTGGGGTGTTTAGTGTAAAGCAACTGTTGGAGTTCTTCATATATACGAAGAGACGCCTCATTATTTTGGTAAAATAATAATCTTTTCTCTTGAATCTTATAGACACAGATGTCATAATGCAACTGTGTTGATAAATCATAAGTATTAGTTTAATGATAAAGTTTTCGTGAACGACAAGAGGCTTATAATGTTTATTTTTATTTAGGCAATAATCCGCTGATGTCGAACTGTCGAACGATCAGAGAGTAAAAGAAATTTTAAAAGAATATTGTGAATTTACAGGTATCTCTTGATTTATATAAGTTAGAATGCGCATTTATGTTTATCCTTTATACAAATGCTTTAAAATACCAATTAAGGAAAAACAACAACATTTTAGAAGATTGATGTAGATAGAGAATACGAAAAAAAAAAGAATTTTCCGTTTCTAGATGAGATGGAAGAAAAGAAACCTGCTAATACATTTAATACATCTTCAGAAAAAAGAAAAGGTCAGGATATGATTTTTTAGAATCACGTTTCCATTATGGTACATGATATCTATCCATTGACTCCTATTATCTACTTGTCATTGTTCGTTATATAATTGATAAATTTGATGTGTCGTTGAATTACATTTTTATTCTATTTTTTAGATTGCACTGATGTAGATTTTCCGAAAAAGGCAAAATTGACTGAAGAAGAAAAGACAAATGACACTGTTCTAGCCGAGAATTTTGAGAGAGGTAGAACTGTTGCGAAAAGGCCTTGGAAATCTGGCACATAGTACTCGTCTCTATTGAAACTAACTTTGCTTGGAAACAATTGAGTCTTGTGCTGCTACTACATGTTTTTATATTCAATGAAAAATTCAAAATCGGGCTCAGATATGCTTACTTCTAGATCTATCTAATAAGGTTCAATAAATGCTTCCAGTATGCTTATCACAAAAAATATAATTGTTTTTTATATTCAAAATTCGAATGTTTATTGTATGTATACTCAAATTCAAAAGTTTCAAATTTATTATATTCGAATATTTGCTAAAATATTTAAATGGATGGGCAAGATCGAGCCGCTTTGTCTTTGTTTAGTGAAAACATACAGGCCAAAATACAGTGTTGTAAACAATTTTTGAAGGTTTGGTATTATGCTTAGCTTATACTTTAATATTTTCCCTGAGCCAAAACATTTACTACCTCTTTTAGCAAATTTGGAACTGAAAAAACTCCATCCTGATAATCTCCTGCTGATAAAACTATGAAATGAAATTATGATCGCTGGATAGAATGAGCATTTCGGAAAATGTTTACACTGAATATGAATTAGATTTTTTAAACCGCTGCATTATATCTTTTTCCTTATTCAGAAATAGTTTGCTGCACAAAATTTAGCTTGAAACCTAAATCTTCTAGCGAGGTATTCATTTGCAGCAAATGTAAATCTCCCTATCATCGCAGGTGTGTGGAACCGATACCAGAAGTCCCTTATTCTTGTGGATGTCACCGTATTGCTGCTTTAAATATAGAATTCGAAAGGTGATTCTTTTGTTGGGAAATCTTTAATCTGTAAATTGTGAAAACTACTTGCAACACAAACTCTTACAACCCCATCCTGATAATCTCCTGCTTATAAAACTGTAATTAAAAATATGATTGCTGGCTGGATGAAATGAACTTTTCGGAGAATTTTTAATCTTTTAATTGAATTTTCAGGCTGCTGTCATGGACGGAGAATCCAAATGAATTTAAAAGAAAGTTTATGAGATATTGGAATAAAAGTTTTCAAAATGTAGTAAGTTACTGATTTCTATTTTGTTAGTGAGCTTACCAGAGAAAAATTGAGTACCAGCTATTTTTATTCCTCGTGTAACAATGAAATAAGTTTGTATTTGAACCATTAAGTGAAGGAGATTTAAGTTTTGTACATGTCAAATCTGTGCCGTTTCACTTACATTCTGATTCTCCATTATTTCCATGGTTATACTTTTTTCTCATTTTCAGGTTTTACAACTGAACGAAGGATGCTGCAAGAAATCTACATCGTCTATATCTCACCTTTTCAGACCAGACATTGTAAGTATAACCTATCCTATACTCATAGCTGGCACCCACTCCCCAACTTAAATTGGTTGAGGTAAATCTCAAATTTGCCAAAAAAGTTTGTGGGGGCTGTTTCACTTTTAAGTTCAGTGGGGCCTAAAAGAGTGGGTTTAGTAAAGATAGTATTTATTTCATTATGATCAGGATTTTAGGCCGAAATTATTCACCTTCAAAGTTGTAACACGGCCCCTGAAAAATGTCGGAGGCACGACCTCTTATTTATTTCCCAAATATATTTCCTGGAAAATTTTACCCAAAATGCAATTTCTTTATCCATTGCCCAATTATGACGGACAACAACGTCTAATGATTTTAATATATATTACTTTGAATTCTGACCTAAAATCATTATTCTTAGTTTTTGGTGATTATTTTAAGCTGGAAAACAGTGCATGCTTCAGCATTGAGGAAAACATCTCCTTTTTTCACTAAAAAATAATTTTGTGTGCAAGGCAGCGTGTTTTCAAATAGCCTCTACGCAACAATGCAAAATAATAGATAACCAACTTGCATTGATCCTCAAAACAAATTTTGAAGCAAGAGCCTTCCGGAGGTAGTTAGTTATCTATTATTTCTACATCGTTTCTTTACGTGAAGTGCAAATTCTTATTGTCACTTCACACGTGGAAAAGAAAGCAAGTCAATTCTCTTAAGATATTTTTTTGATAAAGTTTAATTATTTTTAGATTTTTAATGACACATGTGTGAATGTTGAAATGTATGTGATTAACCTTTAACCTTTAGACCTTGTTTCCAGTCGTTCTTTTTAGATTGCTATTTTGGAAAACCTGATCAAAGAAATGCTACCAATGGCTGAACCTGAATTGATACGTAGCTTTATCCTACCCGAGGTAAAAAATTGTACACCTAAAACAACTTTGTATATCCAGTTTAATAAATTTAAAGGAAGCAGAATGCTGGGTAGCTAAATCACCCAAATTCCCAAGCAATAAATGCATATCATTAAGCTAGGAAGATAGCCTGTTTTTAACCCAATAGGTCGAACTTTTTACACATTAGTGGATAACAAGCAGATATTCGATATGTCAAAGTTGGTTAATAAATCCAATAACCAACAAACATAAAACCTTTTGAATATGTTTTATTCTATGCAAGGAAAAAACAAAAGAAAAAATCGAAACATTAACAGAATAAAAAGTGCTCACAAAATCGAACGTTCGAAAAATCTTTCTCTTTATCAACTTTGTAATTACTTTAAATCATGCAAATGTAAAGTAATATAACAACATATCTAATTTCTTTTCCAGCAAGAGTAAAAAATCCATGAAATTTCGAAAATTTTGAGTAAAAGAATTTGCCGTTGAATAATAGCCATGAAATATCGGTAATTATTCAACGGCTGTAATAATACAATTTAAAACAATATTATAATATAATCTGATTGCTTACGGAAGTCCTGAGCGGCCACAACGACACCAATATTCCAAACTCTCACAACAATACTTAAAACGTTTACAATAACATCCAAATTCTCATAACAATATCAAAATTTTGACAACAATATGAAAACTCAGAAAGAATCTAAAGCACTTTCTCTCGCAGTGATGTTTTTACGTCTTGTTGACGATGAAAAATCTTCCATTAGGACAGTGCCTTAAGTTTCTAAACACTAGTCTAAATGTAGCTAAATATTTCACGTGTTGGAGATTTGTTACATTAAAATTACAAGAGAGTCTGATAGTTGTCCCTTTATAATTGATAGGAAAAAAGTTATCCATTAAGTATAGAGTTGGTAAGCATCTGGTGTACAAAAGGCTTCAATTTCTGGTGTACAAAAGGTTCCGATTTCCAGAAAAACCATAAGTACCATAAGCTTTATGGACGGTATGGACCAGCTTCTAAGATCGTATAGAAAATACTTGCAAATAAGGTGACTGTGGTGCAGTCTCTTCCCCACATTCTATGCAGTAGTTGTCATCGTGGATTTCTCCACGGCACTCCATGACGACTATGACCAGACTATCTGTAATTTTATTTTAACACAAGGTAGCATGTGTGTAAATTGTTATCGTTGTGCTCACTCTTCTGTAATTGCTAGATTGCTCTAATTATCAATCGCTTTTGTTCTTTTAGATGATTGTTCGAACGATTTCACAGGAATGTAAATGTGCTGTTTTGTCTGTACGGAAAGTTTTACTGGAGAGAGTTCTAATAATTACAATGCTTCTATATAATACTTATATTATTTCATAGGTTGCTTAACTCTTATTCGATATTGTAAGCAAGTATAATATTATAAAATATTATTATAAATAATGAATTTCTTATATTCTTGTTATAAGTAAAGAAATGGATTTTACGAATTATGATAAAGTCTTTGTTTTAGTACCTAGAGGTTACACTTGGGTCCATCTGTTACTCGTTTTAATCCAGGGGATAAGAATTTGAAGACCAAGTATATCCAGGGGGTTGGTGTTAAGAAAAACTCAAGTGCCAAAATAAACGCGGAATGGGATGGGAAATTTCCAAAGGAGTAAATAGAAACTCAGCTGTTAAAAATAGTAATGATTAGGAAATGATATAAAAACAAGCTGTACGGAGCAAAAGAATAGCGGCTTTGCTTGGTATACTACAGAAATTATTTAGTCAAAAAAAAATGAATAAGGGGAGGTGGAGTCTTAAGAAGGTCGAGGGGGTTGCAACCCCTCCTCTCACCAACACCGGGTAACTTTTTCCACAGTTTCTTTTTGTTAGCCTTCCATCTTAGCCTGAAATTTCACCTTAAAAGAAATCAATTGTGCAGTGGTTGTCAACATTGAGTTTAAAGTCCGAAGGGCTAGAGTAGAATCTCTAACCTTTCTCAGGCAAGAAAAAGTGAAGCCTTAAAAAATGCGCCGTATTTTTGACGACAGATTGAATCTAGCAATTCCTTTGTTTACGATTGATATTTTTTTCTAAATTTAGCGGTAAATTTTAGTTTCAATCTGTCATTTGTGTAAAAACAAGGCGAGCCGCTCAAGGCCGCGCAACTTTGGTAGGATTCCTGTTACGGGAGACCAAAGTTTCATTCCCACTTGGCAAAAGAAAACTAACCTTTGCCCTTTGAGGGATATTGGGTAGTCCAAGGTTGCTTACACGATACTAACTAATAAAAAAGTGTCCATAGTGTCGTGAGAAAAGGGTGAAAAGGCTTCCTGCAACTAAAACAAAATAGAAATAGAAAACCTACAATGAAAACCTAAAATTTCGTTCCATCGTCCATCCATACCAAAGCCCCGAAAATGAATGAGAAAGAGTCGAAATACCACACCTTATCCGTCTTAAAATATTTGAAGAAGTATATTGGCCCTATATATGGGTTCATTCTTTACTATAGGGGATAAATTTGCTTCGAAATGTTCCATCTCGGAAAGGAGTCGAAATACCACACCTTCTCCGAAAGGAATCGAAATACCACACCTTCTCTGAAAGGAATCGAAATACCACCTTCTCCGAAAGGAATCGAAATACCACACCTTCTCCGAAAGGAATCGAAATACCACACCTTCTCGGAAAGGAGTCGAAATACCACACCTTATCCGTCTTAAAATATTTGAAGAAGTATATTGGCCCTATATATGGGTTCATTCTTTACTATAGGGGATAAATTTGCCTCGAAATGTTCAATCTCCGAAAGGAGTCGAAATACCACACCTTATCCTCCTAAAATATTCGAAGAAGTATATTGGCCCTATATATGGGTTCATTCTTTACTATAGGGGATAAATTTGCCTCGAGATGTTCAATCTCCGAAAGGAGTCGAAATACCACACATTATCCGTCTAAAATATTTGAAGAAGTATATTGGTCCTATATATGGGTTCATTTTTTACCACAGGGGATAAATTTGCCTCGAAATGTTCAATCTCCGAAAGGAGTCGAAATACCACACCTTATCCGTCTAAAATATTTGAAGAGGTATATTGGCCCTCACATGGGTTCATTCTTTACTATAGGGGATAAATTTGCCTCGAAATGTTCAATCTCGGAAAGGAGTCGAAATACCACACCTTATCCGTCTAAAATATTTGAAGAAGTATATTGGCCCTCACATGGGTTCATTCTTTACTATAGGGGATAAATTTGCCTCGAAATGTTCAATCTCGGAAAGGAGTCGAAATACCACACCTTATCCGTCTAAAATATTTGAAGAAGTATATTGGCCCTCACATGGGTTCATTCTTTACTATAGGGGATAAATTTGCCTCGAAATGTTCAATCTCGGAAAGGAGTCGAAATACCACACCTTATCCGTCTAAAATATTTGAAGAAGTATATTGGCCCTCACATGGGTTCATTCTTTACTATAGGGGATAAATTTGCCTCGAAATGTTCAATCTCGGAAAGGAGTCGAAATATCACACCTTATCCGTCTGAAATATTTGAAGAAGTATATTGGCCCTATATATGGGTCCATTCTTTACTATAGGGGATAAATTTGCCTCGAGATGTTCAATCTCCGAAAGGAGTCGAAATACCACAGCTTATCCGTCTTAAAATATTTGAAGAAGTATATTGGCCCTATATATGGCATGGGTTCATTCTTTACTATAGGGGATAAATTTGCCTCGAAATGTTCAATCTCAGAAAGGAGTCGAAATATCACACCTTATCCGTCTAAAATATTCGAAGAAGTATATTGGCCCTATATATGGGTTCATTCTTTACTATAGGGATAAATTTTCCTCGAGATGTTCAATCTCCGAAAGGAGTCGAAATACCACACCTTATCCGTCTAAAATATTCGAAGAAGTATATTGGCCCTATATATGGGTTCATTTTTTACCACAGGGGATAAATTTGCCTCGAAATGTTCCATCTCGGAAAGGAGTCGAAATACCACACCTTATCCGTCTAAAATATTTGAAGAAGTATATTGGCCCTCACATGGGTTCATTCTTTACTATAGGGGATAAATTTGCCTCGAAATGTTCAATCTCGGAAAGGAGTCGAAATACCACACCTTATCCGTCTAAAATATTTGAAGAAGTATATTGGCCCTCACATGGGTTCATTCTTTACTATAGGGGATAAATTTGCTTCGAAATGTTCAATCTCGGAAAGGAGTCGAAATATCACACCTTATCCGTCTGAAATATTTAAAGAAGTATATTGGCCCTATATATGGGTTCATTCTTTACTATAGGGGATAAATTTGCCTCGAGATGTTCAATCTCCGAAAGGAGTCGAAATACCACACCTTATCCGTCTAAAATATTCGAAGAAGTATATTGGCCCTATATATGGGTTCATTTTTTACCACAGGGGATAAATTTGCCTCGAAATGTTCCATCTCGGAAAGGAGACGAAATACCACACCTTATCCGTCTAAAATATTTGAAGAAGTATATTGGCCCTATATATGGGTTCATTCTTTATTATAGGGGATAAATTTGCCTCGAAATGTTCAATCTCCGAAAGGAGTCGAAATACCACACCTTATCCGTCTAAAATATTCGAAGAAGTATATTGGCCCTATATATGGGTTCATTTTTTACCACAGGGGATAAATTTGCCTCGAAATGTTCCATCTCGGAAAGGAGTCGAAATACCACACTTTATCCGACTCAAAAGGCTTTAATTTGGGTCAAATTATTCCTCAAAACAAAATTTTCAAATTGCGGCTTCATTCTCTTGAATTCGGTAAATAGCCGTCTGCTGTATAGAAAATGACTCTAAAGGCTCACATTTGGCTCAAATCATTACTCAATTTTTTTCATTGCGGATCAGATAGCGCTCTGTTATATTAGAGTCGGGACGAATGAATAGAGAAGAAGTGAATAGCTTTTAGCATATCGAGCTGCTTAATTTCGATCTTTACCTCCAATTACACAAGAATAAAATAAAACAAAACTCTGATTAACATAATAATCGATAAAATATAGAAACGATAATCAAACATCGCAATCGGTTCATGTGAAAAAATAAATCAGACCTGAAATAGATACAAACCGTCTTTTGCATTTGAAATTCCTTAAAAATTGAAAGGCCTAAATTCATTACTTAGCGAACTCTAACCAATAGGTATTCTTTGAAGAAACAGGAAGAAAAGTGAATTTTATTTACCTAGTCTGAAGAAATTAGAAGTTTGAACTAATGAAAAATAATTGACAGTGAAACAACTCTATCAGCAGTGTTGATTATCATTTTTAATTTTTTACATGATAATACTCTACTCACAAATTTCGCTATCTAATTCAAATCCTAACAAAAGTTACAGCAATTTTTGTTTTGTTTTCTACCAATTATATTTAGATTAGATAGGCACTGAATATGAAATTTCACTAAAAGTGTGACATTAATTGTCCACTATTATAAATAAAAATACCAACATAGCTAAAATCATTTTCAAAATAAAATTGAAGATCTATATCTCAGTAAAATCGATGAAAATATGAGGTTGTTTTTTATTTTTGTTTCTTGGTTTTATCCGATAACCGACCGTTAATTCAATCTCTGAACAATTCAAATTTAATTAAATAAATAATTTGTAAAAACCTTTGTTCGTTTTTTGTAACTTCCACTTGGAATATATTTAATATTGAAAGCGTTTTTCAATATGAGAAAGATGATTTTTTTCATAGAAATGACAACGTCTTCATCCTCGAGTGCGTCATCAAAGGATTGGATCATCAAATTTCTTGGTGAAAGACCATTTGGTGCAAAGTACTGCTCCTTCTTAACGCCAGTGTTTTTCCTGTACGCCCACTTATGGTAATTTGGTAAGGAAGAAATAATTTGAAATTGACATTCAATTGGAAGATTTTCGATTTGACCAAAAGTCTGCAACGATTGCAGTATGGCAGATTTTTCTGACGTAATACTAGTACTCATTTTATAATTTAGTAACTCTGTCTTCCACTGTCTAGAGTCACCAAGTCCAACCATCTTGTAAAACCTATAAAATAAATAAAGAATTGTGAAAACGTTACGAAGTTTTTGTTTTTCTTATAAATTTAATTTGAAAATCGAATAGATGTTTATAATACCAAAAGACACTTAAAAGGCCCGTTTAAAACAAGAAAACATTTACACTTAACAAGAAACAAGAAGAAATACCAATGTTTTATTGCTTTCATACTTTACTTATTACTTGTCTATCTTTAGTTGCTCTTAGTGTGACGATGGAAAACAAACTCTTACTCATTATTCGGGCAATTTTTCTTCGTAAATTTAGCCATTCGTCGAGTAAAGAAGACAAATCCAGGCGCATTATCACCGAACGACTGCTTGAATATGGAATAAGCAACTGGTAGATTTCTCTGAATGGATGACTTGTTGCTTTGTGTCTTTTGGTCAAAGATTTTTGAATTTCTGTCTGATGTAGAACCTTGTACAAAGAGAAATTAAAAATAAAATTACTTTTTGGTTTATAGATTGGTATACAATAAACATAATTTAGATTAGCCAAATTAACTTCAACCAAAAAGAGGACCTGCATTAAAACTATGAAAAAGAATTCCTTACTATTCTTAGTTTCGATTCGACGATGTTGAGCAGCAAGAACATCCCAAGTATTATAAATCGACACAATATTGCAATGCTTTATTTTGAACTTTGTGATAATGTCATTAAACAATGTTTTCCAGTTGTTTTGAATAAACCCTTGATAAACACCTGTTTCAAACGATCTGGAAAAAAATAGTATTTCATGTTACCTTTAAGCTCAGTTTTCAAAGTTTTCCTTTCAATAATGAGATTTATATAAAAAAAGTAACTTTTGAAATTAAAATACATTAAATCCATTCAACAAGATGGTTTCAGCCCACTTTTTAGGTATCCCAAACGAAATAAGGCGCCGCAATGATTTAGCTACCCTTAAAAATTTGCTCCTGGGTTAGGTGCTCCCCTTCACCCAAGAACCTTTTTGTAAAAAAGCTTTGTATGCTATGAGGAATGGCAGCACAATGAAAAAAAACTGAAAAAGAAAAACAAAAATGAGAAAGTATGGGCCAAAAAATTTCAACTTATACTCTGAAGTATTCCATTTGGAAAATACAGATAAACAAACAGCCCCTAGATAGAGCCTCTATACAGGTAACCCCATAGATTTGCTAAATTTTAGGCCAAAACTCCTCACTTGGCCTAGGGGCCCTTAAGAAATCCAGGGGGCTGAAACCATGAACAATATTTACAAAAGAAAATCTGATAGTAAATTATTTACCTTAGATATAGCTGATTTTCCCCACAAACTTCAAATATTAATGGCATAACATAAAAGATACCATCAGTGCATTTCGAGTAAGTCGATAGTGACAAAATTTCATTTTCTGCAATGAGCAAAGATGGAGTTCCTGCAGATGGGAAGTTCGGATCAAATAAGCTTTGTTTGATCAAAGCTTGGAAGTCTTGTTCAAGAACAATTGCTTCTCTACATTTCATAAAAATCTGTAAGATTTCACAGGCTTTAATTTCATCTTTGAAGTCTAAAAAAGATAAAAAAATTGATCAATTCTAGAAATTTATCAAATCTGATCAAATCTAAAATTGCATAGATGAACAAATTTGAAAGGATCTGGATTAATTTTTTAATAAATCTTTTAAGAAATTGAAAAAAAAACCAGAAAAAACTTGCTGATCATTGATACATAAATCTATTGAAAGTTTTTTAGATATTAACTGTGTACCTTTGGGTTGATTTTCAGCTGAGACAAAATCTTGATCATCATCTAGAGTATGTATTGGAAAACATGTATTAGAAATTTCGAATTTTGGAATTTAATTGCATGCCAAAGGTTAAAATAACTTAATAATGTTCAACTGTCAGTTTGTAGTGTCAAGGTAGTGTCAAGGTAGTGTCAAGATAGTGTCAAATAGTGGAAAGGGAGCTAACAACAATCTTTTTTTCTAGAATATAACAATTGTTATAGCAGGTCTTAAAAAGTCCTGTTATATAGCAGGACTTGAAATATTGAAAATCATATATAATTATAATAAAGAATTGAAAACTCCCTGAAGATGGTCAAATGTTGTCGTGTTCATTCTAAAGAAATATATAATAAAAAACTTTAAAATTTAGTATCATTAATTTTTTTATCTTGTGAAACATGCAGTCATTGTTTCCCATTGGATAATTATTAAGGCTAAGATCACAAATAATTTTTGCTTGTGTTATTTTTAGATAAAAATTCTGTCTGTCTGTCTGATGTCCGGTAAGTCAGTAATAAAAGTTACTAGAAATTTTAATTTGCAAACACAAGAACACAAAATATCTTCTCCAGCCTAAGGAGAGCAGACTTTTGGACTAAATGTTACAGAAATTTAATAAAAAACTGACCTGCTGATGACTGTTCCATGGCTTATTCTAATTTATACCAAAAATGTTCTTGAAATAGACATTGAAGTTGAAGGCTGAAAAAAAACGTGATAACATGTCTTATGTAGAAATTTGTAGTTTTAGGTGATATTCCTTAGAATTATTTAGAGTTCCCTTTAAACTGTATTGCGACAATAAGCTCAATATTGCTAAAACAAAAAGACATACATCAAACTGAGAGAAGAATCAACCTGCAGGAAAGTTGAGATAAAAGCAGATAAAAGTTGAAACAAATGATTAAAAAAATGAACAAATTTTCTATGACTATGTCTGCTATATTTGTTATTCAATAGGCCGTCACGTTCTCCAAAACAACTTTTTTAGGGGTACTAATTTCTGGTTGATTTTTCATTTAGATTTTGATTTGATCTGCCTAAGTAGGTATCCTTTTGGAGACCTCAATGATATCGACCAAATACTCTGAAAAATTGGAATCAGTAAATTTCAAAAGACATAATAAAGAATTGTTTCATAGCAAAACACAGAAAAAATGGGCTCTTGCGGAATTGCCTAATCCTGGCCACACCACATGTATTTTAAAGTATACAAGGCAAAGAAATCTATAAATTTTAATTTTTAAAGATTTCCATAGATGGCCCTATCTCTGCCACCCTCTCCGCCTCACTAATTCTGTCTCCCTTTTTCATTGTATAATACAGAAAATATCAATTGAATTTCTTTAATAGAAGGAACAAGGGAAAGTCATAAAAAAAACAAAAGAAACACCAATGAACCCAATTTCTGGTGTTTCATAACGATGATGGGTTGAAGAGATTTTACAAAAAATTTGATCCGTGTTGGCAATAGAAAAATTTTTCTTATCTTATTTCTTATATAAAATTGTTTTCTCCTACTTGCCTTGGACAGTCAGGGAAATCCCTCTATTGCGGTAGTAATTTCTTACTGCAATTGCAGTATAAACGTCACTTTTAAATTTTTCATGTACCGCAATTGCAGTATACTCAAGAAACAGAATTCAAGATTCAAGGAGAAAACAGGCAATTTTTCAGTTAGGAACATTTGGCGAGTTCCTGTACGCGGCCGCAATCAAAAAAATCATAACCCAACTCAATAAAAAATGGCGTTCGTGTCTTTTCGCACTTTTTTTAGCCTAGACGATGTAGCAAACATAGTAAGTATTGGTAAGTATAAGCACACTGTGCTTTTAATTGGCTGACATATTTTTTTGCGTCGGAAAAACTTTTTCAAACTTTCAGCGATGATTGATCAAACTGTTACAATGAAAATTATCCAGCGCATTTTTTATCTTCTTACCTTCTTCATCTTTAATGAAGCACTCGAAGTTTACTGAAAGTAAGCACATAAGATATTCTTATAATTACTGATATTCATTTAAACATGCTTCGTTATGCGCTGCGGTGGAGTGCATGACGTAACTCGCGCGGCAACTAACTCGCCTTCTGTTGGAAGATCATATTGGGCGTTTTGGCGTTACCAACCTCGACGCAGCGAGCGCCTTTGTCTTTCCGCAACTCTTTCCACCATTTTAGATGGCCTTAACAATAGATCCAAAAGGGCGCCATAATCTTGGAAGATAATTTGTTTTGGTCTCCGGCTTTGGGAAGTAGCAATGTTTTTGGTTGTTTTCGATGGAAAATGGTAAGAAACTTAAGTTTACAAGTGTCATTTAGTTTTTGTTGGCTTATAGAATGGCATGATCCTGGATGGTTTCCCTAACTGTTTTTGTACATAATTGATCATATCTTTTTATAAACGCACAGACAAAATATTTTTTCCGTAGATCAGATTCTTTTGATAAAGAAAAGCTATCTTCTTGTACCATTTTTTACAGTCGATGTTTGTTTATCTTTGTCGACCAGCACTATAGTAGCTGTTATAAGCCCTTGTAGGCTAATCACGATTGAAAACTACCGCAATTGCAGTTTATACCGCAATTGAGGGATTTCCCTGACTGTTGGAGATTAAAAAAGATTCACTCATAAAGACAAGATATATAAATAAGTTAAACAGTTTTATGAGTGTAAGAGCTTGACAGTTAAGGAAACTAGCTTAAAAAAGAGCACCAAAGTCAATTTTGCCGTGTTTAACAAAAAGAAAGTAATGGAAGATCAAAGGAATTTACTACCTAAAACTAACTGTCTAAAGCGCGTGCCTCTCAAATCAAAACAAAAGCTAATGAGAAACATGTTGTGGTGACGTTAAACTAATGGAACATTCTATCATTCAACTAAGCTAACCCAATAAATGATAAATCAAAAACCCAGTGCAACAGTAAAATTCCATGAAAACAGCCGCTGGTTTAATCACGCACTACTTTACCTACCATTTTGAGATACATTACGTAATGAAAATAAATAGAAAGCAATGATTGGTTATTTCTATGTCGCGAGATAGTGCCTTTCCGTCCCACGTAATGAACCTTAAATATGTTAACTTTGCGATTATAGGTTGAGGAGGAGCTACGGGGTTTATTCTCGAGAAATATGTTTGTTGCTATCCTTCATCTTGATTATCCAGATTTAGATTTAGGAAGTATTGCATCAAAGATTGGCTGAGCAAGTAAAAAATAATATTTATTCGACAAGTAGGCAGACAGACAGAGAACAGCGAGCAATCAGGATGCTCTTATATCGGATGGCCAATAGTCACCTTCATTTTTTTATTTTATTTTTTTATCCACGGATCGCTGATAGTCACTTTTCCGGGGGTTAGGTAGGGTCAGGGTTGCTAGTAACGGCTTGTCACTGTCGCCGGGTGCATACTCGGCGCCTTGGGCCCCGCAGGGTTGCTAGTAACGGCTCGAATTTCAGTCAGGTTTAAAAAAGGGGTACTGTTACCCATATTATAATAATATTACCCCCGTCTTTTGCCAGTTCGGTATAATATGTTATGAATTGCGGGGATTTGCTATGCGGCGATGGCTCAACGGATAGAGCGCTGGCTTCCGAATCTGAAGGTCTTTCTTTGGTGGTGGTTCGAATCCCACTCGGTGCGAAAATTGGACTGGTCGAAATTGATGGACAAATGATTGACAGGTATGAAAACTCAGTCAGAAATGAGAAACTCAGACAGTCAGAAAAGAGAAAAATAGGATAAGAGATAGGAAAGAAAACAAGGTGACGATTGGCCATCCGATATAACATCTACCGAGCAATCACAGTCTTTGGTCATCACCACACCACCACCAGTCAACAGCTCATTAGTACATGAATGTTTGACTCATTTAACTGGATAAAGTACCTGTTGCAAGAAAGTTTCATAGAGGTTTTTAAAAAGTTCATTCTTAATACATTTAATTGATTGTCTTCACATTTTCAGGTTTTTTTTAGCTAGCTCTGAAAATCTCTTCTTTCGTCTTTTTTTCTACTAAAAAAGACACAGCCATAGCACAGGGGCTGAGAAACTTTTTCATGTCACTCATAGCTGTCAACTCTCCCATATTCCAGACCCGATCAGTCGAACTAATCGAACCGATTTTTTAATCGAACTAATCGAACCCGATCGAACCTAATCGAACGATTAGAGTTCGATTAATCGAACTAATCGAACTTTCAGATTTTCCTTAAAATTGTGAGTGTTCGATTAAGTTCGATTAAGTTCGACTAAGTTCGAGTTTGTTCGATAAGTTCGATCAAGATATAGTTCGATTAGTTCGATTAGATTTAATGGTTCGATTAGTTCGATCAAGATATAGTTCGATTAGTTCGATTAGATTTAATGGTTCGATTAGTTCGACCAAGATATAGTTCGATTAATTCGATTTGATCGCCTAAAATGACGTCACAGCCAGTGAAAGTAGGGCGTTTAGCATAGAATTGGGAAGTAAGCCACAGTAGCCGGACGGTCTATCGACCCTAGTTCACCAACCACTAGTCCGTTATGCTTCATATTTGGACCACACCTTCCTTAGTTGTGGCCCGACCCCATCCGGGTGTTCCGGACTTTTCAGACCCCTCCGGAACTCCCCGGCAAACCTCCGGAACTCGCGACTTTCTGCAAGCTTTGGGGGCTCCTGCAAGGCCCCCAAGGCTTGTTATAATGAACTCGAAAAGTGGAAAAGATGTCCGGGCATAAAGACCGGCGATTTGGGTCGTTTGGGGCATTATACCGGCTTTTCCCGGCTCAGGAAAGTCCGGAAATGCCCTTTCTAAGAGTACCGTAACCATAGCTCGGTCTCGAGGCCCCCAAAAGTCCTGTAAGCCTTCCTTAACGTTGAAAACGGTCTGAGAGCAAAGCAGAAGGGTGCCTTCGACCATTCCAGCCCAGCTGGGCCTTCCGAAGGCCCGGCGAAAGTCCGGAACGAATCCGGAAAACCGTTAATGCCAACTTTCTAAATCTCCGGTTTTAAGGGCACGCCTGAAGCCGGACGGCCTTCCTTAATGTTCTGATGGGTTGGGATGGACGCAAGGCATCAGTCCCGACCCATACGACCCCCGGTAGCCCGGTCCTGACCCGGACAGGGCCGTCCAGCGGGTCAAAATGGCAATTTTTGGGCATGCGGGAATCCCTTTATAGCGAGACCTCCGGGACCTCCCAGACAGCCAAACCGGTCGATATGCAAAGCATGCGTGCCACCCTTTTCGGCCCAGGTCCGGGGGACCGTTTGGGGACCCCCGTTCGGTGTCCGGGAGGCCCCGAAATCGGTCCACGGAGCGAGCAAGAACAATTTTTGCCGGCTTTTGACGATACTTTGAGGAACTTTGAAAGACCCCCAATGGTGCAGGGGTCTACCCTCACATCCCCCCTGACCGGTGGGCACCGGTCGGACTCCCCGGACACCCGGCCGGGACCCCCAGGGGCCGTGCGCGGCGGTACCGTTTTTATCCAATTTTGACGAATTTTCGCAATTTTCAAGCCTTTCCAAGCTTTTCCAAGCCTTTTGAAGGCTTCAGATGACTGATGGAGGGTGCTGGCCATGAGGGAGAGCAAGGCAGAGGGCATCCGAAAGGATGCGAAGGGCTGTGGTAGGCTGTGGAGGCCTGTAGAGGCCAAATTTGGTCTAACCGGGGCAGGTACCCAAAGGAGGTCATTTTTACCAATTTTTGCCGGCTTTTCACGACACTTTGAGGTACTTTGAAGCACCCCAACTGGTGCAGGAGAGTACCTTCACATTCCCCCTGACCATTTGGCACCAATGGAACTCCCGGGAACCGCTGCCAGGACCCCCAGGGCCGGTCCACGGTGGTACCCAAATGAAGTCGTTTTTTCCAATTTTGACCAATTTTCGCCATTTTTCCAATTTTTGCCAGCCTTTGACGACACTTTGAGGAACTTTGAAGCACCCCAACCGGTGCAGAGGAGTACCTTCACATCCCCCATAGCCGGTTGACATCAATGGAACTCCCGGGAACGCCTGCCGGGACCCCCAGGGCCGGTCCACGGTGGTACCCGAAGGCGACCGAATTTTGCTGGTGAGAAAGGGGTGTAACATTCTCAATTGAGTAGGTCGTTTTTGGCAATTTTTGCCAGCTTTTGACGGCACTTTGAGGAACTTTGAAGGACCCCAACTGATGCAAACGTGTACTCTCACATCCCCCTTGACCAGTGAGCACCGATCCGACCCCCCGGCACACCGGCCGGGACCCCCAGGGGCCGTCCGCGGTGGTACCGTAAGGAGTTCATTTTTTTCCGATTTTGACCAATTTTCGCCAAGTTTCAAGCCTTTCCAAGCCTTCTAAAGGCTTCGGATGACTGATGGAAGGTGCTGGCTTTGAGGGAGAGCAAGGCAGAGGGTATCCGAAGGGGTCCGAAAGCCTATGGGGGGCTGTGGAGAGCTGTAGAGGCCTCAATCGGTCCGACCGGGGAAATTAGCCTAATCAGCCTGACTGACCAGCCGGTCCCACCGGAGAACTTTACCTGACTAAGTATTTAGTCGGTCCCGCCGGAGAACTTTGTCTGACTGCTTAGTCGGCCTCGAGCAAGGTATAAATAGCCAGAAAAAGCACTCCAGGCATGCTCCACGTCCATACCAGGATGAAAGCACCCGTTCTCGTCAGATCACGGAAGTTAAGCATCGTCGGGCCGGGATAATCACTTGTCAAGTTGTCGAACCAATCGAACTTAGTAGAACTAATCGAACTAATGAATTGGCAAGTTATCGAACTAATCGAACTAGTCGCTAGTTTAACTTATCGCACTAATCGAACCTAATCGAACTAATCGAACTAATCACCTGACGACTCATCGAACTAATCGAACTCGAGTTTTATCAAAAATTGTGAGTGTTCGATTAGGTTCGATTAAGTTCGATAATCGAACTCTAATCGTTCGATTAGGTTCGATCGGGTTCGATTAGTTCGATTAAAAAATCGGTTCGATTAGTTCGACTGATCGGGTCTGGCATATTGAGCGGGAGACTCCCGCATGTCAACGATTTCTCCCGCGTGAAGAAAATTCTGCCAAATCTCCCGCATTTTTGGGATTTTCTCCCGCATCTCCCGCATTTCCAAAAATTTTCTGATTTTGGAAAAACCAAACGGCGAAATTTCTGGATTTTGAAAGATTGGAACGAAAAATTCCCCAATTTCCCGAAAAAAATTTCCAATAAAATCAGATTTTACGAGAAAATTTCCCCGATTTCCCGATTTTCCGATTTTGAGAAATCGGATTATCGGGGAAAATTTTTCCGACTTGGAGCTCTCCCGCATTTTTGTGAGGCAAGGTTGACAGCTATGGCAAATTTGAACTTGATTGAAGTCCTGAAAATGACCCGAACTTGGCTTGTGCATGTTCAGAAGAGAGTGTGTTTTTAGAAACAAATAGAACCAGACGGTGTCAATCGAACAACTTCGAACAAAAATCGCAATCGAACCAAGCGAACGTAATCGAACGCGATCAAATAATTTTGATTCGATTGTCGAACGTAATCGAATCTCAATCGAACGGCCAATTCCTGGGTAATATTCGATTGCGTTCGAGTAAGGTTAGATTGGTTCGATTGATTGTTGACTATGTTCGATTGGTTCGATTGATTGTCAATTACATTGGATTAATCTACGATATCGTTCGATTACGATTATGTACGATGAGTTTGATTGCGATTAAATTAAATTGGATCTTCTCTGTTAGAGCTTCTTAATAGCGTGGGCGGCCGAGCGCTTAAGTACCATACTAAAGCGAATAAAATCTAATACAATTGAATCAATCGAATGTAATCGAATACAATCGAACGTAATCGAAGCAATCGAACAGCAAATCCTGGGTAATATTCGATTGCGACTCGATTGCGTTCAACAATCGAATTGCAATTATTCAATTGCGTTCAATTGCGTTCGATTGATTCGGCATTCGCTTCGTTCGATTGACAACGTCTGGATAGAAACATTAATAATCCCAGACAGTACCAATAGTGAATAGAATGTTCGATTGTGATCGAAGTTATTGATAATGATCAATAATAATCAAAGGTGGTCAGTGACCCCTATCGATTTTATCGATGATCGAATACTCACTCGACTCGACAGATTATTATCAGTCAGTCACACTACAGTGAGGCTGGAACTTCGATTTTTGAGGATTACAATTTTACCAGTTTTTTAGCGTTTTTTGCCTTGCTAACCCAAATCTCGCAACCTCTTTACCTTAAGGTAGATCGAAATTAGAGTTTTTCAGCGTTCCGAAAAAAACGCATAGCAGAATTTTTTTCATCTTCACAGGATCGATTCTCAACAACAAAATACATCATTTGGTCTTTGGGTTTGTTTCTGACGTTTTTCCTTCAAAGAATATCGATCACTTTCCCTTTCCCCTTGAGCGCGCGAGAAAAAAATGATTAGCTTGCGTTTCGTGCGGGCGATTAAAGACAAGGCGGCAATCTTGCTAAGGGTGCAACTTAGTTTCCGCCCTATTTTGCGCCCACGATGTTGATGGCTTATTGATTCTTTAAAGAAAAAACATAACAGGTATAGCTTTTTCTAATCCTGGAATAACGAGGTTCCAGCTACACTGCACTAGCGCCCCTCCAAAATGCATATCAAACATATAGGACCCTGCGGACGCACCAGACTTAACGAACACCGGACTCGCGAAAGGTTAGCAAACGATATCATACTCCAGGATGCAAGTGAAATTTTTCAATCCGCTGACCTACAGTTAGTCACAATAGCGCCCCGCCAAAATGCGTATCAAAGATTAATGCTGCGAAAGCGTTATATCGTTTACCTGACTCTCAAGCAAAAAAATGCGCCGCAAAACTTCTAAAGTGATTCATCAAAAAATAACCCGGCGCTTTTTAATGAAATTAACATTTTCAAAAACTTTGAAAAATTGCCTAAAATTTGAGCCATAGATGAAAAAATTTGAGCCAAGCCAACCTTGAAAACTAATTTGAAGATCAACTTCCCAAGAAAAAGATCTACGGGGGAGGCGGAACCCACCTAGATCCGCGCACCACCGGATAGGCTGTTTCCCGGAAATTTTGCCGGACCTTAAACAATGACCCATTTACATGTGCGGAAATATTTTTACTTTAGCGTATTAAACAAGGCCTTAAAAATCGAAGCGCTGTCTCGGGAATTGAATGACAAATTTTGGTTGGTTGATTTTGGCTGCTGCACGTTTTATTTTGTTTCAAACTTTCAAGTTTTAATTAATTGTCTTGCGAACTTGATTCAGGTAACTCTCATCCTTGTTGTGCAAATGCATCAGACTGTAGATGACTGATGTTGTTTTTTCTGAAAGCTAGATTTCCTAGTGTGACTAACTGACCTAGACGGGGGGTTTGGTTATTATCAGTTAGCAGTGAAAATTCCAAGCACTTTTCTGTGGCCGTTATACGGCCAGAAAACTCAATTTTAAATTGAGTTTTGAAACTCAATATTTGAAGAAAATAATTTTTTTGAGTCATAAAAAGTCGTTTTGTTGATTTACTAAGAAGGCCGCTAGAAATATGTCCCATTTTCTGATAAATTTTTCCTTTATATTCACTTTTAAAACTCCAGATTTGTTAGAATAATATTGATAGTGGAAAGTTCATTCCACAATGTTTGCTTCTTTTTTATTTTGAAATCTTACTTCAATAAATAAAGCTTTGTTTCTTTTGTTCTTGAAGCATTTCTTTTGTTCTTCAAGCATTTCTTTCCATCAGGGGCCGTAAGCTTTAAAAAAGACCTGTTTTAACCAGTCTAGAAGGGCTATCTAAAGGTTCAGGTAGCGTTGACTTTTATTAGCCTTGTTGCTACCTTTTCGTCAACATGAAATAAACTATTACTTACTTACTTACTTACTTACTGCAAAAAGTACTTTCAAGGTTCAGGTCCCAGCAAAGAAAAATAATTCTGCACCAAATTATTTCGATTTCAATATGTTATATATTTTTATTGAATCGCTTCGCAACAATGGAATGTCTTCTTTTTGTGATGTGTGTACCACCCCCTCTCGTACGCAGATAAAAATAAAACGGTAGAATATTTAAAAACAGAACATTAAAACCAAACAAAAAAATATTTTTACAATTTCTTAATTATTGTAATTAGCCCCCAAAACTTTAGTGCAGCCCTTCAGGTTCCCCCACTTTTTTAGGCCCACCCCCCCTGATTTAAAAAAATGAGACAGCTCCCACCCACTTTTAGGCCGATTTTAGATTTACACCCCCCAAATGAGTGGGGGGGCGGAGCCATGATATCGTTTGCCAACCCTCGCGAAAGTCCGGTGTAAAATGAGAATTTTTTTTACTATCTGACAATTTCTACACTGGACTTAAGGAAGTCAGATGTCCGGTGTCGGGGAAGGATATTTTTCCCACCGGACAATCAAAACACCGGACATGACCAGTCCAGTGCGTCAGGTATTTCCTAATTTTTTGTTTCACAAATGTCCAGGGTCCAAAATTCCCTGTATGCAACACTGGACTGACACCGGACTTTTTGCGTCCGGTGTAGCGAAAGGATACTGCGTCGGCAGGGTCCTTCAACTGCCTTCAAACATTTTAATGCTGCAAAAGCGCTATATCATTTACTTGACTCGCAAGCAAACAAATGGGCTGCAAAACTTCGAAAGAGATTCATGAAAAAATAACCGGCGCTTTTTAATGAAATTAACATTTTCAAAAACTATGAGAAATCGCCTAAAATTTGAGCCAAGCCAAATTTGGTTGGTTGATATTCTGGCTGATGCACGCAATTGCAATCGGTCATTTAGTCTCATTTTATGTTTTCAAGTTTTAATTAATTGTCTTTGGAACTTGAAGTTGATTCAGGTAACTCTCATCCTTGTTGTTGCAATTACATCCTGTAGATGACTGATGTTGTTTTCTCTGAAAGCTTGATTTCCTAGTGTGACTAACTGATTAATGCATTTTCTTTAACCATTTTCAATTTGTTCAATCATTTGGATTACTTTTCGCCAGATGGTTTCAATCGAACGAACCGAACGCCGGATCAATTTAACGCAATTGAACGCAATCGAATAGTTGCAATTTGATTGCGTTCGATTGCGATTTTTGTTCAAAGTTGTTTGATTGACACCGTCTGGTGTTTGATTACTTTCAATATCATATTGTATACCTTCAATTTTATCAAAATGTGTTTCCTGTATAGCAGCGCGTCAAAATAAATCTGAAATGGAGTTTATCTCGCCCAATTAAAACACGCAATTCACGCGCGAAAACCACTTTTGTTTTTTCTGACCAATCAGAATATGTGCGATACGTTTACAGGAAACCCAGGGCAAAGGCACACAAAAGCCGGGGAAATAAGGGGGTCAATCTTATGGCTGGCGCTTCTTTTTGTGCTTTGGTTTTAGGTCAATGTTTTTGGTTTTTCTTAAAGATATATGATAGTAATTGGTTACTATCGAAGTTATCAAAGTAATCAATACAATCAAAGTACTCTAACGGTTATTGAGTCTTCAAAGGGTTGTTAAGAAAGTGATTGAATACTCACAATATTTTTGAAATTTTGATACTCAAAATTCTATTGTTAATGGATAAGTGGTCGTTCGATTACTTTGATCATTATCGATTACTTTGATCATTATCGATTACTTCAATAATCAAATTTATTGATTATTACTGTCTGGAACTGAACATCAATATGTTCGAGCCCTGTCGAGCCAGAAGAATATTTTGCTCTATTTTGACCAAACAATTGTGAGTTCGTATGTGGCTGCAATAAAAAAAATCATAACAGCACTCGTAAAAATATTATCATCCCACCTCCTTAACGGTCTTCATGATTTGACCAAAATTTGACCAAAGTTTCCATTCCCGCCAAAATCAAAACAAACAGCAAGCAAGTTCACCATTTTCGGAGATTAACAACGGCCGTATTCCACCACAATTTTTTAAAACTTCCAATAGAGAAGCAAGAATGCTATACTCTGAAACCACCCCTAAATTGTTCAGTGAAAGTTGCGACTTTGAATATGGACGCTGGCCCCTAGACCATAACGCAAACATAGTAAGTATAAGCAGAACTTTGCATATTCTTATAATTTGATATTCTTATAATTATTGATATTCACTGAAGCGTTTATTGCACACTGTGGTGGATGATAATTTTGGGAATTTTGGTGTTACCCCCCTCGAAGCAGGGTGCCTTTGTCTTTCTGCAAATTTACCCACCATTTTAGAATGGTCTTAGCAATAGATCCAAAAGGTCGCCCTCATTGTAGATGACAATTTGTTTTGGTCTCCCAGCTTTGGGAAGAGTAATGTTTTCATTTGTTTTCGATGAAAAATGATAAGACTCTTCAGTTAACAAGTATCATTTAGTTTTTGCTGGTTGATTAGAATGGTAGGATCCTGGATGGTTTCCCTAACTGCCAGTATAGGTGTAACTTGAATATTTCAGGATTACCATTTTACCAGCTTTTTAGCAATTTTTGCCTTGCTAATCCAAATTCATCAACCTCTTTACCTTAAGTTTCCTTTATCAAAACCAGAGTTTTTCAGTGTTTCGAAAAAAAAAACATTGTCAAAATTTTTTCATTTTTACAAGATCGATTCTCAACCACAAAATACATTTTTTGGTCAATGGGTTTTTTTCTGACATTCTTCCTTCGAAGAATATCAATCACTTTAGTTTTCCCCTTGAGCACACAAGAAAAAAATGATTATTATTTTCTGAAATAAAAACAGTAAATTGAATACTATTACCACATTCATTTTAAGTGCAAATTTAATAAATACATGGCTAAATAAAAAACAAATGATTGCAGTTCTGTTTTTTCCTCAAACTTCTAGGAAAATCTTTTTTTTCCAACTTTGGTAAAAATCTCTATTTGTTCATCAAAATGCCTTGTCTTACAAAGGATGAGATAGTATGGGTTTGTCTTCAGTATGTCTTTCAGTTTTTGTTTATAGCTGTGTGAATTTTTTCTTCATTTTGGAAAAATTTGTACCTAAAAGTGCCTAAAAATGTTTTTCAGACTAAGCAAGATTGTTGCGGACAAAATGCCGGTATTAAGCCGGAAGAATTTTTGTGTACTTAAAATCCATTGCTTGTGATACATTGTGTCATTTATGCCAAACTGTAATAATAAAAAGCAGAGTATAATAAAAGTCAGTGACTTTAAGGGGTCTTTGTTTTTCTTGATTTCTATAGATTAGAAATAAGTTGAATGTCACAGACCTGGAATATTACAATGTTGAAATCAGTTCATTTGGTTGGAGAAAATGAATCAGAAGATCTCTATGGAGGCTTTGAAGAAGAATATAATCCAGCTTATGATACAGAGGTTTAAAATTATTTTGTTGAATTCCTCTGTGAAACTGTCAATCTTGGTTGAATTCCTTGTCATTATAATGCTTCTACAATATCTTGGCTTAAAATTACAATTGACTAAAATGTTGGTAGCAGGCCAAATTTCCACAATTTTACTGTACTACTCTAAGTAGTACAGTAGTAATGCTTAATCATGTAGACCTTGTTCCTTATTTTTAGGGATTATATGAAGACGAAGGCTTTCAACAAGCGTTAAAAACAAGTTATGGGAAAAGAGCGCCAGTAAGTAATGCCATAGCCACTCCACCTTTCAAAATTTGAATGTTTTCACCTTAATTTTCCAAAATTTTACCAAATTTTACATTTTTCTCTCTACACTTCTCTATCATTGCTGTTGATTTATCAGGTTTTTCTGTTTATATTTTGTATTTAAGAATATATTCATTTTTAGGGTACTTCAGCTGGTCGACCACCTGGCACAGGCTTTCAGAGGATGGGCACAGCTGCTGTATGTCTTTTTCCTTAGTCATTTCGTTAGTAGGGAATTTTTAGGTTAAATAATGTCAGTTTGAGAAAAATGTTTACAGTTTTTGTTTGAAAAATGCAGGTGTCCAAAATTTCAATCATTTACTTCATTATTACTGATTTGAGAAAAGGTGAACTCATGAGTGAAATATTTTTCTCAATTCTTAGGGACTCTTTTCAAAATATTTGTTATTGATTATTTTAGGGAAGAGGTCGCCCAATGACAGGAGTAGCTGCGGTAAGTAATAAAGTTTGAAAAGTCATTAAGTCAATTTACAATGTTAAACATCTAACTATTGTGTAGAGGGCCATTTTATTTGTTTGAAAGTATTATATATTTATTGAAGGTGTTCAAAAGTAAAAGTTTTATTTTTTCTTAGGATACTTCTCAAGCAAGACCAATGACTGCTGTTCGAGCTGCTGGTTATTCTTCAATGGGTGGTCGAGGTGAGAAATGATAATGTTCTTATGAATATGCCGGCGGGGTTACTAGGACAAAAATAGGTACTAGATAATGTGCGATAGTTCACCATCCCTAGTCTCTGTAACCAACATTCTCTAACCCTGGTACCCCTCCCTTAATAATTGTGATATCTAAAATTCAACTTTGTTTTCATACATTCTTAAAAGCTTTGTTGAATGTCAAATATATGGCTCCTTAATTTTATATACAATAAAAAGTTTTCATTTGATAAAATTGATAAGTAAGTAACACTGGTCGCAAAACCAACTAATGTCCAATATTTTCATTATTTATTTGATGCACAAAGAGTCATTATTTCTACTTATGGTTCCTTCATCTCGTATTAAATTTGTTTTGTTTCATTCTCCATAAATAACACAATCTAACTTATCTCTTTAGCTCCAAACCAAACATTTGACCCATTGAATCAATCCAAAGGTCCAGCACCGCCTTTGGAAGGAAAGGACGAAGACAGGTAGGAAATATTTGATATCTTTTCGGTGATAATGTTTCAATTGGTTCAAGTGTTGTTGAAGTGTTTCTTCGCTATGTTATAACAAGATTCTTATGTACATTTTCATTTTTAGTCCTGAGGAAAAAGTTGCTTTGCTAGAAAAACAAGTTATGGAGCTAATAGAAGAATCTTGTTTTGCTGCTGAAAGAAATGACCTTCAAATGGTAGGTTAACTGCCCCAAATCTAATCTTCATAAAGCAAGACCAAAAAAAAGTTTACATTCCTGGCTAAGTTCTAACCTCCCTTACTTTAAGGGGGTGGTTGATTTGCTCCAAAAAGCTGCAGGATAAGAAATTTTCCGAATTAAGGAGGGATTAGCACTAGGGAGAAAGAATCTTTACCATCAATTGTGTAAGATTGACATGAAGCCTTCTTTTCTGGTTAGAATCACGTATCTTTTGACTTTTGTACTTTCACTAAATTAGACCCCATTCCCCAATACAGAACTTTATCATTTATTTTTGCATTGTTTCATAGGCTCTTGAAAAAGCAAAGGAAGCTGGACGAAAGGAACGAAATCTTTGCAGACAAAGGGACCAATCACAAATGGCTGATCAAATGAACTTGGATATCACTTATTCGGTGAGACTCATCTTATTTCCTTCGTCGTTGTTGATAAGACTTTCAAATACATACTTATCTTTTTTTATTTCCTAAAATCTCATGGTTTGAGTACATTTTCAAATGTTTTATCAACTTTGATGTAGAATATTATGTTTCTTTCCTTAGGTATTATTCAGTCTGGCATTATCATATCACAGACTGCAACTTTGGCACGAAGCTAACAATACATATAATGTTATCGTCAAAAATAAAATGTTCAGTAACGCTGGTCGACTTAGGGTCAATATAGGAAACATCTTTTTCGAGCAAGGGAAATATTCGAATGCTGTCAAGTTTTATAGAATGGCTTTAGATCAAATACCAAATACTCATAAAGATGTCAGGTATGTTTGCTTGCTTACTCTCTTAATCTCAAATCTTGTATTTCTTTTATTTGATAGAGTTATTGAAGGGTATGCCTGTACAGTCTCGTTAATAGCGTTTAACCTGGTTTAACATAAAAGTGAAAGTCAAATCAAGATAAGAATAAAAGAAGAAAAGTTTTATGTAAAGTATGCTGTACACGATCATAAGCTGTTCATTTGTGTTCCATCAGCCACACATTATAACAATTGTGCTTTGTGTCTACGATTGAACTGAAGCTTGTCGCCTGACAAGCATCCTCGTTTTGATGAAAGGGTATTGCAAGCCACCACTGTAGGTGATGGCATCCCATACCAATCCCCCATCTCCTTTAAAGCCATACTCTCCATTCAACTGCATCCGGTAACAACCAATGAACCTGAGCCTTTGTGTTCTTCGGAACAATGTCTGCTCCCTGAAGAGTCATTATCCATGTCCAATGTGCTGAAATATTGACCGTTCTGGTAGTCGAATCCTTTATTCTCGCCTGTTGGCACCGCCCCGCCACCTGGTATTTGTGGGTCGAAGACAGAGCCAACGTGAAGCTGATACTTATTAGATTCATCATCAATGTGAAATTCTTTATACGCTGTGTAAACTTTGGTTTTGTCATGCTTTGTGAGATCAAATATGATGTCATTATCGATGCCATAATGTGTTGTGAGGTTGTGTATGCGATCATTACCAAACCAGAAGTTTGTGGAGAAATCACCGAAGCCAAGTTTGTATGAATTCCATCTTCGATTGAAATGGATGGAACCATCCACACGTTGCTGAATCACTGTCCAACCGCCACCTGATAGGAAGGAAAGTAAGAGGGGTTTATGACTACTGTTCTCTTTTTGATATGTTGAAAATTCCAGAAATCTGTACTGTAGGATTTTTTTTTTAATTTTAGAAATGATCATTCTTATGGAAGTAAGGTTGTTAATTTGGCTTCCATTGTAAAATTTTTATCAGAAATGCATTTGTCTGTCGACAGGGAAAACATAAAATGTACAAACCTCTTCATTCCCCTAAATTCAGTATGAAAGCAATATGAAAAAAAACAACATAAAAGAACACTACCTGCTATTTCCATATCACACAGAATTGGGACATAGTCCAGGTTGTTGTTTGACACCATGTAAACACCGCTTTCTTTGTGGCCCTTGGTTAAGATATCTTTGCAATCTTTCACTCCTTCCACCTTTGTGATATGTATCGGAACTACAGGAGCTGTTCGCTTATCGAAGGACTTTATACGCGGCTCCTTGATGAATTTCGCGTCAGGTGATAAACGATTAACGTCTTTAAGTTTGCAGATGTTGTCAATCTCATGATAAACTACTGACCGACATTGAGCTGAAAAGTGACATTTTGACTGGCATTGAGGCAGGTTGTTAACAGGAAAAGATTCTTCCCAAGCACTTTTGTTTATATTGACGATTTCACCTTCTATTGGTGATGGGATAAAGAAAGAATCTCCTGGCTCAGCTGATGATGATAAATCAATAGAATGACAAAACTCGATCGTACTGCAAAAAATAGTCAGGAAAATAAACATTTTTTGCTTAGTCATATTGATCTACTTATGGCAGAACTTCTCAATTCAAAGAATGTCTACAGTTAAAAACATTTCCTTTCATTTCGCTTTGCTTTTACATAATTTTCAATCAAGAAATGTTTTTTCTAATTACTTGATATAGAGTACTGTTTTTACAAGCAGATATAACTTTTCCTCTACTAATCATTTTATTTGTTTGGCTTTTTTATTGGAAAACTCATCTTTATAAAGTAGGTGATAATGATGAGAGGGAGATCACCCATTTGAAGGAATGAAATTCATTCTGCAGATACTCTCAAAAGTTTCATCTGGTGTTTCCCTTTTCCAATTAATATTAGGTCAGATTAGGTCCAAGTTTTCTATCTGCATCCAATTCCATATTAAATCATATTGATACAAATTGTTAGCAAACGAAACTGACCAAGTTGTTATCTAACGAAATTCATAATGCATCCTTATTTTATAAGGACCAAGTTTATAAGAACATTTAGGCTGAAATCTGAGTGTGATTTTTTTCGTGCCTTGCGTGCCTTCGTGCCCTTCGTGCCTTTTGAAATAAAGTTCGTGCCTTTTGAAAAAAAGTTCGTGCCTTTTGAAAAAAAGTTCGTGCCTTTGAAAAAAAAGTTCGTGCGTTTTGAAAAAAAGTTCGTGCCTTTCGAAAAAAAGTTCGTGCCTTTCGAAAAAAAGTTTGTGCCTTTTGAAAAAAAGTTCGTGCCTTTGAAAAAAAAGTTCGTGCCTTTCGGAAAAGTTCGTGCCTTTTTGATACCTTTTGAAAATAGTTAATGACAAACAAAATAACCAGAAGCTTCATTTGGTTAAAAAACTTAGAGAAACTACACTTTTTAATTAGCAGTGCCTTTGAATCCTTAAATTAGTTTGGTCGAGCATGGGTATATTTATTTGTGGCCCCTCCCCGCCCCAGCGGTGGTTTTTTGAGGGGGCACCGAAAAGAAAGGGCGCAAAAAAGGCTCTTCAAAACACTGATTTCAGCGCCCCTTTCCCCTTTTTCCCCCTCAAAAATGGCAGTTTTTAGCCCTATAAAATAGAGATATGTCAAATATGTCGAAAAATTTTCCCACTCGCTTTGCTACTTTTTTGCAATTTTTCCTAGTAAAGGGGTGCCAAACTGCCGATTTTACGTTACTATTTTGCCTCCCCAGTTTTTGCCAAGAGATTTCTTCCTCACGTTCGATTGACGAGAATAAAAAAGACATTGCATAGTGACGAATGCACTTTCGAATGTTTTGATCAAGATTCGAATGTTTTGTTTTGAAAAGACAGGAAAGGCAAAAAAGAATACAAACATGAATTGTCAGGTTTGAGAAGTTACCAAGCACATGCAAAATTAGTGCGGGTGCAAAGAAGAAGTGAAAGAAGAGGTAACTTTTTTTCAAAAGGCACGAACTTTTTTCGAAAGGCACGAACTTTTTTTTCGAAAGGCACGAAGGTACGCAAGACACGAAAAAAATCACACTCCTGAAATCTGGGAGAAAAAAAATTAAAAACGTAAGAACAGCCTTAAAATTGTAGAAACTAGCAAAGCAAATTGCAGTTATTATTTTACTTCCCAGCTTTAAATTATAGTATAGCAGATTTTGTTCTACTTGAGGGCCAATTTTTATAACCAAAGATACTTTGTATTTTTAAAAGTCAATTAATTTCAAGAACGTACCAATAATAGCATTTTAGGTTCAAAATTGACCAACAAATAAGCACATCTAGACCTAGCCAAAACTAAGACGCTCTGATTAAAAAAGAGTGTGTAACCTTAAAGGTTCCCCTAGTCTTGTTCAAAAATAATGCTGAGGATTTTCGATTCTTTTTCTTTCTTCAGAATCCGCATTATGAAGAACATAGGGTTGGTGTTCGTTCGCATGGGACAGTACAACGACGCAGTGACCGCTTTCGAACACATCATGTCTGATAAACCAGATGTGGAATCAGGTAATCCTCCTCTACATATCTTAATTCTCTTAACACAATTTTTTGCTCACAATTTCATGCTCTATCTGGTTGTATCGTTTGTATTGTATAGTTCAATCTAATTTTGAAGAATCCTCTTTTATATCTAGAGTTTTGCCTACAATGTCAGCTTTTTGGTCATAAAAACTTTTGCCTAATTCGCGGGCCCCCTCTCAAAAAGTTTCAAAATCCTATCTACTTTCGAACCAATCACATGCGGTTGAGTCCCACGGAAATTTGCTACGGATCATTGCCTCCTCTTCTATTACCACCCCTGATTCCATTCCTAAGCTATTTCTATTGAAATTCGTCACACAATGTGAAAATACTTATTATGAACAAACAGAATTGTGTTAAATTCTCATGAATTGACTTTCATCAATTTTGTTTAGGCTTCAACTTGCTTTTATGTTCATATGCAATCGGTGATAAAGAAAATATGAAGAAAGCTTTCCAAAAACTTCTTCAAGTTCGTGTTGATTTTGAAGACGAAGAAAAATACAGCGGTTCTTCTGTGAGAAAATCTTTAATCATGCTTTTTGTCTATTTGGACATTACATTTTTCTTCAAAAGTGAACTATCCGAAGCTAAAGTTCAGTCAGCATTTTCTGATTTGCTTCTACTGGAGTAAATTCAACCTTTGCCAATGTGAACATTGGAACATAAGGTTTAGAATTAGTCATGTCAATACGAAAGATAAATTAGAAGGGGTATCGCTTCCTTTCAAAAGTGTATTCCAACTCTATAAATTCAAAACAAAATAAATCATAAAGTATCATCTTCTTTTCGTTCTGATTTTTTTTTCAGGACGATTTGAAAAGTCAATTGATATTGGAAGCAATCAGAGATGATCCACTCCGAAAATGGGAGAAAGAACAGTACGACTTTCTCTTTCTTCTGTAACCTAACCTATCTGCTACTTTTCTTCTTGTAGTCACCGCCTTGTCGTTAAAAGACTAATAGATGCTCAGATCATTAGTATAAGATTATAATTTTACCTGATTTTATTTTTTACAACGTTTAGAAAAGCAAAAGCTGAGCGTTGTATCATGATGGCGGCGAAGTTGATTGCACCAGTGATCGAACCAACATTTGACCAAGGCTTCGATTGGTGTGTGGACATTGTCAAAGGTTCTCCTTACCAAGAATTGTCCAACGAACTTGAAATCACCAGATCTATTGCTTACCTTAAAATGAAAGATTTCACCAAGGTATTGTATGGAAATCAACTTTGAATCATTATTAGTACTTATGAAATGAAATACCTTAAGTGGATTAATTTTCGCGTGGACAAAATTTCGCGAATGGAAGATTGAAAATTTTCGCGTGGACTAAATTTCGCGATTTGGCCTGTTTTTTACCTAATTTCTTTCATTTTCCTAGGGGTTTTGGCAAAAATTGCAATTCTAAAAATTTCGCGTGGACAAAATTTCGCGAAAATGGCCAAAATACGCGAAAATCGCGAAAATTAATCCACGCGAAAATTAATCCACTTAAGGTATCCAGATATCCTATAGTATTCTACAAAGTTTAGTAACTTGAGGTATATTGGCCTAACATAAGCAGCTTCTTACAAGACATGTTTTACAATTGTGTTTTATTGTGTTACTAGGCAACAGAAACACTGAAGAAGTTCGAGAAGAAGGATTCCAAAATGCAATCACAAGCTGCTGTCAATTTAGCTTTCATGTATTTCTTGGTATGAGAGATTGCCATATGTTATTTGACATATTTCAGTTTGTCAACTACATGGCTTACCTTCGCAAACTTCTCATTCATTTCAAGATTTTTACTTTTACCAGTTTCTGTACAGTTTTGTACGGTATTTGTTTCTATATTTATATCTACAGGAAGGTGAAAATGCACAATCAGACAAACACGCTGACATTGCAATCACTGCAGATCGGTATAACCCTGCTGGTATGATTTCATTCTTGACCTAAAATCCCTTCAACGATGATTCTAACTTTTCTACAATTCAAACATATTAGACTCCCACTTCGAATTTGCGCAAAATGAGCGAGCAAGACTTTATACTTGAAATAAACGGTCAAACTGTTTCAATTGAAATAACTGTGTTTGTTTGTTTTAAACTTTTCTGCAATTCGAACAAATTAGATTCCCACTTTGAATTATAGCAAGAGCAAGCGAGACTTTAGTCTTTACAATGTTGAATTCTTCATTCCTAAGCTTTTTCTAAAGTCAATGGTCACACTTTCTTGATTAAAACAACTGTCTTTGTTTGTCTTTCCAGCATTGGTGAATAAAGGGAATGCAATAATGATGAGTGGTGATTTCAACAAAGCCAGAGAATTTTACATCGAAGCTATGAACATTGAAGCATCTTGTACTGAAGCTATTTACAATCTAGGTGAGAAAATTGACTTTGTCGTCTTCTTCTAGCTTTTCATTCCACACCTTTATTTTGAACATACTTTATGGTTACAATCTTACTACCCCGTAAGTTCTAAACGAATTTCTTCTTTTACCGAACTATAACAACCTGGAATAAACTACCAAAATATGTCTCTTGAGGTAAAGACAGTCAAAGTCTTTAAAGAGAGGCTCGACACTGCACGGAGTAAACATCCGACACAAGACAATTATAAAATACGAATAGTCATGGTCAGTTCCAGAGGCCCTCGTGCGCCTAGAACTTTGTTCCATTATAATGAATAAACTTTCAAAATTCTCTCATTTTACTTTAGGTCTTTGCTACAAACGAATGGGTAAAAACGACGATGCGCTTGAATGTTTTCATAAATTACATGTCATGTTACCTAGCAACTCAGAAGTACTCTGTCAACTTGGAGTCATGTATCCTTTTCATTCACTAAAAATAGTGGAGATATCTTCACCATTTTAGCAGTACTGACTCGTGATCTTAGTTTTTTTCTATTTTTTTAATTGTTTCTTCGAAAGCTCCTTTCACTATCTTTCTGGAACTGGAACTGGAACTGTTGATTGAAACTTTTATTATTCGCCTTGACTGATTCAACTTTATTCGTAACAGCTACGAAGCCATGGGCAATGTGACACTGGCGTTAGAATGGTACGTTCTAGATCCCAATCACTAAGATCGTTTGAAGTCAATTCACCAAGAGTGCTGAACGGAGTTTTAGTCGGGGCAAAATTCTTGAGAAATATGATAGAAATTAAACAGCAATGATCAATGAGGCGTGGATTCTATGTATAGGATTTTCGAGTATGCATTCAGCTATTGCTTGTCAGAAATCCAGCCAACTCAAGGAATCGTATGAGCTCATTTTTAAATGATTGTGTTGTTTTATGTCTGTATTCTTCATTATTCTAGGTACCAACAATTTTTGAACCTGGTACCAACTGATCCGACAGTACTCATGAGGCTTGGAAACTTATATGAAGAGGAGGGTGATAAATCACAAGCTTTTCAGTACATGTATGAGGTAAGAAAAAGATTACACCAGACAATGCCAACTGAATTACTCTACCTTTAGTTTCAACCTATTTAGTCACGTGATCATAACGATTGGCAATCCACAGTTGTTTAGCTGGGTGATGTCAAATTTCTATTTCACTGCGTTGACTTTCCAAAATTTATTGACCACTCTCTGATGCAGATTTTGATCGCGTATCACGTGATAAATATCGATTGGCAAAAAAAGTTAGCAACCTCAAAATTCAAAACAACCTGACTACGCCAGTTATTCAAGTGACTTTGGCATCACTGTCTAAGGGTATTTCAAAAACATTGAAATCAACCTCCTCACTTGCAGTATTTAACCCTAGCCTATTAATTCTAGAAAAATTCTTCACCCCTAATTCTCTCTAATCCTCTTGGGGCAGTAGCAATAGTTCTTTTTCTCGTAAAAAAGCTCTTATTTGTAAGTATTTGCGTGCGAGGCGTCGTGTCTGTTTTTCTTTGATTAAAATATTCACAACTTATTTCTTTATTCTCTAGTCATATCGTTACTACCCTTCTAATATTGATGTCATTGCGTGGTTGGGAAGTTATTATATCGATGCACAATTTATCGAAAAAGCAATCACTTATTTTGAAAGGGCTGTACAAGTACAGTAAGTTAAAAATCACATTACTATTTTCCTATAATGGCCAACTGGACGATTTGAAGGCAATGGGCCAGTCTTTCATTAACCCTTCGAACCCGAGTGACGTGTATACACGTTCTAAATTTGCCAATATACAGAGTCCCAGACCTTTAATGTTTTAACTCAGGACCACTTGATTTAAAAGGACATAAATAGAATACTTTTTGAAAGTTGTTTATACACGTTTTTATAAGAACAAACTACCCTAATATATGAGAGAATGAGACTCCAATGGCCAAAATATTAAGAGCAGGTTAAAAACATTTTGAGACTTTAGTGCCTCTAAAACACCCATCTTTTTTAAGAAATTGCATCAAAACACTCGCAAATACGTGAAGCTCAAAAATTTTGGATATACTAATAAAAATGTGTATATCGTTTGTCCCGAGCATTAAGTTTTCTTGGTGTTTCCATATCTTTAACTTTTCTTTTGAATCATGTTATATTTAGACCGCAAGAAGTGAAATGGCATTTAATGCTTGCCACGTGTTACCGAAAAGCAGGTAGGTTATTTTTTCTCGTATTTGCTTCTAAAATATTTTACAAAAGTGCATTTTATTATATGTGTAATCTAAGAAAAAATACTCGATAGCTACATTTCTTACTATAAATTACAATAAAAAAAAATCGTATTTACAAAAAATAATCCTCGGACGAAGGAGCAAAAGTATTTTTCATGATGACTGTAACTCATCACTTACGCTCAAAGTTCCTGATATTTGTTTTGTATTTGTATTTTGTATTTGTTTTCAATTTCGGTCGGCCACGTTTCTCAATGTTGGAATACCATCGCGGAAAGTTTACGCGAGAGAATCATTTTACACGACTTTTCTTGTTCGCTCGTTGCCATAACTATGGCTTTTACTTGATTTTATAAATTTCAAAGTACTTTGTGTAGATTATCATGGCTAAGAAATCGAAGAACTCCAGGTAAGTCAAAATACTGGTGCCAAGAAACAAGCCCAACTGGCCACCGATGTCCCCTGAAAATAAAAGATGAAGTAATACTGATCTTTTAGGACTTTCTGAAAGTTTATATTTCTTCAGAATGTTGAGTGAAATGTAAAAGTTTCCGTTTTTACCAGCCCATTTTAAAGAATCCTTTGAAAATTTCTGAATCTTAAACATGAGGCATTTCTTTATATTTTTTTTGCTATTCTCTATAGAACTTACCTAACAATATCATTGTATCATAACTTGGCGCTTGAGTGATTCTTTTGTATGTCATCTTCTCGTAGTAAATCACAATTCGAAGCAGGTTGTCTCTGCAGTAAGGAAATTCGAATGTTAAATTTCAAAATAAAGGATATGTGTAGACGATTATAAGTGATGCTTTAAGAGTGCTCTACAAAGCGAAGGAACATTGTACTCATAACCATATAATCCTATGAAAAATGGAAGCCGCTTCTTTTTTTGAAAAAAGAGCTTTGATGTCTTACCTGACGAATTTTCGTTTCTCCATGGTTGTTCCTTTCAACTTGAATTTTTGTTCTGCATATATGTCAGCAATGCGGTTCGAAGGGAATTGAGCGTACGAAATCAAGGTGTTGAAATCAGTGACTTTGCAGGCTACAGGACAGTCGACCTCTTCTTTGGGAATGCTCTTGAAAGCCTCTGTAAAATGAAATGATAGTTCTGTCATGTTGGATCGAATTTATTCTTATCAGAGAGTCAGTTTCCCTGTGACAGTCGTCATTAATTAAGTTTTGATTGGCTAAACTATTCCCTTATTGGAACTTATTTTCGCGGGAATTAATTTTAGCGTTTTTGTGGTTTTTTGGCAAAACCGCGAAAATTTGAACCGGTGAAATACAATTTTTTCCAATGTATTCCAACTTTATCGAAAAATTTGATAAATTCCTGGGAAAATAAAGGAAATTCGTCCAAAAAAGGCAAAACCGCGAAAATTGAAACCCGCAAAATGCTATTTTTCCTATTTTTTTTTCGACCGCAAACATTAGTTCCCACGAAAATTATTTCCAATAAGGTAGATTTTCACTGTTTACATACCCTTTACACACCCTTCACATTGGTGTCTCTCTTGTACCATTCTTCTACTCCAAAAAAAAATCATTCACTTACCCCAATTTGGCCAGGTGCAGTTGAACAATTCTGAGACCGAACACACTCTTTCTGTTCCTGTTAAAGAAAAATGAGAAGATCAAATTTCACATTTCAAAATCTACATTTTGAAGAAGCTGATCCGAGTAATTATCTAGCCGTAGTTTTAAGATTTATTATATTGCCCCATTTTTTGGAATGCATGAAATCAATTTGAGCCTATCCTATTTTCTCGAAAGTGTTATTATTGTCAAGATACTTAACATTGCCAGACATAACTAGCATTTTTGAACTTTGCACTTTGTATCAAATTGATTACCGTCCTGTAATGGTAAAACATGTGTAAAATCATAACTGAAGTAATTATTTTCGATTTCATTGATTCACTCACCTGGCATGAAACCATCTTTGCAATGGCATTTCTTGGTGACGAATTTGGTCAACTTTTCCAACCAACAAGCATTCTCAGAGTAGACAGAAAAGTAATCCAACTTTCTGCTATCACATGCTGTTTTGTAAGGTTTCTTCAAGTTAATTGTCTGGAAGAAAGAAGAATATGGTCAGATGGGATTTGTGTTAAATTCATTGTACTTTGGTTATAGACTAAAACTCTCTATTCCCTTCTTTTTCTCCTTCTTTCTTCTCCTTCTTTCTTCCTAGATTTCAAGAAGAAAAAAGAAAGAGAAAGAGTGATTCTTTCGCACAAGATTTTCTACAAACCTCCTAAAAAATCTTATTCACTCATCTTCTGGTCAAGTTTTTTCTTACCTCAGTTTTTCCAACTTCCACGTAACTTGTGAAGCCGGGTGGAAGGGCGACACCGCTGAAGCGAATGGGCGTTTCATCTTGATCGTGAATGATAAGCCTGACTCCCACATCATTTTTGTCAAAATAATCATAATGTTCCAAGTCTAAAATCATTTCCAACGATTTCTTTCGTCCACCCTCGCTCAGGTCTGCAAAATGACTGTTGACATTACCAGAGTTTATAGTGAAACATTTTTCGCCTTGTGATTGATAGAATGTAGAGAAGTTTGCTGGTGAACATTTCGCTATAGATTTGTTTTGTTGCATGAAATTAACGGTGCAATCCATCAACATGTTTTGAAGTCTGTGGTTCGCTTGTTTTGAGGCGTTTGCGTAATCAGGTCCACTCAAAATGCTGTAATGTAGTTCACCTTTCATGATCTTTAAGAACGTTGTCCCTTCCAGTTTAGACATTCGGAAGTCATTGATATTACACAAAGAAACGGCTGGGAATTTCATCTTTTCCGGATTAATAACGGTACTGGTTGAGGTGAAGGGACGGTCGAAATATTTTTGGCCAGCTTCGAACAATTTCTGTAGTAACATTCCAATGGAACCCATCACCACAAGAATCCAGATGATTCTTCGGAAACGATATCGCTTGTCGAAGCAGTAATGAAAACCATGAAGTGTACTGTTACCGATGAATTCCTCTGTGTGTTCTTTGATCTTCTTCCTGCGCGACACGCGAGTCGGACTCGGAATCTCATAAGTGATATCTAAAAATTAATTCTTATAAATCAGGGAATATCTACACGAAATTGAAATTTTAATCAATTTAGTCCTTTTAACTCAAAATGAAAATGTTTAGCAGTTTAGCAGCTAAATCTGACTTTTCCCTGCTTGCATCTGATTAATTTGACAAAAGTAAAATTTGACAAAATAGTTCGATATGACTTACCATTATACGATCCTTGAGGAATGGTATCTAAAAAAATCAAGATGATGAATTTGATTATTAAAATCAGAAATTGATATACAAAAACAATGATTATTTAAAAACTGTCAGAGCCGGTCATTTTTATAGAGTGAAGTGTTTTACCACCTAATTCTTGATATTTATGACGTATTGTTTTATACGGAGCCCAGGTGTTTGCCACTAGTGTTATCGTCTAAATTCAGAAATAGCGGAAAACACCCAGTATTTTTTTGGTGTTTCTGTAATGAATATCAGGTGTTAATTATAAAAGGGCGTGTGAAGTGTTTAACCACCCAATTCATTATGAAAGGGCGTGTGAAGTGTATAACCACCCACCTTGAGATTCATATTTACTGAATTTGTTTCGATGGCATTCTCCATTACCATTGCATTTGCTTGGCGTTTGTCCACTGGTGCTCCCGTTTGTATTGTTGTATCGATTACTGAAATTTAACATCATTGTGTCCGCCATCTTTGGTTTTATTGTTGTTGTTGCTTGGTGACCACCGCCTTGTCTTGCTTCCACTATACTCTCATAGATACTCATACCACAACATCTAAACCCATCAAAATTCTCTCAAAATTGTTTCTATTTTTCCGGACTATATTTTTGATTAACTTCCCTTCCCCTCTTTTTGTGTTTGTTTTTTATCCCTACAGTTCAATAAAAAGGTTTTACCCTTCATGAAACATGAGCTGTGTTTCGAATATACTTTTCTACCGTCTATGTGGGTGAAAAATTAAAATTCAGCCATTTTTGTTTTGATATGATGTAATTGACCTTTTATATAATGTTCAAATTCAAAATAATCGATATTTTTTAAACTTTTAGAATTCTTTATTTTTCGATGTAATTATTCATAGTGGACCGATTTGATTGACTTTATTCTTCAGCCAACAAATCCTCAATCAATTATTCATATCGTTTACAGAATTGAATCTAATTCCCCTATTGATGAAGATCTTTATTAATACTCCCCCTATTCCCTAAACATATCATGGAGAATTCCTTTGAAAATCCACTTTTGCTCCCAGACCCATTCCACTAGTTTCCACAGGTTTCCATTCCACTGAACCTTCTTTCGAAGTATGTCTACAGTCAACTCTATCTTATTCGAATTTCTCTGTAATTCGAACTAAAACATTGGTCTCCTTAGCTGGGGAGTTGTATAAATTACTCTCTTTAATTCGAATCTTTCTCTAATTCGAAGTGAATTTTTGGTCCCTTGAAAATCGAATTAAAGAGAAAGTGAACTGTATATGTTTTATTTTTCATTACAGGCAATTACGGAAGGGCTATGCAAACATACAAAGAAATCCATCAAAAATTCCCTGAAAACGCAGATTGTAAGTTATGCTACTGACTTGATTGTCTGATCAGAAGGACTGCTTCTTGATTTGATATTTTACGTCGCTTGTCCTCTAATAACTGTCTGGTCTTTCCTTTTTTTTGCCTCCACTCCACACAAGACTCCAAAAAGATGTTTCTTAAACTTCAATCATCTTTCGATTTTTCAGGTTTGAAGTTTTTGGTGCGTTTGTTCAACGATCAAGGCTTGGTCAACGAAGGGAAGGAATATGCAAACAAGCTAAATAAACTGGAAAAAAATCTTGTGCAAAAAGAACAGGTACATGGGCAGTAAACTTTAACTTGTTACAAAATTTCAGTCATTTGAAGAAACGGTCATTCAGACTTTGGTGGTAAAAAGTCGCTAAAATCTTCGTAGCTTTTGATCAGTCAAATTGAAGTGAATTTTGTATTGAGAGGGACCTGAACCTTACGAAATTTTTTAAACATGTTTTTGTATCCTTGGAAATACTGGACACTTTTCATCAAAATATCTTTTTAGAGAGCATTGAGTGCACAGCGAAAAGGAAGTGGAAGAAGTCGTGTTGGTTCTGGTCAACCCGAAAAGCGCGAATGTAAGTCCTCCGAACTTATTTGCATGTTTGTCACTTCTGACATACAGCCCCTAATTTCAACTGGCATTGCCATACGCTATACCTTCTTAACTATTTTTTTTTTCAAGATTTTTCTTCAGATTTTACAATTAATTATCGTCATAAATGAACCTCAAAATATGTCATTCTAAGGAGTTCCAGAGGAACATATTTAACAATAATGTAATACTTATCTGGGTCGGAGGAGAAAAGTTTGTGCCGCCTTTGGATAATAATATTCAAATTCCAAAAATCTTTTTTGTAGATGCCAGTCGAGATTCTGACCTCACCATCACGTCTCCTCTTTCAAGTGATCGTACTCCTTTATCTTCGGACCGACAAGATAGCAATCGTAGCGCGCCGCGTAATCGGCCTATTGGTAAGACGCATTTGATTGGATTATACTAGAATGATCCTTTTTGGAATTTCAAAACATCCTTGATTAAAATGTCAAATTTCCAGATTAAAATTGACATCATCCAACAAAGATATTATCAGGAGTAAACTTTACTGTCATAATGTAGATATCTTTTTAAGATATACGCATTATTGTTCAATTCTATTAAATTCTACTATTTCTTGCTTTAGATGCATCTTATGTAGATCCAATGGGCGAAGCACCCACACGCCCAAAGACAGCGGGTGGTCATGGGCGGCCACCTGTTGACGATGATTTTGGAGACGATGATATTGGAGATGACTTGTTGCCAGATTAAGATGAAAAGTTTTGTCTGATTACCACTTTTCAAACGTTTGTTAGACCACACAGGGCTTTTGTGAAGATAATGAATTTGCAACATATGCAATGTCCCTAGAAATAATTATTCAAAACAATAGAGTCATCAATTTATTTATTTGCATAACTTTTAGTAATAATGATTTTCTGTTGTTTTCCCCTTTTTTAATTGTATATACCATTTTCAAAAATGATCAAAATTGTAAACTTTTTTTGAATATTGTATGTAAGAGAAATTATTGATTAAAAAAGGGTGTGGTATTTTCTTTCGTGTTATTGTGTATGATTTGACTTCATAAATCATCAGGGAGGAGTGTACATTCCACTCTACTGGGTTGGATTTTTGGACCTAAATTGATCAGGTGGGACCTTGAAATTCTGAACTTTGAGGTGGGGGAAAAGTTTAGGTAGAACTTTTTGAAGTTCAAAATAATAAGAATCGGATACAAACTCTGAATCAAAAGTTTCATAGTTTGTTGTTTCATAGTTTAAAAACAGTTCGCTAACCCTACCTGAGAACAAGTTTAAATGAAATTTACAATAAGAATCTCATTCGATTTCAATACTATATATTAAAGGTTGGACTTGGCAAGCCAACTATCAGGCGGGCGTTTCTCAAGGGGTCGGACCTTATATTCTTAGTTAGGTAGCTTGAACCCCTCTGGAAACTATGGATAATGAAATACAAATAAATATTCATTTTACTCACGGATGGCAAACTTGGGAGAATTTCTTTTCCTGGGTATCTAGAATACCTTACACCCTTCTTCTAAAATCTTACGTCTGTCTATGATTTTCCTTTTTGACAGCACTGACGTAACTTGCGTTGATGAATGCCAGAAACTAAACTGAAACTTAAAAACGATGTTTTTCCTTTTCAATTGGTGTGGTGGTTAGTGGATTCAAACATAATATACTTCTCACCATCATCCTTGGAGCGACTTGATACACATTGATTAAAAGACAAAACTTTCATAATGATTTTGTTTTACTATCGTTTCAGATGTACAAAGAGATAATGAAAAAGAAAAAAATATATGATGGAGAGTTGGAGAGAAAATTATCGATGCTGGTTCACAGAGATTTTCTTTCCGATTGATTATTGATAAACTGCTGTGTTGGATTGTTGCTGATATGTGAGACTCCCGTTTTGTAAGAGATTTTATATTGCCAGCAATTTTGCAATCTAATTCTCAAGAAAATGGATAGGAAACGCTGAATACAAGCCGAATTATTTGTTAAGGCCGGTCTCCACTTCCGCACGCTGCGATCCCACCTTTTGGCTTCAAACCATTTTGCTCCATTTCAACTTTTTTCAACTGTTATGTCAGATCGCGCTAATGGAATTGTTTGTTCATTTTTCTTTTGACCAATAGCGTGGAAGCTTTGCTCGCAGCGCCCTTCCAAAATCAAAGTAACCATGGGTAAGAATTAAATGAAGGAACTTGCTAAAAACGTCCATAAGCTTTTAAAAGAACTAACGTTAATAAAACAGGGAATTTGTTTTTGTCAAGGCTTCAGACATTCTGAAAACCTGGAAAATGAAGAACTCTAGAAAAATCTCAAGGAAACTCTGGGAATTGAATTCTCCAGATTCTTTGTAACAAAATAGCTGCTCAGATCCTTATTTAATCATTCAGATTTGTCTATAATGTCTAATAAAATGGTGTTTAAACATTTACACAATTTCAACATCAGTTATGGACTCCGTACAGGGAAAAATTGCACAATTTCATTTTTTTCAGAGAAAATTAGCCACTTTTGGTTCCAAAACTCAGAGAATTCAGGGAAAACTAAAAATTAACTCAATTTCTGTTTCGACCCTATAGCCTTTTCCATTGGCAAGTATTTCACTGCAGCCTTGGCCCACCCATGGTTAGAAATTCATCTACGCACCTTTTTGGTCTTTCTCTATAGTTTCTTCTGCAAACATTGAAGGTCATCTAAATGTTTACCAATGGGTGCTATTAATCAAAAAAGATTTCTTCAGATTCTTCTTCCTAAAGAAAACTCTATGATTGGAATAGGGAAAGTTAATCCAGGAATAGTTAACCCTTGTGGGAGATTTAAACCTTATCTTAAAGGAAGATTTAAAGGAATTATTGAATGTTGTGGTTACCCAGACACTCCTAGTGGATCTTATGAAAATCTTTAAAGGGAGATAATCAGATGGTTTGAGATATTTGTCCTGTAGAAACCCCCTGTGGTACTTAATGAAACCTCAAAGTATTTTTGTCTAGCTATTTTCCAAAGTCGAGATACAGTGAAGTCTCCGTAATTCGAACCTCCATAACTCGAATATCTTCTTAACTCGAGGGAGTCTCGAGTGGTCCCTTCAGTTAAAAATGCCTCATAAACTTTACTCTATAACTCGAAATTTCCTTAACTCGAACAAGTTTGTGTTCACCGTATGTGTTCGAGTTATAGAGACTCCACTGTATCACAATTTCAAATCTATAAAAATGGGTTCTTACACGGTTCCTGTGTCAAAATTCTATTGTTTTCTTGCTAAAAGTTAAAACTTGTGACTTAAACATCTAGACTATGGAAAATAGTTCAGACAACAATATTTTGAGGTATATTGCTAAGGACAATAGAAGGAATTTACATACTAAATATCTCAAATCATATAATTATCTCTTTAACTCCTTGACGTTCTCAAAAAGCTTAAGATCTTTCAATACTTAAACTTTTAATCGAATTATCTTGGCTTTGGTGATAGCTAAACCCCCCCGGGGGGGGGGCACTCGATTTCGAAACGACGGTATGTGCCGCGCAAAATCTGCTTTTCAAAATCGTACCCTTATAGTGCAGTTCCATTTGGCTGAAAAGGTCTCTTTCAGTGCATTTTCTCTTGATTTACCCAATCCTTATAGTGCATAGTATAGGGAAATTTTCTGTTTCAAAGAAAAACTGAGAAAATTATTCTTGTCAGCTGTAATTATCAGACAATAGAAACTTTTTCAAACAAACGAGAAGTAAAAACCTTTCTTTTTAACAATTATTTTGAATTTGTTTTAAATTTGACCTTTGCAGTGCAATTTCACAGAAACACAACCTTACAGTGCATTTTGGGATGTTGAAAAACCCCACCCTTAAGGGTCATAGTGAAAAATCAATTTCTGAATTTGAAGATAAAACCTTACGTTTTCGCTTCTTTGACATGTTTCAGGTTATTTAAGAACAAACTGCTTTTGAAAAAACGAATTTAAGTAATTACATCATGAGTAATTACTAGTAAGGAATAAGTGTGGCATGGACCTTAATAAAACGTCATAACGACTCTATTCATATACTTTTCACAAAAAAAGCCTAATCTCCTTGGGGAAATCATTTTATTGTTTCAAACTTTTTTAAGTTAATGACAAATAATTTCTTTATTTCGATTTTTTTCGGAAAATTTTCTATTTGGCTACTGTACATCCCAAGTTATAGCTGTTTTCGTATGGAAAATTGCCAAAAATGAGGTTTTTTGGAGATTTTAAAGGAAAGATACTTCCACAAAACTTTTCCGAAATTATATTTTTAGATACTAAATAGATACATCACCTAAACCAAAAAAAATTCCATAATGTTTGATTTTTACCGAGATTAGGGCTTTGAAAGGTGAAATACTCTTCTTCGAAAAACTCTTCGTTTTCTTCTTCATTTAATTTTTTCATTTCAATTTTTCGATTTTTAAATTTTAAAAAGGTAGGTTTAACAGGGCATAAAGTTATACATTATCTTTTTAAAATGCAGAAATTGCCATTTAAATTAGTGTAAAATCGAAAAATTGGGTATGTCCAGAGCCCTTATAAGCGCCCAGATCATTTGAGTGCCCCCCCCCCCCCCGGGATAAACCCTTAATGTTTGTTGCCGTTGGAAAGCTCTTTCAAAACAAAGCTCTATCTTTTCAGTGTGCCGGATTCTTTAATTAGGTCCTCAATAAAAACTACCGGCAGCCGAAAATATCGTTCATGCGAGAACAAAATTTCGCTGGTTGAGGAGTTGATATTTTGCTTGTTATCGAATCTTCAGATATTTAAAAGCTTTAGGATTTTGAAATGTTCGTAAATATCACAAAACTTACAATACATCGTCTTTTTGAAAACCAATATACATAAACTTATCCTATCAAAATACAGTATCTAACAATTTTGCTCATTATTAATTTTCTCTGAATCAATTTTTTATCCTTTGTCGCTGCTTAGCCGTTTTTGCTCAATAATAGACAAAAGACATCAATAGTTGTCAAATCCCCTAGTTTAACGGACTGGGCTTCTGTTTGTGCGTAATTATTCTTTCATTGAATACTGCTAAGAGCTGCTTTTTAGATAAGCCTTTCTGATTACTCATTTTTCACTCGCTGCTTTGAACTGGAAATGTTATTAACAGATGTCTCAACGAGAGAACTTGTATTATATGAGTGATGCTGCTTGTGCTGAATTATAATACTTTGTCATTTCTTTATTCTCTCCATTTGTTGCACCGTGTTTCTTGGTGTTCACTCGAAACTGAACATACTTCCAACCATCGAATCCAAAACCGAGAACGATCAAACCGGCTAGTAAACCGATAATAGCGCGACAAAAGACATTCTCACTCATGAGATCACCTGTGGAGCCGATGTAGATGTTCTGCGGATGATGGTGCACTTTGAAAGACTCCTCCGCAAACGTGTACACTTCATCTTTCTGGTAATACATGCATTTGAAGATCACCTTCATCTTATGGAGAAGATCGGTTGGTAACAAGCAATGTACGTACAGATTGGCCGGTAACTTAGCAACCATCCTCAAAGGTACTTCCGCTGTATCATCGCTTATGATTTCGTCATACCATGCGGCTACGTCTGAATTCATCATGGCGGCAAAGACTTCTTGTTTTCGTACCATTTCTAATACTTCATCATACGATTTGGCTGATACCACGTTGGTGCGATATTGCTTCTCCGCTGTTCGCTCCTCAAAAGAATTTTCGAGCACAGCTACCTTTTTATTTTGGATATCAAAATCGTTTCCAGCCACGACGTCCGTCACCGTTGCAGTCATCACACAGCCTACCATGACTCCAATGAACAACCAGAAACACGTCACGAATCGTCCCACGGCCGACGACGGCTGAATATCTCCGTAACCTACCGTCGTCATGGAAACAATCGACCAATACAAACCAGTCATCGCGCCTCGGCAAAAGGAATTCGGGAAATCGGTGTTTTGGTATCTTTCGATGACCCACAGAAAAATACCAACAATAATCGCTAGCAAAATTGCGAGAACGAAAATTTGTTCGCACGCCATAATGCCACGGAAAATTTTGTTAGGTAATGAAATTAAGTCCCTTCTCACAATAATACTGATGTGGGTTGTTTTCAAGATTTGAAATGATCTGAGAGCTCGTTCTTTAAGAAAGCCGTCGTTCTTTGTGTTGGTAGGGGAGAGGACTGGGGCCCAGAAAGCTCGCTGTTTGTCGACACTTTTTAACACGGATGTGTTTGAATGGTACGAGACGTTTGATCGAGCCAGATCATAAAAGTCACGCCTTGAATCCATTTTCACTTTATAATGAATAAAAGGCTTGCGACCGTTACAAAAGACACTTGCTTGTTCAAAGATCTGTGGAATGATTCCATCAATCTCTCCTTTCGAGTTCTTGAAGATAAACGGTTTGACTTCCCAGAAGATCGCATGTAGTAATTCTTTTTCTTCAATGCTAGTTCCATTCTCTTTTTCTTTTGTCGTCTCTATTGTCTCATCTGTTTCCGATGTTGTATTTTGGTTGTTGCCATCGCTACCGATGGTGGTATTATTTGCTGCAACTGTAGTGTCATTTTGTCCAAGTGTTTGGTTATTTATCGCAAGCATTGCGTTGTCTGTTGCGAGTGTTGTGTTATTTGTTGCAAGTGTTGTATTTTCTGGCGTAAGTGCTTCGTTTGAAGCTATGACCAGAGTTGCGATGTGGAGAAGACCAGCGAACATGATTATCAGCAACAGTTTTACTTTCATTTTTACGGTTTTTGTGGATCAATTTCATTTACCTGAAAGGTGAAAAAGGTAAAGTCAAAGCAAGGTAAAGCCTGAGAGTGGATAGGCGGGCTCTTTGATTCCGGAAAAGTGGGAAATGGTCATTTATGAGAGGAACCCGCTGTGTTGATGTTATAATGAATTTGACCATATTTAGAAATGATCATCCTTTCAAATGGTTTTGATTCTCGGAAAAGTTTCGGATGTGAAAATGACAAAATAGTTCTTCAGACGATCAGAAAAAATGACCTTAGAAAAAGTTTACAGTGGGATACACGAATAAATGTTGAAATAAAATCTCTTTTTAAAATGAAAGTCTGTAAACTAACCAGAAATTCGCCAAAACATTTTTTCTCTCTCTTCAAAGAACAAAAATGTGTTAGGTTTAGTATCTCACAAGCAAATAAAGAAATGAAAAATCACAAAAAATTTCACAATTTCTTTTCCGATTATTAAAAACAAATGAAAAAGTACGATATTATTACAACAATAATCTTGACTTAATATTTCGAGCAGAAACGTTTAATCACGACCGTGCAAACTGAGTTTTGTTTTAAAGACACACTTAAAGACTCGAAGCGCGTGGGGCCGAGTCTGGCCGAGTATTAAACCTTTAAACCTTTGACATAAATGTTGTTAAGCGTGTTAAGCTACCAAGATTAAGTTTAAGAATAGACTCGATATTGTTCCATTTAGATTCTTATTGGATATTGAGCCTTCAAGGTTTTGATAACTCAAATCATTTCTCTTTTTCTCTCTTTGGAAAGTGATCATTAAAATTTCAACAAAGCTACTATAGTACAGTAGCGTCTCCATAAAACTCAAATGGCAAGGGGAATCGATCGGGTAAGAAGTTGTTGATCAAATGATAAAGCTGATAAAACCCCTCCGAACAATCTGCTTCATACGAAACGATTTTTGATCAAACCTTGTTTGGTTCTACGTAACTAGAAACACTTTTCACGCCTCTTACTTACATTAATCAAAACTTTAGCTGATATATCAAAGAATGAACATCAAAAACCAATTTAATTAAAACATTTGCTGACACCGAACAAATCGTTACCTCGTCCGTCAAATGTATTTATTGCTGAGAGTTCGCAAACCACCTAACTTTAACCAAGTTCCTTGCTTTAATCGAACTGTAACTGTAAGTGCTCAAGAATCAAATTTGCTAATTTATTTTTTTGTGTTTCTATTTAAAACGCTAATGAAATGAAGATTAAACGAGTAGATGAAAAAAAATCAAGAAGTAAAAAAAAGCTGGAAGACAAAAGAAAGGAGTGAACGAAGGAAAAAAGCCTTAATCTCAAAAAGTTAGGGGCGAAAAGCGCAAAGATGGTTTTCCTTACATTATTCATTGTATTGTTAACAGTTTCTTCATTTTTAACACTAATCATTTTGGAATAAGTTTGATATAAAAGTTATCTCTCCTTGAGCGAGAGCTTTACTAAGAACCAACTTTTCATCGCACCTTTCCCCACAAGAACAACACTATCATGTGTTTATGTTTCAAGATCTCTCGTAGCTGTAACCTTGATGTATATTGATCTTAATCGCAATAAATCTTTAAACGATGTCCACTATACTGGATGTATTTCGACATGAAATAACACACTTTTACTAACCTTATTCATCAAATTTCTTGGCTCTTATAAGAAATGGAGATCTAAATTTGCATCATGCGGCTTTGAAGCCTGATTTTTATTTTATATATTCATTCGATTACTTACTTGAGTTAATATAGTGTTAATTCTCTCAAAGGAGATTTTCGACAATAAAACAGCCAATTCCCAGTGCACCGTGCTGAGCTGAACACTGTCTTAGCCTTTTTAGTCCGAAAGCCTAGGATTTTTCCTCTCGTTACTTCTTTCTTGCCCAATTCTTTTTTCAAAAAAAGTTTTTCCTAAGCTTTATTCATCAACAGGATAGACTATTTTCTCTTTATAGCCGTTTTCAAAAGCTGCGTATCTTGGACGTCCGGACGAAATCTGAGATTGCTTTGACAGAAAAACTATAAGATGTAAACGAACTGTTTATGGCGGACTTAGCATTTCTTATCCAGTTAGTACGTGGTAGACAACAAATACTCAACCGTTTTTAAGTCCCATGAGAACTCTTAATTCTAAGTGTGGTGGTTACTGAAGTGTAGCGCTTACTAATAGGCGCTGCTTATAAATTATTGCATGTCGCTGAATATTTTCATAGGCTTGTAGATGATGCTTTGAGCAAAAAGGGTTCTCTTTTTACGGGCACATAGCATTCTTTCCTCAAAAAAATAAGGTTTTAGATACGGGGAAAGATCAAATACTCTGTTAGTAAGAGCTAAACCACGCACTGTTTGATTTTGTTACAAAATAATGAGAAATATTTACCTACAATGACATTTGAAAAAAAGGCTAATTCCCAAAAAACCCCAAAATATTTTTAATTGCCTGAAATTTAGGTTGCAAAAGTAGAATTTTGCCACTGAGTTTTAACATTAGACTTTAGACTCAGGATCTAAAAATTAAAAATTGATTAGAATATAGTATGGCTTACATACAAACCACTTCTAAAAAAAAAAGAAATATAGAGGCTGAAATCGCTATTCTCGTGTCCGAACTTGAAATTTCGAGAGAAAAAACGACGAAATACCCATGATTCTAATACATTTTGACCAGTTTTGATATTTCAAATTGGCATTGATGTTCTTTCAACCTATTAGTATATCTCCTGTGCTACACATACGACTCTCTCTACACTACTAAACATTATTGAAGGTCCATGAATCCCAACTTCTCCCATATGATATAGAAAATCCCTTCTCAATTTTCGGTAAATTCTCCCCGAACTCCATGTTTTGAGTGATCTCTTTTACCACAAATCCTTTTAAAATTCTCGTTCAGGTTGGCAAAAAAACAATCAAACATTTCTGCCCTTGAATTCTTAAGACCGTATTAGCTTCACCGTTTTCAAGCTTTATAGAAAAGGATAATTTTCTCGCCGAGTTCTAAAAAACTGAATTTTCCACGAGTAGGTGGTCTAACTTTTTTTTCAAGTTTTTCACTGTGCGATGAAAAGCTTTTATTTCTTTGAGGAATTCCCGTAAGGAAAATCTCCTATAAAAACTTACACAAAAAGAATTACAAGTTACAAAAGTATTGCTCCAATTCGTCCAATTGTGCATAATATATTAATGCTATCCAGTATGTTCGATATAGAAATTGTCTTAAAAAGGTCCTGATACCCATTGCTGGACCCAACCAAAGTATTTTCAGGCTCATGCCCAAGGGCCTTTTAACACGTCTAGAAATGCGGTGTATCAAAGATCGAATATCATATCTCTCCGATGGGAAATCGTTCGTTCGTTCGTTCGTTCGTTCGTTCGTTCGTTCGTTCGTTCGTTCGTTCGTTCGTTCGTTCGTTCGTTCGTTCGTTCGTTCGTTCGTTCGTTCGTTCGTTCGTTCGTTCGTTCGTTCGTTCGTTCGTTCGTTCGTTCGTTCGTTCGTTCGTTCGTTCGTTCGTTCGTTCGTTCGTTCGTTCGTTCGTTCGTTCGTTCGTTCGTTCACTCGCCTAGATTCTTAAAAAGGCACTTCATAGCTCTTTTAGGGAAAAGGAAAATTAAAGAAAGAAAAAATGAGTAGAAGGTTTGAGGAAAAGCAGCGTGCAGCGCGCTACTTCCATGAAAATCAAGTCCCAAAGCAACTGGAAACATTACTAAATGAAATGTTTCACAAGCAACCAGATGATATTTATGGCTACATGGTGAGTTGTCAACCGTTTTTATTTTTCTATGATGTTCTAGTCTAATTTTTCTGTAGTGGCTTGGGGGGGGCTCCTCTGCAAGATCTTTTTCTATTTTTTAGGAAGGGGTAAGAGTACACTATGTAGGCTGAGATGATGATTTCTGGTACAACATAGGAATTGTTCCGTTGGGAGAAGAAATCCGTAAAGAAATCAGAACTAAGAAGCGACTGCATAGGAAGTGGGTCAATTCTTCAGACGCGGAAAAAGTCTTCAATAGAACACAATATGTCTCATCACGTAACCGAGTCAACAGCATGATCAGGCGAGTGCGTAGAAGTTATGAACGCAACATCAGTAGATCAGCAAAGAATAATCCAAAGCGTTTCTGGTCACACGTTAGAAATCAACTGAAATCAACTAGCCGCGTGGCATCTCTACTGGAGTCCGAAGATGACAAGAAATCGTTGAAGCATGAAGATGTGGAGAAAGCTAATATTCTGCAGAAGCAATTTTGCAGTGTATTTACACATGAACCTGAGGGAGAACTACCTCCATTTGAGAAGAAAACAGAATCGATGATTAATATTCTTGAAGTTTCCCAAGAAGCAGTAATAAAACAGATCAAACAGCTAGATGCAAATAAATCGTTCGGACCTGATGAGCTACATCCGTCAATGCTGAAAGAACTGATTGACTTTGTAGCAGAACCATTGAAGATCATTATGAACAAGACATTAGAAGAGAGCGTTCTGCCCGAAGACTGGAAGATGGCACATGTCACACCAATATACAAAAACAAGGGTGCACACAATCTGGCAATAAACTACAGACCTGTCAGCCTGACATCGATAATATGCAAAATGATGGAGTCAGTATTACGTAAAGTAATGATTGATCACCTTGTTCGAGAGAATCTTCTCTCAGACAAGCAATATGGCTTCATTGGCAAAAGATCAACAGTTACGCAACTACTATATTATATCGACCTTTGCTGCGAATCAATGTCTGAAGGAAAAGTAGTTGACTGTGTCTACTTTGATTTTGCAAAAGCGTTTGATACAGTTCCTCACAGGAGGTTGATAAAGAAACTAGAATGTTACGGGATCAGCGGAAACCTGTTAAAATGGATTATAGCGCCGCAAGCAACTAGTCAAGGTTAACTCAGCTAAATCAACTACTGACCATGTCATAAGTGGAATTCCTCAAGGAAGCGTACTTGGGCCTCTGCTCTTTGTTATCTACATAAACGATTGCCAGAAAAGGTAGTCTCCGATGCATTTCTCTTTGCCGACGATACGAAGATAGTGAAAATAATCAATTCTATTAGAGACTCTCTAGTTGTTCAAAAAGATATCTGTGAATTGGAAAAGTGGTCCCGAGATTGGTTACTAAAGTTTCATCCTGACAAATGCCATGTCTTGACTATAGGTAAATTTGCTAATATTAAGCATGCACACAGATACCAACTTGGAGGTAACGAACTTGAACATGTTTTTGAAGAAAAAGACCTAGGCATCTTGATTGACTCTGAATTATCTTTTGAGGAACATATCTCTAGACAAGTCAATAAAGCGAATTCTATCTTAGGAGTCATCCAAAGAAGCTTCAGTGACCTGAGTCCTTCGGCATTTTGCACATTGTATACGACCTTTGTCAGACCGCATCTAGAATATGCACAATCAGTATGGCAGCCGAAATTACGCCGCAGCGTTAATCTGATTGAAGGGGTCCAAAGACGGGCAACAAGACTGATTCCGCAGTATCGTAATCTCCACTATGAGGAGCGTTTACAAAGACTCAAGCTTCCATCTCTTGAGTTTAGAAGACTTTTCTGCGATATGGTCCAAATGTATAAGCATATCCATTTTTATGATCCAAAAACAACTCGGGACAAGCTAGTTAAAAGAACTCGTCCAGCCAGATTTCACGATCACGAATTCGTTCCAAACTTTGCTGCTGATGGTCTTCGAGGAGCGCAAACAAAGTCATTCTACTATAGAACAATCCCTACATGGAATGCATTGCCACGATTTGTCGTCGAGTCGACCTCCATTCACTTGTTTAAACAAAACCTTATTGAAGCGTGGAAAAGACACAAACTTAGATATTTAACAAATTAGAATTGTAATCAAACCGGTTCGTAGAGGCCCACCTCGGGCCTGTGAACTTGTATACTGTATAATAATAATAATAATAATAGTTACCTTGGTTCTTGAACATTTCTATTTGGTCTGAAATCAGAATCGGTTTATTACCATAGTATTTCTTCTTTTCTATTGAATTTTCATTGTTATGCAGGTTCAATCAACTTTGAGCATCGGCTTTTTTCTTTTAGGCGGAATATTTTGGAGCTCTTTCGAAGCCTGCTGCCATCTCTGAGGTTTGTACTTGGAAACATTTGTTCAGGATGAAGGATTGCATTCTTAAAAGTAAACATTCAAATAGACGCTTTATAAGAACATGAGACTGTTGAGAACCATTATGAAAAAAGAAGAACCAAAGAAGAACTTGAGCCTCGGACTTTAGGAGCTCCTTTGAAAATGCTGGTTTAGATAAGAGTATTTTTAAGAGCAACATCACAAGCCTATAATGAAATAATTAACATACTAGTTCTTAGAAGCAGTAAATTTTGACTCAGGCTGGGCTGTTCTTAATTTTTTGAAATTTCCAGACCTAAATGCTCATGCGCTGTTATTAATACGTTTAGTTTCTTTACTTGATCAATTTAAAATGGGTTTAAAATGTATTAAAATCTGTTATAATCAGTACTGCTTTAGTAATTTATTAAATCTGAGGCTCAGATTGTTCATTTGTTCTTAGGTTTCGACCAATTTTCAACCTTCTCTTCTTATAAAATTATTCTTATAAAAAAACTCGTGTAACGACGAATATTAACTTTTTCCTTAGATCAAATTGGAACCAGTTTTAAGTTCTTTTGGCTACCAAACGATCAAGTCAACAATCTCATGCATCGTCAATGGAGTCTCCAAGGTAACCTATCTTTTCTGTACCTGAAATAAAATAATTTTAGATTTTATTGTATTTATGAGAAATAACTGAAAATACGATTCTCAAAAGGGGTTCAGATAGACTAGTGGGGAAAGTTAATGAAAAATTTAAATACCACTGCTTCACAGAGATTTTTAATTTTTGGCTGTTTCTCGCTTTTATTAAAATTGGTTCTAGGGAGCGTGACTTGAAAATATAACTGCAAAACCAGATTAGCCGTAAATTCAACATGGGGATACCATATAGACTCTCAACAGTGTCCTTTAAAGATGAGAGATAAATAATTAAGGAGTTTTTACTTTAACAATTAATATTTCTCTAATTACTTGTTACATAAGCATATTATAAGTAAGCGTTTTACAAAAAGAAAGATTTTTTATAAAAATAAGTCTTGAAAATAATTACACTGTATATGAAGCACCTAAATAAGCTCGCAAACAATCGGTGCTTGAAATCATCACAAGCTACAGAGCCAATTAATTATTTACAGGTAGTTCTTGGGCGAGAGCTGTATCTGTCTTTTACCGGACAGCAAACACCTATTTTTATTGAAAGAGTTCCCTTAATCGAGCTAAGTTATCTAGAATATCATGTTAATATAGGCAAACTATCAAAAAGTTTTAAAAATTAACTTAAACCTAGTGTAAAAGTATATTAAAATATTTCTAGTGTATACCGGTCCTTATAATGTTCTGCATTGTACACACTGTCGAATCTCCACTATTTAAAGCTATCTGTTTGAAAATGAAGGTTTGTGGTATTTTCAAATTAATCAATCGTTCAATGGAAACTAACGACTTCAAGTTTAGTTTTTCATATTTTTCTTCGACTTTATGAGTTGAATTGGTTTCTACCGTTCGTCCAATAAAGATTGTCTCTTGTCTGACGGCACTTTCTTTAACCTCTCTCGCCAAACACCTTTAAAAGGTTGTTTGCAATAAGTCTGAATTTTTTAGTAAGAATTGAACCCGTTGAGTTGTATTTTCTCATCATGGTTGTTGTTGATCAATTTCTTCTTCTTATCATCCTTCATTCCTCCCTGCCAATATTTGACTAGATCATAAATGATACCCACCAACATCAAGCCACAAACTGCTCCTAACAAGACCTGTATGTAGAGGTTATTCATGATGAGTTCACTCATCGATCCGATATAGAGAGTTTCTGTATGACAATGTCGCTTAAACGCTTCGATAGAATACGTGTAAACTTCATCTTTGGAGTAATACATACATTTGAAAACTTCTTTCATTTCACGAGCGAGATCGGTCGGTAGATAACAATTGACATACAATTTAGCGGGTAGTTTCTGTACGATACGTAACGGTGTTGGATTTGTGTCGTCATTGATTTCATCTTGGTACCACGCAGCTACGTCAACGTTCATCATTCCTGCGAATACTTTATTCTCCCTCAGCAATCTTAACACTTCGTCGTAAGATTCAACGGGCACAATATTGGCGCGGTAGTCTTTCTCTGCGGTCTTTGCTTCATAAGAATGCTCCAGTACAGCCACCTTTTGTCCATACACATTCAAATCACCTACGCCCGTCACGACGTCCGTCATAGTGGCCACCACGATACATCCCACCATTACGCCCACGAATAACCAAATACACGCGATAAATCGCCCGATTGGATTTTTTGGGGTGATATCTCCGTACCCTACCGTCGTCATGGAAACGATAGACCAATACAAACCGCTGCCGATACCACGAATGAAGGATTCTGGGAAATCCTCGTTTTGGTATCGTTCGATCATCCACAAAACAAGGCCGAACAAAACGGCCATCAAGATAGCGAGGAAGAAAATTTGCTCACAACTCAATATACCTCGGATAATTTTGTTTGGTAGGGAGATCATCTCACGACGGACAATGACCGCAATCTCGTTCGATGTCATCAGTTGGAAAGCTCTCAGTTTTCGGTTCTTCTTAAACTTATCTTCGTTGCGATCGGCGTACGCCAGCACTGAAACCCAAAACGAGCGGTCAGCGCGAATTCCTTCAAGATCGCCCTCTCCATATGACGTGTTTACTGCGCGGGCGAGATCGAAGAAGGCTTTGCGACTTGGCATGCGACGTTTGTAGTGGTTAATTTTACGGTTTCTCTGGGTGATGCAAAATTCGTCTGCTTGTGAAAACATTTGAGGGATGATACCGTCCATCTCTTGTTTTTCCTCGTTGTAAAAAAGAAACGGTTTCTGCTCCCAATACACCACATCCATCAGGTACTCCGTCTCGTTTGATAAGATGGAGTCAGTGTTGTTGCTAGGTAAGGTCGCGTTGTTGCCGACAACCGTCGTCTGGTTGTTGAAGGTTGTGTTGGAGCTCGCCAAGACATTTTGTGATTTGTGCAAAACAAGAACGATCAAAACTAGGAGTTGTTTTAAAGTGCGCATCTTGAGATGACCTTCTATGATCGGATGTTGCTAGCGAATGATGTAGTTTGTTTACAGTTTTTATATGATCAACACGGTCAGTGCTGTGGTGTTGCGCGAAATACACAGCTTGTTTTTCCTCGCACGCTGAGCGATCTTTTGATGTGAAGTAATCAGTCGATGTCGTTAGGGTGGTGTTGTAGGTTTATATCGATGAGAGTTAATGATCGATTCTTTCAACATTCGCTGTCCATGTGGTGTCTCTGAATAAAGAAAAGAAAAGAAAAGTTATTTTACATTATATCAAAGTTTCTAAAATAGTTCTATAGAGTCACCTCCCTTCAATAGTTCAGGCAAGTAAAATCTTGTGCCATTAGAATACGTTCGAAATCTTTCCATCTCGAATATCCAATTTCTTGAAAACTTCCTTTCATCTTAAAGGTATTGTATATTTATGCGAATTCCTGCAGAACTTTCCATTGACAGCCCCATAGTTCAACTAATTTGCACCTTGTCTAAAATGCAGTTTGTTGGAATTCTCAGCCTGCTCAGCGTTCTCGATCTCAGACAAAATGGACTCAAGCTCAGACAGATTTTACATACTGATTTTGTTTAAGAGATTAATTTGAAGCGGCAATTCGAAGTAATATTGATCCAATTTTGCGATGTTGTAGAATTTATTAAATCACAAAAACACAATAATTTTAATGCCTTACGGATAAATCATTTTTATAATGTTCCAAAAAATTTTGAACGAAAAGAAAAAGTTTCCCACTGACTCGAATAAAAATGTACAAATTTATGTGAAGGATTGTAAAATCAATTCTCTTCAGACCTTTAGAGCCAAAGAAACTTTAGGCCGGTCTCCACTTTCGCGCGAAATGGGCGACAGCTTTTTTCTTAACCTTTTTTGCCTGAAGAAAAGATTACGTCATGAAAAAGTTTTGGCGCGAACAAAAATAAAGTTGAAGGAAGTTTTTTTCATCTGTTACATCAATTTCGACCAATGGATTTGCTTCATTTTTCAACCGATCAATGACCTTACAAAAACGTCAAAAAGTTTCCGCTAATGTCGCGCGAAAGTGGAGCCGGCCTTTAATCTGCAAGATAATTCAGACATGATCCGTGGGAATTTTTAAAATTTAAAATGCTCTTGGAATTGCAATCCCATTCCACTATCGATATACCTACTTTCGAAATCACTTCGGAAGGCATTTAAGTCAAATGACATCATAGACTATCCAAAAGGTAATTTGCTTTTGTTCCGTAAAATTCTTTAACTGTTGATCATGCAGCGCTAATAAAATTTCACATTGTTTTTGCCTCAATAAAGGAGTTCTTTCCTGGCTTTCTTTAAACAGTCACACAGTGTTTTGGTAGAATATTAAAATCGTAAACAGGACTCTATAAATCACTGTCACGCAACCTCTTTCGCAACGCAATTAAAATCACATGCTTTTGATAGAAAGTTCAGATTGATTTGATATTTTACTTGGCAGTGATTGATTGATTGCCAAATTTAACAGCCCTTAACACTAAAGGATGGTGGTCTGATCAATTGCCAATTTTAACAGATCTTCTAATATTCAAAAGTAATTCTGATTTATAATGAAATCAATTTCAAAAGACCGAAAATTCAGCTTTTCACCCCGGTACCTCTTTCCATACCAAGACAGAGATGAATTTGAAAATCGCTGATCTTACCTCTACATGGCAAGTCCTTTGCATCGATTCCAAAATATATAGATTCTAAAGAACCTTGGTAAACTTGTACGGAAAATTACAGTATCTTTAACACAATATAAAATTGTTATCTTTTTCACAGCTTATACTTTTTTTTTATCATAGAAGATTATATTTTCCAACTTTTCTTTCCAAAACTGGCTGAACGGGGAGACACAATTAGCGAATCCAAAGAAAAGAGAGTAGTTTTTCTCATCACTGAATTTATAAACTGTATTTTAAACGATTTGATAAAAAGGTTTTACATTCTATTCATCTCATCTTCCAAGAGGAATTTTATTAGTTTTTTTTATAGTTCCCCCCTTGGTAGAGATTAAGGAAAGTGATTTTCTCCCTCAAATCAAACAGTAGGATCAATGCTGATAATCTGAACTTGATTGAGATTTTGTTACAGAAAAAGTATATTGTAGTCGCATCTCTCAGATGGTTTATTGACCGTCTTTGAAATCATGATTAGTTTTTTTGGTTCTTTAAGTTGAAATATTTAGATTTTTGCAATTCCTTATTGGCTTTTAACCAGATTTATGGTCTAACCGGATTGACTTATTCTTGATATGCGTAAGTCAAGATGACGTCATATTTTCAACGGAAGCACCCGAAAAAAGCCGGATTTTGACCTCCGTGTTTCTATTTTTAGTAACAGAGAGGGGTCAAATCCCGGATTTTTTCGGGTAATTCCGCTAGAAAAATGAGTTACGCATATCAAGAATTGGTTTTCCAAAGCACTACTGAACATAATATTGTTCAACCAAATGATTGATTTTTTTTTTGTTATGAAAGGGATAACTAGATAAAAAAAATGAAATTCGGCCTAAAAGAATCCTTTTTTATGGTCCTGAGTAAAACTGCCAAATATCTCTACTTGCTATAAACATTCCAGAGCTATAAAGATGTAATGGTGTGAAATCTCTGATTCTTTTTTTTTCTTGAGCAAAAATTTGAAATTAAAACCCAAATATCTTGTTTTTGAAATAGGCAGAAATTCTTAAACCGAATTTCAATTTTATCTGGATATTCCTTTAATTATTATACCTGTACATGTTGCTTGGTTATAAAGGTCTATTTACATTAAATGTTTTCGATTAATAAAAATTCAAAGTCCGTAGTTAAATCACTCTTGAGAAAATAAAGCAAAATTGTTAGCTTCAATTTACTAAATAACACCTAAAGTTATAGGTTTTAAGGAATAGCGTCTACTAAAGGAAATAATGATGTATTGTAATGCTTTTGCTATCTTCTGCTCCTAATACCGTTTCTAAAAGTGTCAACATCTTGTGTCATCAATCTAATCTGCTCAAAGAGTTTTAGTTCGGAAACTTTTAAGCAGCTCATGGCATCCCTCTATCCTACATAGTGGACCACGTCTCGACTTCTTGTGTACCTTCATCAGAATATTGGATATCGGTCATTAAAACCATTTTTCTCTTTCTCTTTCTTCGTCATCAATTGATCAGTCTCTTTCTCATCTTTCTCGCTGCCTGAGCTTTTAAAGTATGTCCAATATTTGGTGACGTCATATCCAATACCAATCAACATCAATCCTGCCACTGCACCCAAAAGGATTTGTATGTAGATGTTGTGAAAAACTAAATCACTCATTGAACCTATGTACAAAGTATCTGTGTGACAGTATTGTTGAAAAGCTTGTATAGAATACGTGTACACTTCGTCTTTAGCATAATACATACATTTGAAAATCTTTTTCATTTGAACTGCCAAGTCAGCAGGTAAATAGCAATTGATGTATAAGTTAGCAGGTAGTTTTTCGACGATTTTCAAAGGTACTAAAGCAGTATTATCGTTAATTTCATCCTGGTACCAAGCCGCTACGTCCGCGTTCATCATACCTGCGAACACATCTCCTTTCCGAACCATCTCTAAAACTTGATCGTATGATTCGGCGCGCACCACTTTCGCACGATAGTCTTTCTCTGCTGTTTTCTCTTCAAATGAATTCTCGAGAACGGAGACTCGTTTGTTCAAGACGTTCAAATCTTTTACGCCCGTGACAATATCAGTCATTGTGGCGGTCATTATACACCCAACCATCACGCCCACAAATAACCAAATACAGGCAATAAATCGCCCGATCGGATTTTTTGGTGTGATATCTCCGTAGCCTACTGTTGTCATGGAGACAATAGCCCAATAAAGTCCAGTCCCTAAGCCTTTAATAAAGGAATTTGGAAGTTCTTTACTTTGTTGGCGTTCGATCACCCAAAGCACCAAACCGAACAAAATTGCCATCAAGATAGCTAGGAAGAAAATTTGTTGACAGCTTAAAATACCCCGGATGATTTTATTCGGGAGAGAGATCATTTCCCGACGAACGATAACAGCAATCTTGTCTGACTTCATGAGTTGAAAAACACGGAGATTTCGTTTGCTGACGAAATCATCCACTTTCTTGTTGGAGTAGGCGACCACTGGAATCCAAAAAGCGTTATTCTGGCGGATCTCACTCAACTCTCCTTCTTGGTATCCCACATCAGAACGCGCTAAATTGTAAAAATGTTTTCGGCTGCCGGCTCTTTTGACGTAATTGATCATTTTGATGGAATGGTTGTTAGGGATACAGTAAGCTTGTGCTTGTTGGAACATCAATGGTATGATTCCATCAATTTCACCCTTGGCATTGTAGAAGATGAAAGGTTTCTGTTCCCAGTATACGACATCCATTAGAACGGTCTCTTTCGTTTTTGTGTTCTCATTATCGTGGTTGGTGCTTGCAGAAGTGTTGCCAGATGTTGTCTCTTGAGTTACGTTTGTTGTTGGAGTCGTTCCTGGTTGTGCTGTAGGGATCGCCCATAGTGTTGCGCAACAACTACAGCCAATCAAAAAGAGGTTAAATGTGAACCAAGCTGTCATTTTCAGTAAATATCCGATGCTTTTGTATATAGACGGGTTGAGTGAAGTCAGCAGAATGAATTTCGAACTCCCATGGTTGTGCTTTTTATGGCAGTCTCGAGAATTATAAATGAGATATATTTTTATATAGATACCTAGATAAGAAGTGACAGTGAAGCGATATTAAAAATTAATTGAAAATTGATTTAGAATCCAGAAAAGGATAAATAGAACAGTCATTTTAATAGCAAGCCTGAGACGGAAATTAAGGCGAGTTAATGGTGACAGTTTGGACACGGTAAAGATTAATTCAAAGTTGGAGATTTCTCCAGAAGCACGTGCAAGAACTTCGCAAACGTAGCTCCCTCTCTGTCTGAACCTCTCTGTTTGAAAAATATTTCAATGCCTCTTTTTCAGTATTAGCCAAACTTTTTCAACTGCTAATTATAACCAACCTGAATTGATACAAATCCTGTAGCGCTAAGATGAAATTAAACTTTCTCGTTTTAGTACCTTATAATCACATTCAAAATGCTTTAAACTTCTTTTGAATTCCAAGATGTCTTTGAAAACTTCAAAAACCTCTAGTGTTCTTAGAGAAAATGTTCCCATGAAAAACTATTTTGTTTTTTACAAGTTGTATAGATAGGTCTGGAAAAAAGTCTACATACCTGTAAAACGAAGTTTTGGCGAAATATTGTTTGTTTCCTATCCTTGTATTAATGATTTGAAGTAGAAGAAAATTCAAACAGGAGAAAATGTTTTTATAATGAGATTGAGTTAGATCATCGATTATCGCTTCAACCCCCAAGACGAAAAAATCTTGATTAAATGCTAAAATGCTAAATTTGTTAATTGTTCCATTGATATTGGCACTTCTAAATTTTGCTATGATTTCTTAAGCATGATTTTCATAATAATCTTTTGTCCTTCTATTACCTTTTAAGGGGAAAAAGTCGGAGTAAATATTAGTTGGGGAAAAATTTGATCACTTCGCTAATAATTCAGTCACTTCCTCAAGATTTTGCGGTCACTTTACCCCAACTTTCTCGGATTAGGTTTTCCACACTTTTTGGAAATTACCTTATCGGGGAAAAAGATGTCGGGGGAAAGTGACGAAAATTTTGAGGGGGTGACGAAATTTTCCCCCCGATGAATTTTTTCCCCGATATTTTATCACCCGACCAAAACTTTTACCCGATTTTTTTATCCCCGACCAAAACTTTTACCCGATTTTTTAAACCCCAACCAAAATTAAAATCTAAATTTTTACACCTTTATTAACTGAAATTAGTGCTTTAAACATCGAATTAGAAGATCTTTTTTCGAACTAGTGAAGGAAACCATTTCATTTGGAGAATTTAGTTGGGTGAAAGTGACTAAATTGTAAATGTCGTCGGGGAAAAGTGACGAATTTGAAATTTTGGTCGGGGGAAAGTGACGAAAATGCCTCTAGGTGACGAAATATTATAAGGTGTCACACTTTAAACCCAAGCTACTTAAACTCACCATCCTTGCGATTTTATATGCCTCCTGAAAAACTTAATGGAATAGTTTTATTCAAAAAACCTATAAAACTGACTTACGGCTAACTATCCAAAAGTTCCCTCATCAATCAAAGCTCTGAAACTGCAAAAATTACAGTACAGCCACTTTGGAATAAGTTAAAACCAAGCTGGCACAAACGTTTGGAGTGATTGTTAGACACTTTTTATAATGGGCGAACTTATCTCAAAATATTGGTAATTTGCATTTTCAGCGGAAATGTTTTCATTTGAATGTCGAGTTATCTTTTGGATAGTTAGCCGCAATTACAGTAAGACGTAAGTCTGAGTCAGTATCAGACAGATTTGCTGATTAAGTAGACGTTTTCAATCATTTTTGGAAAATATGTAGTAGCTGCCTTTTAGGTCAAAACGCTTAACACTAATCTGAGGTAAACAAAAATGATCTTATTGTCTTACAAAATTAAGTTGATGATGCAAATCTCCTTTAAACGCGTGATTTTAGCTTCCTCCCACCCTTCTGCCCTTCCGTTTTTTCCGCCCTCGGCATAGTTCATAGACAAGAAAACTCCTCTGTTACGTCTCAGGGTGTAAAATTGAGATAATTCGAATATTTTCTACGGCTTTTTACACTACACGCTTTTTATAAAAACAAATTATACAAGAACATAAGGCTTCGATGACCAAAATATTTAAATCAATTTAAGGTTTTGTGGGCTCTAAAACACCCGATTTCTTAGAAAATTGGACAAAATACTCACAAAAAGGTGAAAATAAGAGCATGTTAAGAACACTTTTAGGCTTAAAATTCAAAAGTTTAAGAACATCTGAAGGTTTCAGAAACTTCGGATGTTCTTATAAAAAAACGTGTATTAATTCGTTAAGATAGAAGATTGATTTTTTGAAATATTTCCTTTTGTTGTTGTTTTGAGATTGCCAACACATGATCTATAAGAAAGTGACAGTCACATATATCTGTAAAGCCCAAAGGGCTAGATAGGCAACTTTAAGCTTTCTCCAGCAAAAAAAGTGAAGCAAAAATTTGACTTTTTAAATTTCTTGCCGATGAATAGAATCTAGCATTTTAATTGTTTTCGGAGCGCGAGATAAAAAAAAGTAGGCAGCAAACGCTATTTCGCATCTCTCAAACCAGTGAAATTGCTTGTTGTCACGTGATTTCTTTGGTAGGAAATCCTACCAAAACTTGCTTCACTTTTCGATAAAGGCCGCGGATCTAGCCCTTCGGGCTTTACAGATCTGTAGTGACATTGCCTCCTTCCTCGTTAAAAATATCGAATAGTTCATTTGTAGCAAGAAATGATAGAAAACGTAGAAGCGTGTTGCGAATTGGGGTACAAAAAGTCATTACTTGCAGAGAAGTAATGACCTAATTTTTGTAGAATGCATTACTCATTATTGGGATGAATTTTCGCGGGGATTAAATTTAGGGAATTTCGCGGATTTGAACGTCAAGTCAATCTTAGTAGTGTGCGTAGACAATAAGTATTGGAGCAGCATTATTGACAGCAAGCTCTTCAAAATTTCATTAGGCTCGACATTAAAAACAGTTTTGTGTTGCCTCCGTTAAAAATACACACAGCTTGATTCACAGGAGTAGGTCAAGTGCTTGAAGGTTGCTTTCAGCAGGACAGAGATATTACATTCTCAGTGCGTGCTGTGTATAATTATAAACAAAATATTTGGTTGGACTTTGAACCTGGCAACATAACTCCTATGTTCTGCTACGCTATGTGCTTGCCTCAAGAATTCATACCGATTTTTATACTTCGAGAACTGGTAATGAGTAGTTTTCCATCGATGAGTTTTCTTTCTTATTGACCAAAGTCGAAAAGAAGCCGACTTCTGACCTTGAAGATATTCAATTGACATTGGTACACGTTTTTATAAGAACATACAAAATTTTTGAAGCCTTAAGATGTTAACTTTTTGAGTTTTAAGCCTAAAAACTTTCTCAACATGTTCTTATTTTCACCATTTTGAGAGTATTTTTGTCCATTTTCTTAAGAAAATAGGTGTTTAAGGGTCCAAAAAACTTTAAAATGTACTTAACTTGTTCTGAACATTTTGGCAATCGAAGCCTTATGTTCTTATATAGTTTGTTCTTATAAAAAATATGTACCAATGTCAATTGAATATCTTACTGGTCGGAAGTCGATTTCTTTCGACTTTAGTTTCCTGCCAGGTAGATATTCAATTGACATTGGTAACTCCCAAAAAACTCAAATTGAATCGATTCCTCTCACAAGGTCAATTTTTCAACAATAAACTTCAGTTTTTAGTTCAACATACATCAAAAAAAATCGAAACACACACGTATTACACTACTAAACCTCTCTATAAACATTCTAGTTGGAGAAGTCGGAGAGAGCTGTGTTTTCGATTAAAGATACTTCTCTAAACCATGCTTATTTAAAACCTTTTCGTAACTCCACGAAAATAAGGCAAATTTTGGGACTTTTTCATCCGTCGTGCAATCACTTTTGCTCTTTGTTCATTTTTGAATAGAGAAACTTATTATAATAGATATGAAGTATATATTAAATTCTATCCCCTACGTGTTTCCTTGATATTTTAAAGGGAGCTCTCAATTATTAAAATATCCTCCCGAAGTGTTCAATCTCGGCCGCAGTTTTGTTTGTAATAATCAGTGTTTAAATTCAGAATTCACTGCAGAGGTTTCTTCTCTCCTTTCTCTTTCTTAAAACTTTGCTTTCATTTCTTTCCAAGATATGAATGATGTACATCTTGTTTTTCTATAAGAGCAGCCAAAACTTTTGAAGCCTTCGAATGTTCTTTATTTTTTGACTTTTACGCCTAGAAATGTTCTTAAAATGTTCTTCTTTCGTTATTCTGTGAGTATTTTTGCGTGATTTCCTAAGGAATTGTGTGTTTTAGAGTCCACAAAGCCTTAATGTTCTTAATTTGTTCTTAATATTTTCCCATACTTTATGTTCTCGATCGTGTAGTTTGTTCTTATAAAGAATTTGTACACAAAACTTTCTCCCCATTTGGAATCATACTGAGTAGAACTTTTTTTGGCAAACAGGGATGAATTCTTAATTATGGTTGGTGTGTTCATAATTATTCCTTACTAAGTTTCCCCAAAAGTCTATCTTAAGCCAACTTTACGTTCATAAAATGATTTGTCTGAAGACTAGATGTCTTCGAAAATCCGCTCAATATATACTTTGATTAAAAGGAAAAGCTTGGAATAGGGTATCATTTCTCTGTTGAAAATTGCATAGACCAATCCTAATGTTTTTGTGACTTGACCCTCCTTTCCAACTCCAATGCTAAAATCCATTTAAAACTCTAAGCAAGAAACTTTGAACTTCAGGGGTTGTAAGAATCAGGTGATTTTCAGACATTTATCAAATATTTAGAGTAGATATTAAGAAGTTAATACGAAGGAAAGTATGAATTAAAAAGTACTGAATATTAAACTTTAGAAGGCTCCAGAAAATTAATTGGTTCCAGGGCCCAAAATACTTTGCATAAATTTTTTTTATTAGAACAATTTAAGAACAATGCTGAGCCTGGAGTTACTAAATTTCAAGTAATTTAGGGGAAGAGTAAAAATTTGGTATAACGTCTAAATAACTCAATTTCACCCTATAAATAAGAACAGGATAAGAACAATTTGAGGCTCAAAGTGCCAAAAAAATAAGAACAGCCGAGCCTCATCAAAAATTTACTGGTTCTTACAAGAAAAGTGCAGCTATTGGAAATTTAAAGGAAATTACCTTCAATTCAATATGTTCCCAAGATTCTGGAGTCCCTTCTTTAGTTCAAGTCTTGCTCAGGTCAGTAAGAGAGTAAAAGGTTTGTCCAAAATGTCAACTTAACTTAAACATATCCTTCTGGTTTGCATGTTTTTATATAGATGTTAGATTAGAAAATACACTTAGCGTCTAATTGTTAAAAATCTCTAAAAGTTGATCATCTAGTGATTGGATTAGAAAGTGTCGCATGTTTTGAAATGATAAACCCACTTTTTGTCTAGACTTTTAGCACGTGAGTATTTTTCTAAGGCCTTTCTTGGTAACTTAAAACTTTCTTGGAATGTAAGTCAAAAATTAAGTTTGTTTTTCTACACGACGTTAGAATTTTGGGATTCAGTAAGTCGCACTGCAATCACTTATTCTTTCAAGAACTTTAGAGCGTTGTCAAGGGAAGGTTATTTATTGTACATACTATGGACGTACTTTGAACGCCGTAGTCTGTATGTTTTCTCTGTTCTAAAGAGTCGGTACATCACGAACAAATGAACAAACTTGACAAATCTGTTTCACATTCAATTACCTATGATTTATCTCTTCTGCTTGACAATGACGTCATACAAACAGAAATTTTCGAAACAAATCCCCCTGACATGTTTTGAGTGAATTGATTCTTTTATTATTCTCTTGCTTAATTTCCCATTCAAAAACGGAAGATACTCTCCAGAAATTGCAACTCAAACTACTGTTTTTCTTTGAGAGAGCCAGTAAATTTTTGTTGAGCCTCAAATTATTCTTATTTTCATTTATATGCATAGTTTTGAGCTATTCTAGAGGCTGAGAGATTGGTTCGTATTGATTTTTCCTGTAAAGAAGAGTGTAGTTAAGCTCAAAGTATTAAATTGGTATTTGTCACCTTGTTTCACACAGGCCCAAAAGAGGCCCAAAATTATGCCCAGTTCAATATTTTAGCGTTATACCGGCTTTAGATTAACCCCGAATAAACTTGTAAAGTATACTAAACAGGCTTTTTATCATTAAAAAGTAGGGTTTAGAAGTAGATCAAAAATAAGGCCCTTGAAAAAAAACGCTTAAAAGATTACCTTCAATTTTTGTAGTAATAGTTGATCAACGTTTGAGAGAGAGTGACCTTGTCATGGTTTCGTTGAAAGTTGAAGAATAAAAATATATGGGGAATATCAAGAACAGAATTTGTCGAATTTCCATTGTCAAAAACCATATCTATAAAATGTCCTTTTTTAGGCTTCTTGTGCAACTCCGGTTTGAAGAAAAAACAACCCTAATTCTATCTCTATTTCTTTTATCGTGTAGCCATAATATATTTTAGTACTGGACCATTTTATGGAGATAACATTGACTGACCTCAGCAGGATAATTCTCCTCTTTTCTTTTTGGAATCGGAAGGCGGAGTTTCTGTACCGCTAAATATTTGAAAGTACTGAAACCCTTTTGGATGATAAGATATATTTGTAAAGATTTATTGATGTCACCAAAAGAGAGTCCATCAGAGAACCTCTAAAGTATGGAATAAATGAGTAAGATTTTATTTAATACCCAAATAAGTATGAAATCTAAAATCTTAAATGTTTCTTTTGAAAATGTTTAAAGAATATAGCAAGGGGCAAAGCAAAAACTCCCTTGACATCTTTTAAGACAGGGCTAAACCAACCTGATTCATTTGGAAGTGTACTTTTTTAGAGAAAGACGACATAAATTAAGCCCAAAAGCTCTCAATGACTAAAAGAATGACGTCATTTTAATATTTTCTAACCGACACGTCATATTCAACCAATCAACTGAGAAGAAATTTCAAAACTACCTATCCAAAATAGTCAAAATTCCAAGAAAAAACATTCTGGTTTTGAAAGAAATTGAAAGAAAGACAAAGTAAAATCTGCAAACACCTTTTAAAAATTAAATTAACAACCAAAGTGAAATTCTTGATATTTTGCTTTAAAAATATTTGATTAGGAAATTTAATAATAAGTCAATAGCAAAACATAGTCGAATGAACTTGACCAATGCAATTTTGATTTTAGGAAATTTGCCAAGTACAACATTTCAATGATGATCGCCCGCCCGCTCAGAAGTTAGCTACTGCTCGCTCGTCCGCCAAACAATCCAAGAAAGATGGCGGAGGTGGTGGTGGAAAGGGAAAGAACACAAAGAAAGACCCAACCCCAAACACAGAAGAAGCTATCGTCGAAGCACCACTTTTTCCAAAATATATTTTCAATGTAAACAATGCCTTAACGAGGATGAATGAGATGATCCCTCATCTGGTTGGATGTTGCTTGGAAACGAAAACTATCGACGAACAACTACAGTAAGTCCCTTGTGAAAAATTATTCTCCTGGATGTTTTAAGTCTCTTTTTGGTAAAAACTTAGAACGGACTAAAAAGTATAAGAATGGTCTTTAGTGAATTAAAGCAAAGATTCTCATTTTTCAAAACGGATTTCTAAGACTTTTTGTTAAACCAAACTACATGTCTTCCAGGAGCCCTTAATAACCTAGCTGTGTCATTATCTAAATATCGCTCCTAAACATAAAATCCCATTTACAGTAACTTCCTGTCCTTAAATTCTCCATAGCCTTAAAAAACTCTTATTCTCAACTGACGAATTTTGTTTTTACTAGTACATCACTCGCCCAGATTGAGAGATTCCAGTCTTTGTATCTCGACCAACTTCATTCTTCACTTTCTTTTAGAAAATGATCTCTTTTAAATTGCTCCAAGCAAGTCTAATATTTGGTATAACACCTTCCTATGAATAACCTTTGCAAAACAATAAACAAGTGAAATCTTGAAAAATACCCCAAGACCAGTGTTTGCTTTCAACTTAACACCGTTCGTTTTCAGAGCAATTTTAGAATGATTTATTTTTTTGAAGTCAGCGTCCTTCATCCCCTTGAAAGTTACTAAAGTGTATTTTAATCCAATCCAATGCATTAAAATTCAATTTCAAAACTTTGACGGCTTTACTAAGTTTACTTGTCAAGGATTATTAAAATCGTTTTCAAAAAATTGTCATTTGCACCTCATGATTAATTTATAATCTCTTTTTAGGTTTAACTTGATCCCAGGCTTTTGAAAACTATTTACACGGTTTTTTTATAAGAACATCCAAAATTTTTGAAGCCTTCAGTTTTAAGCCTAAAAATGTTCTTAACAACATGTTCTTATTTTCAACATCTTGTGACCATTTTTACCCATTTTTCTAAGAAGTCGGGTGTTTTCGAGTCCGCAATGCCTTAGAATGTTCTTAACTTGTTCTTAACATTTTTGCCATCGAAGCCTTATGTTCTTGTATAGTTTGTTCGATCATAAAAAAAGTGTAATTACTAAAGAATCTTGTGGCAGTGTTTGCCGAAATCATCAATCAATCAATCACGCGGAAATCACCAACAAACCCTTGTGGGGAATTTGAGGTCTTAAAGCGGTATGAATTTCACCGAAGCTCCTCACCCAATAAAACCTTAGAAACCCTGTTTGAAATTCTAATTTACTGTCTGACTTATGGTGGTGCTCTTCAACCTCTTTTTAGCTTCTAAGGGAAGAAAGTGAGTGTTGTCTGAAAACATGAAAGAACAGTCGAGTCTCAAAATTTACTGGTTATTATAAAAAAATACTTAAACTTTCAGCCAACTAACAGAACAGATGAAGAATGAGAAATTGAACGAGCTTCAACAAGAATTGAACCCTCCATCTCCTATTGAAGTTGAAGGAGGAATAGGAGGCGAAGAAGGAGCAGTCCAAATCTCCATCATTCCCTCACCAAGTTCCGAACAAACCACTGAACAACCACTCAAAACATGCGTCTCCGCTAAAGACATTATGGAGATAACTACTGAACTCAACGCCTCATCATTTTTTCTCTCGTTCCTGTCGGCCGCATCAAAAAGTCGTTTGATGGGCGATCCATTGTATGAACAGTTTTTGTCATCCGCTAAAAAGGTAATTTATCCCCATCAAATTTCTTTGCGCTAAATTTGTGAAGATTTTAATCATACTGATGTTTTTATGTGATGGCGCCTATAAAACGTTAATTTCAACATGAATTTCGCACGTATTAACTTTTTTTAACGGATGCTTCAGTAAAGTTAGTTCAAAGATTACCAATCTATAAAATATATAACTCAGTCTTGATGCAAAAATTTGAGAAACGAGATTGAATAAGTCCCTTTCCCGTCCCATAAGAATACAATTTGCTCTCTCTAATTTGATCTCCAGGGATTAAAGCCTTCTTTCGAAGTAGAGAAATATTCGAATTGTAGAGAGCATCTTTTAGTTCGAATTACAGATGTTCGAATTAGAGAGAGAGTTGACGACATTTAAATATCATGGTCTACTTGGATTTCAGTTAATAAAGAATATTGATGAATCGAAACTGAAAAAAAGTATTCAAAGGCTTACTAACCTTTGCAATATGATTCTTGTTTTCTGGCTTCATCCGTATGAACAGAACGTTGGAAAGGTTAAAAAAAATCCAGCAACGTGCGGGATAGAAATGACTCCACGTTGCGACTAATTTTGAAAAGTTTCAAAAAAAAAAATGAAATGAATTTTACATCCCGCAAAATCTTCTTACAGAATTTAAAGTGTTCTCTTTTTCTTTTGAAATAGCCATAGCACTAACAAGATCAGCTCAAAAAGTTTTATCTCTGCAAATCTCCCCCAAAAAAACTTGTTCTCTTTTGAGGCTTACTGAATCAGCCATATTCTTTGATTGGTTTGATCAAAAAATATGTCGTCCCTCCTTTTTTCCTGATATCTCACAGTGATCAACTGGTTGTTTTGCTTAAACTTTCTGATATCTTTTACTTCATTTGTATCTATTCTTTTATGAAATTTCATATACAGAGATGGGACTATAACTAAATTTTACTAACTGAGCTAGATTTTGTAATTACAAAACTGTGTTTAGTCTACGTTAAAAATTTTCAAAGGTCACCCCGCTCCTCAACTCAATAACATTTGTATCTCTGAATCTGTTTGGCAAACTTCCCCCTTGAAACTCTAATTACACTTTATCGAAAGTGATATACGTAAACAAGAAAATTTTAGTCCCCTTTCCTTTAGAAAGAATTCTTCACCGATAATTACCCGTCATTATTGTAAAAGAGCTTTTTCTTTGGTCGGCGGAAAAGATTTTTCACGTTCTATATTTACAAGAAGAATATTTGATGAGATATTGCACTATATATGAAACCATTCCATTTTGAAGCAATATTTGACCTTTGCCAAGAACTTCCTAGAAAGTCTTTATTGGACTCTTCCAGTCCGTAATTCCTTTGGTTGACGTTTTCAATGTTCTACCCTAGATGACCTAGATTTTTCGGACTGGACACATGTTTAACCCCTGGACAAGCATCAAAGCGACCCCCTGGAAACTAAAAGTTAGCCCTGGACATGACGATTTTCACAACTTTTTAATACCCCTGGACAATATACCTTTCACCGCAAATGTACTGTTATCTTCTGGAAAAGAGGCTGTCGTTATTACTATCATTAATGGTGCTCTAACATACCATCAAACATATGTATAAGTATGTTAGTTTACGCTAGAAAGTTACAGGCTTTTGGTCTTGCTCTTAAAGTTTTAGAGTTTCACGCTTGGAGCGAAGGAAGGTATGACATAGCCTCATCATCATCATCCTTCGACCTAGGTCCGAATGGATCTAGGTCGGAAACAAACAATAACCCTCCCTCCACAGCTCTCGATCAGCCATTGCAGTGCCAAGTTCCTCAATCTCTAGCCCTGTTTCTCGTTTCAAAGTATCAAGAAAAGTGCGCTTTCTCGAGCGCCTAGTGCCCGCAGGACACCAAAGTAAGATCTCAGACACCATTTCGTTTTTCGCACGGAAACAGTGACCTGAGAAAGAGAGCATCCTGCTAGTCAGGACAGAGGAAATTCTTGGGAGTCCATGATATATCTCTTGAAGGGTTGGGTGGTTGCGCCAATCAAGATTCTGGACTCTTTTCAAAAGATTTGTATAGCAGCCATCAAGGCTCTTCAGCATGGTTTTTGTCATGGTCCAAGTCTCCGAGCCATATAGAAGAATGGGCTCGACAAGACTTCTAAAAGTTTGAAGTTTAAGAGCGTTAGACAAATTAGAGTGCCATATCTTGTTTAACTTATTACAAGCTTTCCAAGCTAGACCTTTCCTAATTTTAAAATCGTTTTCAGAGCTGTTAATATGAGAGCCAAGATATTTAAAATTCTTCACAAGTTTGATATTGACATCATTCTTGGAAGTTAAAGGGAGAACAATCCCAGAGGAGCTGATAAATTCAGTTTTTCCAGCATTGCAATAAAGACCGACTTGACTGGCCGAAGTTTCAAGTGAGTGAAGAAGACTTTCAAGATTTTGAATACTCTCAGAAACTAAGGCAAGATCGTCAGCAAAGTCAAGATCGGTCAGAAAAAGGCCGCGGTTACGCTTGCGCAGGGGAACTTTAATTTTGATTCCCTTGTCATTAGTTAAGTAAACAGAAATTCTTAAAACATAATCTAAAACAATGATAAAAAGAAAGGGAGCTAAGGTGTCACCTTGTAGAACTCCAGCATGAATGTCAAAAATATCAGTGTCTCCGTCAGACATAGCCTGAAGATACCCTAATTCTCTAAATCTTCTAAAAATATATACCTCAGCTTAAAGTAAGATCATCAATCCCTAAATGCTCTTTAGTAGATGTCTAACCCCCATTCTATTCACTTTTGAACAAAACAATTGTCACCGGCGTCAAATTTCATCCTCAGAAAATCTCAATTACCGTGCGATCGTAACCAAAGTTGCAAGTAGATCATAAAGACTTAATCAGGGATAATCAGATGGTTAAGATTTTTTTGCCTGAAGAAACCCTCTGTGGTTTTGAGTAAAATCGCCAAGTATTTTTGTCTAACTATATTCTAAAAGTCGAGATATCACAATCTAAAAGTCAAAAACTTGTAACTTAATTATGTCGACTTTGGGAAACATTTAAACAAAAATATTTTGAGGTTTTGCTCAGGGCAATAGAAGGATTCCACATGCCAAATATCTCAAACCATCTGATTATCCCTTTAAAGAAGACTTTCTCCCTCTTTCAGGAAAACCTGACGATCCCAATGCCAGCCATCACTTTCTTTTCCTGTTGCCAAGTCACTCCAGGGAAAGTTAACATGGTCAGAGAGCTAATGGTGCTCTTCAAACCTAATGCTGACTTCAAAGAGGTAAAATCTAAATGTTCTCAGCTGGCACACAACGCTGTTTCAACGTTCATCTAACGTTATTTCGACGTTGTGAACGTTAGATAAACGTTGAAACAACGCTGTGTGCCAGCTGGGTTATCGACTTTGGTAGTGATAATGAACTGTTAAAATCTATAGTTCGTGGAGTGTTTCACATTTTCTTGAAATGGATTATGACCGAGGCTGAAAAAGAGTGAACCAAAATTCAAGTATACTGGGAGACTCCTAACTCCTTTTTATGAAGAAAAATCTGTTGAAAAAAATAACAATTGATACGAGAACAGTGAGGACAAAATTTTTCAAATACTTTTTCTTCTTTTTGGGTTAAGATAAAATTGGGTTACTGCTAATTTTAGGGGGGATAGCAGAGGGCGCCAAAATAAGCGATCAGAGACACCTTTTTTACTCTTTGTCTTTTGATGCCTCTTAACAAATGGGCGGTCGCTGGGGCGTGAGGGCAGTTTCTTCCTCTGCCTCCCCTACAACCACTCTACTGAATTGTAAAGACCTTCTCAACAAACCACACTTGTATCTCTAAAAACTTTCATTGTTTGAAATTTTAGCGACAACAGCACATACTATAAATTTCCAGCAATTAGCTTTTCTAGTGCGCATGTTTCAAAAAAAAGTTAGCCCTTTCAGTTCAGTTAGCATAGCATATTCATTTCATATTGAGCAAAATTAGTAAAAATGTAATATTACTTTTTCAACTCAGTTTATCATCCAAGATTTTTGACCTAAAACAGACCACACTAAGGCTTTTTCTATTGTTCTATTATCGAGAAAAGTTTCTCTAAAATGAAGAATTATAGGGCTTGGTACGGTTTGGGCCTTTCAAAATCGGATTAGTGAAAATTTTTCATATTTTCAACTGACGTTCTCTGATGTTTACTTCTCTATGCTCTATATGATCTTAATCCAAATCTTTCAATTTTCCAAACTTTTGAAGTATTACAGCCAAAAACATCACTCTTTAAAACCTCATTTTGGTCTAAATATTTTTTCTGCTAGTTCAATTATTAAAACTGATATTTTGATTTTTCGTTTGTTTGATATTTCAGGGTGTTGAACAAGTCATCAAATTATATCATGCATTTGAGAAAGCTCTTCAAGCCAAATATGGAGTAAGAACAACATGCCAGCTTTGATTTTTCAGAATCTATATAAAAGTTTTTTACGCCCCTTTCTTTAAAACTTTCTTAAACATAAACTTTTTTCAACGTAGGTTGTTTTTATCTAACTAACTAACAGGTTCGGCGGAAGCGGGGAGACTGGGGAGACTCCACTTTTGAGCAAATGAGATTTTTTTTCTCAAATCCCTAGCGAATTTTAGCTCATTTTGAGCCTTCAGCCTCCTCACTATTACGGTGGTTCCCCCGGGCCTGACTAACCTTTAGTATAACGATAATTTGAAGCAGTGAAATTATTCTTTCAATACTGGCAACTTCATGTCTTACCCTGGAAACTTTAGTATAAATATTTTATCTGCACAAAGTCAAAATACCATCTCTTTACTTTAGGAAGTCATTTCGCGCAAATGTACGTACCTTCCAGACTACACAATGAACCAGGGGGGGCAGAGAGACTGACTTTCAATTGTGCCAACATACACGTTTTTTTATAAAAACAAACTGTATAAGAACATAAGGCTTCGATGACCAAAATGCTAAGAATAAATTAAGAACATTTTAAGGCTTTGCAGACTCGAAAACACCCAATTCTTTAGGAAAATGGGTCAAAATGGTCACAAAATGGAGAAAAGGAAGAACATTTTAAGAACATTTTTAGGCTTAAAACTCAAAAAGTTAAGAACATCCGAAGGCTTTAAAAATTGTGGATGTTCTTATAAAAAAACGTGTATGCCTGGTTTATGTAATGCTGCCCAGATTCATCGTCACGTAATTACTATTGGTACTCTCAAATATTTGATTCATAGGCTACGGGGATCGTGAAGGACTCGCGTGGTTTGTTGACGCCTACATTTGATAAAGTGGAACAAATCTTCGAAGTGTTAACGCAAACATGTCGTGCAGAATTTGAAGAAAGAGAATTCAAAGATTTGTTTGATATCATTCTCGATGTGGGTGCGAATGAATTCTTCGATCCAGTAAGTCAATTTTCTTTTCGATTTTCTCAGAACTTTTGGCCACTAGCATTAAAGCCAGGTTAATGATATTTGAATCGAGGTCAGAATTGGTACAAAAAACACTGACAAATACCTAGATTTTTGATGGATTAAGTAAATAATTTGCATTACCTTTTGCAAGATCAGAAAGCAGCTTCATGTGTAGATTGGCTTTAACGCAACATCACTAGAAGAATGGGCAGTGTAAAACTAATGGCAGCTGGTGATGTTTCTTATCTACCTTATGGTGTATCATAAGTGATGGAGTGGAAAAAGAATTAAAATTTGTTAATCCATATTTTTTGACGTCATTAGATGTCGTCAATCCATCATACGAGTGCAACATTTGGGAGTGGTCTTATTAATTTATTATATTTTACATCATTTAATCGGTGACATGCTTTTGACAAATTCGTCATGCATTTCATTTCCGGATTTACTATTCTCGTGAAATATTGATCAAATCCTAACTAAGCTTGATGTAAACCAATTGGTATAAATGTAAGATGTGAAAAACAAGCAATTGTTAAGGGCTTTATTTTTACTACCCCTTACCCTTACCTTAGTCCGCTTTGATATGATTCTGATACACATTTCTTATAAGAACATACGGCTTCAATGGCCAAAATGTTAAGAACAAGCCAAGAACATTTTAAGGCTTTGCGGACTCGAAAACAGCCTACAAAATTGGGAAAATAAGAACATGTTAAGAACATTTTTAGGCTTGAAACCCAAAAAATTTTCAAAGCAATGAAAATGAAAATTTACTACCAAAATTAATTTTATTTTTATTTCGACTTTTGGAATTTCAGGGTCGGTCGGGCCCGTAAAACTATTAATCAAATTGGTCTCGCCTAAGAACTTTCATGTTTTAACCTTCATGCCGTTAATTTCCTCCAAAAAGTCATTAATAAAGTCTTGACATTGGTAAGAAATGTGAAATGACTGCGGTGATATGTTTTTCTCGGTGAAAAAAGTTTTCCTTCCCTTCTACAACAGATGTTGAGAGCAGTCTGCTAAAGAAAAACAACATACCTTATTCTGACCAACTCAAAGATGTTTCATCCACTGTATGTACTTCCAAGAAAATGTGTAAACCTCAAGGATAAAATTTCCAAAAAAAATATCTTCAAGAAGCAAATAGCTAACAACCTCAACCAAAATGTTATTAGTTGAACAGTTAAGCCTATGATGGAATTTCTTTCTCTTCTTCACCTCTCGTCTTTCATTCAACACAAAACTGAATGATTGAAAAATCTAGTTTCACTAAAGAAGACGGGAGCCATTAACTTATTATAGCATGTAGGTTCAAGCATGCCAGATTTCATTAAGCTCCAATAGCTTGCAAGACTTCTCTAATCTTTTTAGGGTTGCGATTCAATTTTTTTCATAATTATTAAAAAACTTCATTTATTGAATTAGCCTATATCCGTGTCTTTTTACCCCGCGAAAATTGAGATGTTTTTCGATGGCTTGAGTGAAAAAAATTTAGTGAAGAGATAATTCAAGGTTTGTCCTTTGTTGATATAAGACGTGTAAGCCTCTTTATCCCGCATCAGTAAGATTCTAGCGATTTCATTGGTCAAAGGACATCACGTGGAGGTGGGATATATACCGTATCTGTCCGTTCGATTAATGGCAAGCCTCGCCACCAATACGGTTTTTACTGATTGACGTAATTGAATTTTGTCAAAGCTTGTGCTCGTATAGCGAAGTAATGGGAGAGAAATGTTATTTCCTTTTTAAAAATGCTGTGTAAGCACAATGGTAGGATTTACGTTCAATGATGTCCTTTAAGATGAATTATTTGTAAGTTATGCTACATTCTGGTTGAAGATTAAAAAGATACCCTAGAATTGTAGCTCTACTGGGAAATTGACTTTGATTTCATTCTCATTCAAAATTCCATGTTTAAAAATTGCACTCCAAAACAAAACCATCCCCACTGGATTTTTTAACCTTGAAACAATAGAATTTTTATCTTCATTATTTCCGGTATTTCAATAGAAATTTCTATCCACTGATGGAAAAAGCTTCACCGGGGCTGTGAGACAGGGGTGTAGTTATTTCTAGACCTTTCATCGTCAAATAGGTTAGGGGTGTGCTATCATCGGTAAATTAGAGTATTTCTCCTAATTCCACTTGCACGAGTGAGGATAAAAATTCAAAATATAAACTCAGTATTTCTATGAAGGTTGTCATTGTAGTTTAAAACTTGGTTGAGAATGTTTAGACATTATTCTGAAAGTTTTAACAATAAAAACAGATTAAGGCCAACTTTAGGGCTTTAGGGTTTGGTAAAATCACTGTTAGTGTTAGGTGGGGAGCACCAAGGGGGTGCATAGTCGTCGACTAAAGTAAGCATTATTTCTACAAATGATATTATTTTCTGTTCGAATTTTAAAGACTTTCGCTTCTGTTTTTTTTATCAGGAGAAGAAGAAGTATGAATTATGTATAGGATCAATGAAGAGTACAGATGAAGTCGTTGCATTGTACCAAACATGGATCGAACAGTTCTCTATCGTTTCCCTCATTGACCCTTTTTCAACTTTGGTGAGGATTTCTCTCTTGACCAATTGGCCATTTAGTTTATACAGCAAGAAATATATGCTACTTTAAAATTTAGGCTGGAAATTGTTTTTATCACCTCGATGGTAAATGGGTAGCCAGACTGAATGTAAATTGAGAAAAAAAACTTGAAAAATGTTTCGAAAAAATGACATACATGACATATCCTGACATACATACCTCTCCTGACTATTCGTTTAGTAAATTCAGTCCAAGACAGTGTATCATCATCACCAATGTATTTTTAAGGACCCGTCAAAGAAAACTGTATACGACTCTTTGGCTACTCAATGTTACATCATCTCCTCACAAGTCAGTGGTTTTGAGCAATGTCATTTAGAGATGGATGAGCGAACAATAGATGGAATGCTACTTCAGCCAGAAGTTCATTCTTCTACTGTCAGTGAAACTGTTGAGAATCTTTTACCTCTACATGGTATGTTTAGAATCTACAATTTTTTAAGAGCAAAGTATGTAAGAACATAGACTATAGTCTAAGACAAATTTATTTGATTTAAATCACTATCTTAAAAATAAGCCCAAAGCCGAGGAAAATTCGCAAACGGGTTTTTTGTCAAATGAATTTATAGTCGGTAGAGTTTGCCAGTCCGTTTCTTCGAAACTCCCCGCCGATTTTTTTCCGTATACCGCCATAACGCCATACCGCCATATTTTCCCGCCTTTACTATCACTGTAACAGACGATAACACATCGTCTAGTAAGAACATTATAAGGCTCCAAGGGGAACATTTTAAGAACATTCTAAGAACTTTATAATGCTTTGCAAACTCTAAAACATGCACCAAAATGCAGGAAATAAGAATACTTTAATAATTTACTTACTTTTTAAGTTGATTACCCTTTTCAAGTTTCTAATCATGTAAAAAACAATCGCTAACTCTGCATCATGTTCACGTCTTCTGAGTTTACTTGCTAATTGCTTCTATATCTTCATAATAATGTGTTTTAGTCGATGTTTACATTTCTAATGCTCTTTATATTGCTTTCAGAAAAGGACGGTATTTTGATGATGAACGATGAATGGGGTTTGGTACAACATTCAACTGCGTCTGTTGATTTGGTATGTGTTTACTCAATAGTCATCAGACTCTCTTTATTTTATTCATTATAAAAAGCTTAAAAGGCATCCGCGTGGGGAAAGTACTTAAAATATCATAAATGAGATTATTAGGTGCTATTTTCGTTTTTGAATAAAAGGCTTCCCTAATTCTCGGTGCTCTCAAAGCGTTTAGATCAAGTAAGAATCTCGAAAAGTATACCTGGGTTCACTGTCGGGAGTGACGGAGTCTGTTCCCTTTTCTGTTTTCGCTAGACCTGGGAGAGAGAATGCGGCAGTGACATGCGTAGAATATAGGAATCTGCTTGGAGCTTAACAGCGACATAGGAAAAAATCATTTACTAAAACACGAATCCTATGAAAAAGACTAATGCCAATGGACAGAAAAGCTAAATCAATCACATTTGAAAGAGTGCTTTGTACTTACTAAGTATTCATCTTGTTTAAGAGTATTGTATTCGGCGCGACTTTCATTCGAGTTACAACTCCTTGTGGTGCTGGATCAAACTCACTTCAATACATGTTGGATATTAAAGAAAGTCTTCCTGTTGACAATGAAAGTTTTGATGATGAAAGGAGTTATATTTTCCGTTCGAAAGTTCCAGACGAAGAAGCGGCTGTACAGGCTCCTGTGGAGTGATTGTTTTGTGAAAAGATAAAAGCAGTCTGTTCCATAAGAACACTCTTCGGATTGGGAACACGACATCACAACATTTATCATCTCCAAAGACTGGGGTAATTTGTTATTTTATGCGCAGGAGATGTTAAACACACCCCTGGTATAAGGAATTTGAAGTGAGCTTTCTAGCTTTAAATGATATTATGGAATTTCGGCAGAATTAAGTGCAGCTATTCTGCAAAAAGCAAAAAGCATGATAGTAATTAATGAATTCACTATAACAGGGGGTAATATTCAGGAATAGTCTCGCATTCTGATCTTCTTCTAAGTTTTTAGGCATTTATGATCCCAATAGAAAGTAGCTTCCTTGCCAAAAAAAATTTGATTTAACGATAGCTTTAGGCCTTAGGCAAGGGCAAACAGTGTGTTTTACATCACAGCCACAGGGCAAGTGATGTAAAGTAGTTTCACTGTATTTATTTTGATTAATAATTTGGTTTGTAAATACTATAGTTTAATTTCAATATATTTTTATGATCTAATGATTTGTTAAGTAACTATTTATAAAAAAGATTTCGATGTAAACTTAAAATGTATGTATTGAATTTTACTTTCAATCTGAAGTCTGTGTGATAACCACGCAGGTCGCGTATTTTGGATGGGAAATCATTGGCTTTCTCGGGAGGGGGTACTCGATGTAAGAAATGCGTAAGGTGGCCTTTTTCAGACTTCCCAAATTTCAAGAGGGCGCTATAAGGGTCGAAATGAGCCAAGATGAGAGAAAGTACACTGTAATTGTAAGGGTGTAAAAAGTATAAAAAGGTCAAAATTTTGGAAAATCTGACCAAATAGTCGAAAATTTGAACAAAAATAAGTGTTGATTTTCCCCAAGACTTCACTCAAATTTCCATTGCTTTCGAGCCAGAAAATTCAAATTAGGGATGGAAAAAATAGCAATCGAGGACTTCCTAAGAGATTTCTATTGTAATACTCCCGAAACAATTCCACAATGCATCGCTTTTTTAGAAAAATCAAAAACTCCGATAAGGATAAGATCTATTTGAAGTGACCCCATTTTTATCGGTGAGAGGAAAACTGCCACCATCAATGGGCCCCCATTAATTTTCACCGACATTGAGATTATCCAAGTCTTCAGATAACTTATTACAACATGTTCAAATTCAACGTTGATATATATCCAATATTTTAACATGCTGAATCTCAATATTGGACAAAAAGCCGGGGTAATTTTCTGGGGGCAAATTTCCTGGCAATCACATTTGGGGCCTCATTTATCTACTCTTGTCTCCCAAATAGACGTCCCCCCGCTAATTGTTAAGAGAAAAAAATCCATCCCCCGCTCTTATTATTAAGACCCCCCCCCCCCGTTAAATTAAATTCCAATAATTCAATATTTTATTACAGTGTAGATAGACCTTAAACTTGTTAAAATCTTCCTTTTTGTTAGTATTGGTTCTTATTTTACGTGTTAATTTGTTAAAGTTTCTTTTTTGATGTTGAAATTCATATCAGTTAAACAAAATTCTGTCTTCAAATTACCCCCCCCCCCCCCCCCCCCCGCTTATTAGAATTTAGAAAATTTTCCTACCCCCTGCCCTGCTTATTCCCCCCCCCCCGTCTATTCGGGAGTCAAGAGTATGGCGTTGTATTGCTCCACAGTCTTGTCAATATCGAAATCCGATTTTAAGTGGTGGCAGACTGGCAGACTGATCAAGCATCAACTTCATCAAGTGAGTAATCAAGGAGAACACTCTTGTATATCATCTTGATAATCAAGGTATGTTTTCTTTGTACTGGTTCTACTGTTCTCATTCTGTCCAGACCTGCTACACCGTCTGACAGTCTGACCGTGAATAATCAGATAATTGGAACTTTAAAATTATGACCTAAATGAACCAATCGCAATCAGTGCTCTGAAAAAAGTGTTTGATTGTTAAGGTACATTTTGGATTGTTATAGGTAAGTACGGTATTTGGCATGGCTGTAGGGTGTTGTGCCTTGGCACTTGGTGTGTGTGTGTTGTTGTGAGCCCCCTACACCGAACATTTTTTTGGTTCGTATTTTGGCGCGCCAAAATAGCAACACATTCTTTGGGCTGTTTTGATGTTCAGGCCACAAATTTTTAGATTTCTGCCTTTGAAAGCCTGGCCTGAACATGCGCTGGCCAAGTTCGAGGCATCTTTGGGACTTTTTTAAGTTCAAAATCATACAGTTCAGGGCCGACGTGACAGGACCTTATTTCCTCCTACATATTATCATTGGCTTACTGATACACACCCCTTTCTCATAGACCCACTAGGACCCCTCCCCACTGGAAAAATTGGCCAAAATATAGTCCCAGATGGAAAAATATTTTCTAATTTTTGTCACCATTGAAAATACTGTCAACTGATGCTCCAACTTGGGATTATCTGACAAAACACATGAGACGGCCATTTGGCCACCATTTCACCGAATTTCCAAAGTCATTTGATTTGAGTTAATGAATGGCGTATTAAAAAATACACAATTTCTCTTTCGCATCGAGTAGGCTTCTTTTAAATCGAAATATGAAAAAAATCCGTATGGAACGAAGAAGACCAAATTAGTGGCAAAACGATGGAGCGATTGACGTCACTCACGCAGCAAGTTACACACTCGTTACTTTAATGGGATAAACTTTCGCAGGGATTAAATTTCGCGATTGGGCCTATCCGCGAAATTCAAAAATTTTGCGGGAACTTAATTTCGCGGACAGTCTAAACTTAAACTCCTATACCAGGATTAGAAACTAGGCTAGTCTTACCTCTTTTCAGTTACATCAATATGCCTTCTTACCTGTCTTTAAAAATATAAATAAAAGTAATCACGGAAAAGGACGCAAAAAAAAGACATAAGTGTGAGAACAGAGTAATCAAACTCGTTAGAAAAAGTACCATTAGAAGTCATAAAAAATCAACCTGAATAAATGCAATCGAAATTCCAGAGAACTTCATAATCCCCCAGACAACATTACATTACTATGTCAAACTCCCATCACATAAATTTTACAATTACGTCAGAGTAGACTACGCTCGCCACCGAAGAGGTTTATTTGGAAAGGGCAATTATATTTTATTATTCGCTTCTTTTTTAAAGATTCGCCGGGTTGGAAAAGTATGAATTTCTTTGTACATATTTTACCTACCCCAAATATTTAGGAGGCTGAGTTTTAAACGAATTGTCAAGTTGAAACGAACGATAAATGTATCAAGGTCTGTTTTATTTACCCCCTGATGACTTAACAAAAGGGACTTAACTCGATGTTACAATCCTATTATTGAAAGTTTGTCTCGGCCATTTTATAATGAGCGAGACATACGTTCTCTGATTACGCAATTTTCATATTGATATTTTCGAGGCATTTTGATGTAACTGCTTTTATCTTTTCCTTTACAACAATACAATGCTGACAAGTTGACACAACACATGTGTACATGTACATTGACAAAATAATCCCTGAGAGAAGTTTATATCGAAATCTGCAACAAAAACGAAAGTGTTCTCTGCTACTGATTACTTCCCAGCGCTCCTTCGCAGCTGTTTATCAAATTTCCACCAATGAGGTTGCCGCATTTAAAACGGCCCTTCTTTTTGGCAACCGTGGCCTCTCACTCAGTGCCTTGCACGACGGACGGCTGTAAAATCCCACCCTTCATATATTTGATTCAATCCGTGATCTGTGCATAGTGTGCAGAGGGGTCTGAACCCCCCCATTAATATTTCATCCCCCCCTATAAAGGTATCCCCCCTATTTTTAAAATATTTTGCTCCCGCACCATTTACAGGGGTCCGAGCCCCCAGCATATAATTTGTACTCCCAGTATTGGGGAAGAATTTTGATGAATTTCGAACATTTTTATTGGCAATAGTTAAAAAACAAGGAAAAACAAAATCTGATTCAAAACATATTTGATCCCCCCCTATAAGCTCAAACCCCCCATTTTAACTGGAAAATTGCCCATCCCCCCTATAAAGCCTTCCTTGAAAACTTGGATCCCCCCCCCCTTAAAAAAGGGGGGGTTCATACTAGGCTTAGGTTTTTTCTCATCTTCAATTTATTGAAGAAAGCGGGAATTTGATGCGAGAGTTAGATTGGCAACAAAGTGCCGTAAAAAATCATTGAATAAAAGAAGAACTTAAAATCTTTAATATTTTCATTTTAAAGAATAGGTGCAAAAATGTGAAACATAGAAAAGTTTCATTTTTCATTGCTTTAATCGAAATGGGGGATTTGGAAAATTTTCTATGTTCAGTTTTTTGCACAAACCCCTGTAACTATGGGCGAACACCCTGTTGCTAAGATGTTGGCTTGAAATCGAAAATGAAACCACTCAAAACAAAAGTAAAATCGGCCCATACTCAAAATCCCGTAATCTTGATATACGAGTTTAAGTGTATACTGGCGGATGGCACTATTGGTTGACAATATTTTCACGATTTTGTGACTTTTACTGTCAAATCATGCATGTTGGTTGTTGAAATACACATTATTTGCGCCTCTTTGATGCAAGTAACCATTCAAATAGTATTTATTTGACATATTTTGAGTTTTGTTTAGAAATATTTCGCAGATGAGGCCCTTCCAAATTTCCATTGGGACTTAAAATTTCGCGGATTTTCCCAACAAGCAATAGGCGGTTAGGCAGCGGGCGTTCTCTAATTCTCCAATCGGCGTCCGGTTGTTTTGAATGAAAACAAGAAAGTTAAAAAGGGCGCGCTACCAGTGAAAGTTATCGTGACATGTTTTGACAGAAAGTATGATTGATCTGGATTGATAAACTTGGTGGAGTTATCAAAACAAATTTGTTGTCAAAGGGATTTAACATTAAGGGAAAATACAGGCCAGATATCAACAGTCCCATGTTTCGACCAATCTTCCCAAGTTAGAGCAGTTGACGGTAATCAAATAAACCAATCCTCATTGGAAAATTTTACGCTATTTTTCCCATCCCCACTGAATCTTCTGACTTGAAAACAAAAAAATTGAAACCTCCAGCCATGAAAAATATGAGAATATTAATCTCCGTTGAATTTCAGTCCGTTGTTTTTATCCCCACTGACTGAAAAATCCTATACTGGGTCTGTGAGAAGGGAGTGTTGATACTGTAAGTTGATCTAATGTTCACATCCTTTGTGTACTGTTGGCGGCTCTAACTTGGAACAGTTGGTCGAAATATGGAATTGTTGATACTGTATTTTCACTTGCTCTTAAATTACTTTGACAACAACTTTGTTTTGATACTTCCAGTTCCACCAAGTTTATCAATCTCGCTTCTTCTGACATTCATATACAAAAAGATAGATATGTCTGGAAAAGTCATTTTAATAGCTGCATCTGACAAAAGTAATAAACCTTTCATGTCATCTTTTTATGTCTTGCTTTCTCAAGGGACTTTTATCTAACAGCCTGTGCAATGAGTTGAATAAATGTCAATATGTTGAGGATTTTTGGATTTTTGGAAAAAAATTGGGGTTGGGTTGATGAGAAATTTCAGGTGGGGATAAACCTATGTATGTAGGGGTGACTTTTTTCATGTGGGGGTTGTAGATTTTTCTGTAATTCTTCATTTTTTTCAATAATTTTTGACGTATAAACTAGAGAAAAAAAAACAAATGTCAAAAAATATAATCCATTTAAAGGTTCATTTTTCTCCAGTCCTCAGGACTTTCAATAACAATCAAGCTGGGGTTTGAAGATTTTACAAATTTAGGTAGGGATTGTAGATGTATTAGGTAGCAGTGTAGATGTAAGATGTTTGGCCAAGAATTTAGGGTAGTGATTTCTGAATGGCTAAAACATAAGCTATTTACTGCAGCAAAAAATTAGTGTAAATGTTACAAATATAGAAAAGGGACTGCAGTTACTTTCTTTCCAAAAGAGTAGAAATTTCCACGACTTTTATATTTTTTTATTATCAAGACTTGACTAATTCAGCCCTTTCGATTGAGAAACTTATTTGCCACACTCACCAGCTTTGTCAAATCCAAAATTTCACAGTTTTATGGAAAAATCCTACTGCTACGTCGCCATTTTGATTTTCATTTTGTGATGCTTCGTCAGCAGTTTTCTGTCAGTGTTTGTGGAGCGTGGATGTGTTTACATGCATGGGCAATTTTTCTGGCCAATCAAATTTCCGATCAGTATTGTTTTTTTAGCATTGGAAGGTCTTATATTTTTCAAAATCTTTGCTAAAAGTGCCAAAGATTAGTGGTTGAAGAGCGAAAAAAAACACAGGTCTCGTGGAAGCAGTGTTTTGTATGAAGGTAAGTTCCAAAATTGCCCAGAATGACAGATTCACCGCATATTTTTTATTTGCCATTTATGTTTCAATAGTTAGGGCCCAATTGCCAAATTTTTGCCAATCAAATGCAAAATAATTGGTGATCAGGGCAAAATTGGTATATTTGAAGTCAATCGAATTGGCTGTTACATTTGAAAGAGTTCTCTGGTAATCTTACTTTGGTTTTTCTTTCAAAATAGTAAAATGTATTTTTGTTGTTTTGTCTAGATAAGTAACCAACATAAACATTTAAAAAAGAGTTTCAGTGGAAAATGTCAAATCAAGAGAATCAAACTGTGTTAGGTAAGAAAAATGTCCACTGACAAAATTTAAGCTACTATTATAAGGTTTCTTAATTTTGGTGACTGGTAATCACTTCAGAAATTTCTTTTCATTTTTCTTCTAGAAAATCTTGGAGAAAGTTTCAAATCCTTCCTTTTCAGTCTAGATGATGTAAGTATATTAAGCATTTTTTATAAAAGCAAAGCATCCCAAAGACATCTAATGATTTGATTGAAATATTCTTTTATTATGTCTTGAGTTGAAAGGGAAAACTGAATAATCTGGCGCAAGGGATTAATTCGGGAATTTAATTACTTGGATACTCAAGACATTCAAAAGGTTCCTTTTTTCTTTTTTTAGAAACCAAGCACTACTATCAGAATATTTGACAGAGGTGTAAGTACTCAAATAATAACTGAAACATTCAAAACCAATATAATCATTGCTTGATCAAATTTATTCTTTGATATGCTCAAAGATTTTCCATCATCATCTCAAATTTATGTCTCAAAATATAGCAAAATTCGAAGAATCTAGTCTAGTTTGTTGTTTTTGAGGCCGTTAAAGAATTTTTTTTTGTCAATTAATAAAATAAGAAAAATATTCTTGGTAAATGAAGTTCTTAGAAAAATTAGATTTTTGTATAGTGACAGTTTTAGTTATTGAGATAGAGTTGATACAAGAATATAATTTGTAATGAAAACAATAAGGCTTGCCAATATATTTTTATATTAATTGTGTGAAGATTGGAATAACTAAATATAAAAGCTATGATTATCCATCATGGCATTACTTTGTTAACAGGTAGGAGAAAAATGTTTTATTTATCAGATACATACATTTCGAAGAAATGAATTTTTGCTTTTCACAGGATTTCTTCACAGTCCACGATGAAGATGCCACCTTTGCAGCAAAAGAATATTTCAAAACTACCTCAGTCATCAAAGAATTTGGTAAAGGTAAAAACAGTTCAATTACATACTCGACCATTTTAAGCCTTACAATGTATTATTATAACAAAGCAGTCGTGTTTTATCTATATCTGATTTCAATCAGATTCCAATATTCTCTAACAAAACTGGCCATTCTTGAATTAACCTTTGATTTCATTTTTCTCTTATTAGGAAACAAAAAGACATTATCAGTGACACTTAGCAAAATGAATTTTGAAAACTTTGTTCGAGAACTGTTGCTTGTCCGCTCGTATCGAGTTGAGTTGTACAGAAGCAAAGGGAAGAATGTAAATTGGGAACTTGTAGCCAGAGCTTCTCCTGGCAATTTGCAGCAATTTGAAGATGTCTTGTTCAAAAATAATGTGATGTCAGAATCTTCAATTGTTTTGAGTGTGAAATTAACAACAAGTGAAACTGGAGATCAGGTAAATAGTTTTGATATTTTGGTATTTGTAAAATTGTCTGATTCTGATATTTTACCATTGGAGCTTACTACCTGGTCAATTTTTATGTCTTATTAAATTATAAAAACTTTTGAAAACGGATAATATCACTAAACTTTGCAAACTTTTTTTCATCTAGACTGTTTGTTGTGCTTTTACTGACATATCAGAAAGAATTATACAGCTTTTGGAATTTGGTGACAATGATCAATTCTCTAACTTTGAGGTAATTTAAATTGTGTTCTGGAATATGAATAGTACCAGTAAAAAAACTAAAACAAGGTCCTTGCTTGTCTTAACAAACACAATGCAACGCAATGTATTCCAAATTTCAGTATTTCTCATTGTTTATGCATATTTTGCTCTCATATTAAAGCATCCAACGAGGACCTTTTTTAAAATATCTGTTTCCCAGACATAGCCTTCCTGGAAAATTTGATCTGTTGGCTGAATATTTCAAAAATCTTATTCCTAGAAATGAAGATCTGTTTCTCCGCAAAACCTAAATTTTTAATCTCAAAGTATCTTTCCTAGAAAATTTGATCTGTTTCCACAATTTTCAGAATTAAAATTTTGATCTGTTTTCCCAAATAGGATATCTGTTCCCCTCTCCTGGAAATTTTCATCTGTTTCCCTTTCCTTTTTGTTATTGATATCTGTTTCCCCCATAAAGTTCAATCTGTTTCCAATGCAATATCATCTTTTTTGGAAACAGATATCTGTTTCCCAATTTATTATGTCATCTCCTAGAAATATTGATCTGTTTCTCTCTGATGACGTCATCAGCTGGAGCGGGGAAACAGATAGTTTTAAGGAAAAGGTCTCTCCTAGAAAATCGGATCTGTTTCCCCATTTTTCAAAAAAAGCTCTCTCCTGGAAAAGGGAAACAGATATTTCGGGGAAATGGGCTCGTTGGCTGCTTCTGATATTGCCAATAGACTATATATGAAGAAGAAAACTTGATTTCATTACAATTTCCTTTTGTTTCCAGGTTTTATTGATGCAAGTTGGAGCCAAAGAATGTCTTGTTACTAAGCAAGATCTCCAAAATAACTGTTTGAAAGTAGTGCTTGATAGATCCAATATTCTTGTAACTGAAACTCACAAAGGTAAGAGCACCAAGCCATTTTTTGTCTATTTAGTGGCCGGGTATTGGATACTGCCCCTCCTGAAATCGATATGATATGGCAAAAACAACCTTTTTAGTGGGAAACACAAGAAATGTGCCTTTTTTGGTCACCGATGCCTTTATAAACCATGGCCTGAGCACGAGTCTGCTAAATGACGTGCCCTACGTGCCCACGTGCCCTTGTTTTTTTTGACGTGCCTTCGTGTCCTACGTGCATGACGTGCCTACGTGCTCGCATGGCCAAAGTTTTAACGTGCCCTCAAATTTTGATGTGCCCTTGAATTTCGATGTGCCCTCGAATTTCAACGTGCCCTTGAATTTCAACGTGCCCTTGAATTTCGACGTGCCCTCAAATTTTGACGTGCCCTCAAATTTTGACGTGCCCTCGAATTTTGACGTGCCCTTGAATTTGACATGCCCTAATATTTTTTTCTTGAACATATCTGGTCTTTTTTTAATTAGGCTACCTTAGTAGCTTAGAGAAAGAATGAAATTAAATTATGACCCTTAGTGGGATTTCGAAGATAAATTAAACACACTTTTTTAACCTAAATAAAATATTTTTCACAGATAAAAATATCTTTTCCTGTAAATCTATCAAAAAAGAAGAAAATATAAGATATAAAAGAAAATTCCAATCTCGTGAACTACAGTATATTTGGGTATTTCAAGTCACCTAGAAAGTCGTACGCCGATCTAAGTCGTACAAGATCTAACCAAGTTCTTACAAGAAACTTCAAATAAAAACTTACGGAATCTTGTAAACTCTTATATAAGATCTTCAAGTTTTTTGACCAGGGCTATAGGTTATAAAAAGGTAGGTAGCAAGCAGATGTATAAAAAAGTATTGACGGACTTTTTTGCGGTTGGACTTAGAAAGTGTCGGACTTGAAAACTCTCTCTTCTTTTATAATAGACCTTAGACAGGAGACCCGTCCTGTATCTTTATAATCTGATATATACAGGACGGGTACGAGCTGTGAGGCTGATTTCTGCCTCAAAAGATTTACAGTGAGAAATTCGAATTTAGCGCTGTCCTCACGAAGGACGTCAAAAAAATGAGGGCACGTGGGCACGTAGGGCACGTAGGGCACGTAGGGCACGTCATTTAGCAGACTCCCTGAGCACAGTATCTTTTTGTTTTGAGCCATTCGAATCCCTTTAATGCATTTTTTACATAGCTTGTTTGATTTAAAGTTGAGTCTAACTATAAGGCTGATTTATATTTATTGGAGCTGTTCAATCCTTTATATTTTCAGCTGACTATAACTCGTCAAATATTCTGCAAGATTTGAACAGACTTCTCAAGAAATCAAATGATAACGAAACTGTAGCATCTATGCGTAAGAATTGCATTTCATTGACATAAAATGTTTTGTATTCTTGGAGAGTTGTTGTAGTGATACACGTTTCTTTTTTTCTCATCATACTGTAATTGATGATAATATTGTTACCAAGGGTGCTAGTTTGACTTTTTAATTTCCTGTTAATCATTTTCAGCTGAGCTTGAGTTGAAAGGTGCAGTTTGTTGCATATCCTCACTTATCAAGTATCTGGAGGTGAGAATCATGCATATTTATATAAACTGGCATATCTATAAAGGTTTCATACTCTAAAAACTCTCTAAGAATATATTTAAGTAGACAGACCTATAATATAAACATCCATTGAGCCTGAACCACAAACTTACTTTGGAATCTTCTCCGCAACGCTCAAGCCAAAATGCATTGGTCTTTTATTTTTACCCCCACTTGCTGAAAAATCATACTGGGTGTGTCAGAAGGGTGTAACACTGGTAATTTTTTGGATCGTTCAGTTTCTTTCCAGGTGTTTAGAACGCTTTTAGATTCAATTTCGAAGTTCTTGTTTTACCTGCCACTTTTAAATTGAACCAATCAATACGAAGGCTACCATTTTGAATATAAATCTTGATTGATTTTCTTTTAGTTACTATCAGATGAGACAATATTTGGTCAACTGGTATTGAAGAAATTTGATCTAACACAATACATGCATCTCGATTCTGCTGCTGTGAGAGCTTTACACATTCTACCTACTTCCTTAGATGGTAAGAAGTTTTTCCAATCTTCATTAATTACCCTCAGTAAAATTGTTGAAATGTAGTTTTTTAATGAATAAATATAATTAATGTAACTTTGACAAAAAATTATACCAATCTGTATATTTGAATTTGACCGTTTTTGTTTTCAGGAGGAAATAAATCTGTTAGTTTATACGGCTTATTGAATCAATGCAGAACTTCTCAAGGACAAAGATTATTAGCACAATGGATAAAGCAACCATTATTGGATATTGCTAAAATGGGTATGTTTTTAGCTTGTCAAATAGTAGTTCTCTTTCCATTTATAGCTATTCCTTCATTCATTTATTCATTCATCCATTCATTCATTCATGTATCAGTGGTGCAGCCTTTCGATCTGTAGGCAGAAGACAATAACAAACCTTTAACTAGTATACTTTGTATCAGTTCAAATAAATTTCATTTACAAGCAATGAATTTTTTACTATTTTCTCTGTTTTGTATATCACAGAAGAGAGGTTGGATATTGTAGATGCGATTCTCCATGATATGGAACTCTTACAAGAATTACAGGTAATTTATGAACATTAATTGTCTGTTTTATTTTTGTATTTGTACAGGGTGATTAAAAAAAACCGCACCCCTAGATTTGTTGACGTAACTTTATTTTTATTCATCTTATCGCTATGAAGTTTCACACCCTTTTTCCTTAGTAAATTTAAAGTCTATGTGTGGAATTTGAATGTCATAGCTATTATATTTATGAAGAATCGGAAGTTTGAAGTAAAAGTACCAGTTTCACAAGTGAACAGGGAATTTTATATTGATGTCAAAAATAGAGAAGTACAAGTTTTTCAGTTAAATGTGAAATACCGTTAAACATGTTTTTAAACCAATAAGTGAATGGAAAATGAATGAAAGTGAGGCATAACATCAAATCAAAAAGCTAAAGAAGGTTTGGTCCTTTTTAACGGTTTTTCTCACATGGAGCCTCTTGTAACATCTGCAATGCATCGAAATTCATTTTTTTCACGACGTCACGTCAATCCTCTCTTTGAACCAATCGATTGCATTGTACAAGATTAAATAAAGAAATTCATTCCATTCCTCTTTTACTTTTCTCTGACGTCTAGGTTTACTAACAAAAGGCATGTGAGGCCAAGAATTGGCTTTGAACACCCACCTCCTTCCAGATCAGTTAATAATCAGTAAAAATCGCCGTTAAGGTGTTTCCACCCACTTCTGCTAGAGTACAAAATTTGGTCTTTTGGCCCAAAATTTTGATTTTTCCTGGACTTACTTAAATATATAGACTCTTTCAGGGCACTCTATAAACGCACTCTTATGCTCCGATCACATGAATAGTATTTTCTTTTTTGACGTCAGAAAAGAAAGGGTTTGTTCATTTATGAAAACTGTACTTTTTCTTCAAACTGTCGTATTTTAAGATATATCTGAGCTATAAACCTCAAATCTTACATGTCGGCTTCAAATCTACTAGGGTCTGAGTGATCATCCTGTATTATGAGAAAACAAAAGAAATTTACCATACCAAAAGTTTTACGTGGAATGATTTGATTTATTTCATTTTCTTAATTTTATGATTTTGTTTTTTATTTTTGTAGGAGAATGCACTGAAAAAGCTACCGGATGTGTCAAGACTGGCAAAAAGATTTCATTCGAGAAAGGCCACACTCCAGGTAATTCACTTTCTAAGATATTTGTTTAACTGTTTGAAGATTCTATGGGCTTAACCTTATCAGGCCCGGCAGAACAACTGAAAAAATGGGAAGGCTGAAGGCTCAAAATGAGATAAAATTTGCTTAGGAATTCGAGAAAACATTCTCATTCGCTCAAAAGTGGGGAGGCTTAAGTCTCCCCAGTCTCCCTGCTTCCACTGGGCCTGTAATCTGCCAAACAAAAAATATTTGTGCACCTGAATTTCCTTATTAAGGTATTCGTATGTTTCAACTTTAATAGCAGAAAAATTTGCAAAAAGAACCTGTAATATCACCATTTCCTTATTCTTTAAGGATTGTGTACGTGTGTATCAAGGTGTTCGACAGTTGCCAGGGATAGTCAATATTTTGAAGGAACATGATGGAGAACACAAAACAATGATCGAAGAGGTCTTCATGAAACCTCTACAGGTATTTATATTTGTTTATTTCTTTAAACAAGATTTTTGCCTTCTTCGTGTTACTTTTCAAGGGCAACGTTTTCTTGTGAAGGCACGAGTAAAGAATAGTGTGTCAAGGTCTTGAACCAGTGTGCTTTTTTTATGACATTGCTTTCCATTGGTGACCAGGACCAGAACTTTCCATATTAAGATACTAAATCAATTTTAACTATAAATTATTGACAAAATTGACAAAGCTTACTTTTCTTGAAAAAAATAGAAACTGAAATTTCAATAGATTTGAATTAGAAACTCTCATCATAGTTTTAATCTAAAACGCTTTTATTTTTATTCAGGACATTACAACCGACTTTAATAATTATATGGAAATGATTGAAACGACCATGGACATGAATTTAGTTGAACAGAACGAATTTGTTATCAAAGCTGAATTTGATGAAAGTCTTGCAGAATGTAAAGAAAATATTGACCAAGTCACTGAACAGTTTGATGGCGTCCTTTTGAAAGCGGCCAAACAACTGAATCTTGAAGCAGGAAAAACGATCAAATTAGACAATAACTCTCAGCTAGGATATTACTTCAGAATAACTCTAAAGGTTTGTTCTTTTCAATTCAATTCATTCAAAAGCTTTTCTTCCTAACATACTGTTGACATGGAAACAAGGTCCCTTAAGGTCCTAAGAGTCCCCTCTAGATGCCTTATGGATAAGGTCTTTGTACCTCTATTCTCAAGAGCTATTGTATTCTCAATCTCTTTTAGGAAGAAAAGAAGCTACGCAACAACAATAAATTCTACACCCTGGAAACACGAAAGGATGGTGTACGATTCACAAATTCAACACTGAAAGATTTAAGTGAACAACTTATGTCTCATAAGGCACTTTATAATGAACTCCAATCAACCCTTGCCAAAGAAGTTTTGAACATTGCTTGTAAGTTTTACTGCTTCCTCCCCTATCAATACAGGGAGATACAGCTGCATGGTACTAACCCATAGGGTACTACCCCAGATTTTCAGGAAAATTTGACTTAAGGAATCCACGCCCTCTTTTTTAGAAGCCTGTTACGGAGAAAAATTTGGGATCACCCTGGAAAGATTCCCTGTAGTCTATTTCATATCACCAAAATGTGGGAGAGCTCAAAGATTGGAGAGAGTTTTCTGCGACGATTCGATTTTTTGAAATTAGGAAATCAGAAAATCAAAAAAATATTTCTGTTAAATGGAATCTGATTGTTTTCGGGAATCTTTTTTGGAAAATTATTAAAAATTTGGTTTTTTTTTACCCGTTATACCCACCAAATACCAAAATTCAGTACAAGGTGCCAGCTTGAAATGAGTGATATATCCACCCACTTTTTTTAGATTCCAAATTAGACACCACCACAGGCTAGGGCTCAGTACCCTGCAATTCTAACACCCTGGTCATTAGTATTAGATTTATCGATAAGTCTTTTTTTCGACTTCTTATTTTTTAGCAAAAGTTAGACTACTTGCTCGATGTAACTTTCCAATGCAAGAAACCTTTAATACGTGTTTGTATTTTTCATTTCAGGGGGATATGCAGAACCACTAAGATCTTTTGCAAGTATAATCGCCTATCTTGACGTTCTTTTGAGGTATTGCATCTCTTCTTTTCTATCTGATTTTCGAAAGTAAACTTTAAATGTTAAAGCAAACCTTTGATCGGCTTAAATTGACTTTGTGAACTGTATATTATTTTCTTCTATTTCTAGTTTTGCAGTTGTTGCTGCTCAAGCCCCCACACAATATGTGCGGCCAACTCTTTATGAGAAGGGTTTGAATTATTTCCTCTTTTCATTTTGTTTTGACCTAATTATGAAGGGCAAAGTAATCTGTAACTTGAAAATTTGACTTTCAGTCCCAAATAAAATCTTCGCCTCAATTTTACTCGATTTACTCAATGTCTTCATTTCTTAACAGAAAGTTAAGATTGCAAAAATGACTACTTTCCAGACTTTCTTGAATCGTGATACAGCGGTATACAGAACAACTGTATTGGAACGAAAGTCAAACTCACATAATCATGAACTGTAATCTTAATTAAAATATAAAACCTCGTGGTTTTGAGGCCGTCAAAAATGAGAGATTCCCTCAGAGTTTCAAACTATATTAAAGAAGAACTAAACTGACATCAAATGTCAAACAAAAGCTCATCATTATTATTTTTATTTCCTTTCTTTCGTCATAATATATTTACAATATTTTTCATTTAGAATTTATTTTAAAAGATTCCTAAAAAAAAGTTTCCATCTATCATTACAGTAAAAAATAAAATGATCAGAAGGTTTTGTATCAAAAAATTTCCACCTGACAGCAAAAAAAATTGTCAGTTATTCTTTCCTGAAATAAAAATGAAACTATAATTTTCATTTAGTTAAAAAAATTTGAAGTTCGTAACGAACAAATTAAACTGTTTTTTTTTTTTTGCACATTTGCAAAATGAATTTAACCCTTCGTTCGATTTAAACATAACTTGTATCAAAGTCAATCCAAAAAACTCGTAATGCTTTCACATTCTACCATCAGCAATGTTTCATCATCAATTTTTCAGCGTTTTACTAGGGGCTATTTTCGTCGCCAACTTTCTCTACTCTTTCTTTCGTAGGTGCCGGAAAGATTATCCTGAAAGGATCACGTCATCCATGTCTAGAAGTTCAAGATGGGATAGGATTTATTCCCAATGATGTCACACTCACTAAGGGTGAGTATTATTTCTTTTGTTGCCAAGATATTTAACGTTTATGATCAAATCTGTTGTCAAACCCCTCCCTTTCGGTTATTGATGATTTCTAAAGAACTTCTTGTACGTACGGCGGATATAAAATAAACTTTGTTTTCCCAATAAACACGCTTATTGTTTTGTATTGAAGGTTTCAACAAAAACCGAACTATTTGGGAAGCCTTTTGAAACTACAGGTGACTCCCTCTAATTCGATCTTATAGGGACCAAAAATTTCATTCAAATTAGAGAAAGAATCGAATTACAGTGAGTAATTTTAACATATTTTTCAGTTGAGGGGACCAATCATATAGTTCGAATTAGAGAAAGATTCGAATAATAGAAGTTCGAATTAGAGAGAGTTGACTGTATTTTGATGGTCCTTCCATTATCTTTGATGTGATTTCAATTAGGACATTTGTCATCTTCAACATCTTTTCGTATATGAAGCAATTATTCCCAGACTTTAGCAAAGCGGGAATCTTTAAAGATATTTATCAACTTTCTTTGTGGCCTCTTATTTTCGTTGCTTTTAATTCCAATAAGCACTTGTTTTACGTTGTGGTACCCACGTGTTCAAAGTCTTTAAGGTGTTCTCTGCTATTATAGTTAAATCTTTCAGTGCTAAACCTTTTGGTAGACCTTGTTTAATCAACCAATACTGACTCTTAGTTGCGGCCAACTGCCATTCTTCTTTGTAACTCTCACAAGTTGATTGAAGCCATGCTAGAGCTAATGACGTGGCCCATATACTCTGATGGATAGAGTTAGTTCTTTCAAACTCATCTTTACGAAGTAAACTTTTGAAGGGGCAACTTTCGATTAGATTAACCATGGTAACTGATAGGATTGCAGCTAGCTGTTCGTTAAGCTTCCAACTACCATCAGGGAACATGTGAAATAGCAACTTTGCATAATTGGTGAAACTGTCGAGGGGTATTTTGACGGAATCGTGGGTAGAGCTCTTCCGTCTACCGACCACCACACAACCATCGGTCGGCTGATATCTGCTCATGCTATAAAGAGAACAAAGTTTAAAGAAATTTACTGCTGTATATTTGGTTTTGAGTTTGGAGGGAAAGAGCTTTTTCCAAATTCACCTCGACTTCTTTTCAAAGTCGGGTTAAGTCGAGTTGAGTTGAATCGAGTCGCGAGTACAAATTACTTCTTCATTTACTGTCATGAAAAAAGGAAAAAAAGCTTGAAATTAAGCTCAATCATGTCGAATAATGCCATTGGCACTTAATAGGTTTCTTTATTTGAGAATGAGTACTGCAAAGATTTATCATGAAAAATCACCTTTGTAAGACAACCTTAATGAAGACAAACAAGATTTTGATGGTAAGAGAAATGAGTTCTTCAAAGATTATGCGAATGATATTCTGCAAAATAAAAATTGAAGAAAAAGTACTTAACTATTAGTCAAAATGAGGGTAGTACATAATCCTAGTTGAAAGGTCTGTTGGAAAGATATTTATGAGTGAAAGAACAAACCTGCTTTGATTATCGAACTGCATTGAACTCAGCACATCTCCGTGTTCACTTTTATCATCGATCGTGACCAGCGTTGTATACTTGGATAACACATTGGCTGCTTTGCTGACCTCACTGATCAAATTCTTAATGTAGATTTTACCGTGGTCTTCTAGATCCTGTTCCATTTGTAATTCGAGATCATGGATGATTGATTTGGCTGCTAATTGATGTACAGTGGTATCTGAAGTGATTGTTTCGCCTCCAGTTGCTACCCCATCGACCTCTAATTGGAATGGAATGATCCTTTTAAATGCGTGCTCACCGCACTGTCCAGATAAATAGATGAGCGCTTGAGAAGGCAGCAAGTGAAGGTTTTCAATGTCACCAATTTCAGTTTTTCCAATCTCAAACATTGAAGTTGTACTTATTGTTCGCGAGTTCTCAATTATAGGGCGTGTTTTGATATGACTGTTATACCCGCCCTGACTACGTGGGCGAATGTAGGGTGCGTCAGATTTTCGTTCGAATAATGTTTTACTAGTGGCCTGATGTGTTTCAATAGGCTGGAAATCATCGATAGTTTCGTATATAGGCTCTTGCTGAGGAGCGCTTGACCGCTTTCCAAGTACTGGATGTTGGTTAATTTGTTCTTCGTCCAGACCAGAAGGGATGTCATATGGAGATCTCTTGAACGTCGCTTCTCCTGATTTCTCACTTACGATAGCACCGACGCTTCGGACTTTTTCAATGATAGAGTTCCACATAGATTTAGCTTTAGATTTTCGTTTTTGAAATTGTGAACTATTCGAGCTGATACTCACTTTATGTAAAAGTTTTGGTTTTGATTTTGGTGTAGCGCTACCAGCACGTTTGTTGGATGAGTTTTTACGAGAGAGTTTCTCTTTCTCTCTTGCGGTAGAATGCACTTCTGTGACAGATTGTGATTGCGTTTGTTGAATTTCCTTTGGTACCTCATTGGTTTGATGAGAGATCACTTCTTCGCTGCCGAAATATTTCTTTCTGTTTGTCTGTATCTCCTCTTCAATATCACTTGTATGAGCATCTGAGGAGGAGCGATTCCCAATCCCACTGTCCCTCCACCCTTGTTTCTCCATGTATTCACGTTTTTCGTAATCATTCATTGGCCATGAACATTGCGTCATTTCTTCTTGCTCACGTAACCATAGTAATAATTTCTGTCTCTTTTCATTAACCAGATTTTCAAGCATCAGTTCGATAGTACTCTCATTTGAATCGTCTATTAAATGAGTGTTTGCTTTCTCAGCGTATAAAGCTTCGGTTAAGCGAGCCATCGGTCGAAGATTATTAGACTCTTTATGAATACCTCCACCGCCGCTGTGGTGGCCACTTGAATGATGTCCGCTAGAATGGTGATCCGATGAATAATCGGACAGATTGACTTGACTACCGGACACTTTAGATGAATGTAATTTATTTTGTTCTTGGAAAGAAAAGTGTTCTTCGGTCATTTTAGGGACGTGTGGCGAACGTGCTTCAATACTTCGGCAGGAGCTCATCCGTGTCGGGAACCCTGGGAACGGATAGAAGTGAGAACTAGAGCTACGATTGGAGCCATAAGAGTTTGAACTACCAACGCTTTCATTGCCATCATTACTACTCTTCTTGCGTACCAATGAATGTTGGCTTGTATGTTGAGGTTCTTTTTCTTGTTTACTTTGCTGCCAATCTTCTTCAAAATCTGATTCGATATCATGATTTTCTGGGTTCTTAGATACTTTCCATTTCTGTACACGATCAATAGATGATCTCTTTGGGAACGGTATCTCGGAACTCAAATGGCGGACCTCCTCTTCGGTGAGGAAAACTTCACTGTCGTAATCCAGGGAGCCTTCCTTACTGACTGTTTCACTTTTAGCTGGACTGTAGGGCGAGATATCACGATTTGTTATTGGTAGATGCGTTTGCTTAACTTCAAAATCTTCTTGAAATAAATCGGTATCTTCGAACCAAAATTCCTTTACTGAATTGACCGACTCTGATGGTTTCTCTCCTGGTGCAGATTCTTTTGATGCTAAGATAGCGTACAAGTTTAATCGCTCTCCCAGGAAGACGGATGGCAATTTTTCCGGTGTGTAAATGACGTCATAGGCATCCGGTAGAATCCAGGAAACGTTGACATCAGTGATGACGGGCTGCATGGCTGCCATTAAACAATTTGCCATCTACAACGATGAGGAAAAATACCTGTTAACTATTAGTGCAGTCTAAATATGCCAAAAATCATTTACATCGAAATTCATGACTTACTTTTATTATTACTTTTTAAGTAAGACTGGAACGTCTTCCACACCCGTTTTGTCCGAAAGAAAGCTTATCATATGAAAGTTTTGGCTAAATTTTCTTCGACTTAGCGAACTCAACTATTTTCAACTATGTTTCTTACATTTGAGACAAAGAAAAATGGTTGTATTTTGTTACCTGTTGCTGTAATCGATGATCAAAAGAAGTGATATATTTCCCTCTGGTGATGGTGGCCAACCTTTCCAAATGATGATGGTGTTGTTCTTCGTCCTCCACCAGGTGAAAGATGAAACATCTGTGTATAATCAAAGAAAACTTTGTTCAGTTTCTGCAACACCTTGCAAGTTCATTATTAATTATCTAGCTCGTTGATTTTATATCATCTTTCGAAAAAGGATATCCTAGAATCCTGTCCAATAGCCTATTTTCCCTTTATGTTATCCTAGTTTTGAGAAAAAGATTTTGCACATTTTGGACTGACACCACACTGACAGCATTATTGAAACTCGATGGGAGAGGGCAAAACATTTCTGCAAAATATTCAACAAAACTAATCTTGAGGTCAAAGTCTAATGACAGACTAGTAATGTCAACTATTCGAGTGGAACTGAAACCTATGGCGGTATGGTTAGAAATGCCATTGTAAAAATTATGGATAAAGATTAAAGTACGGGCTTGTTTTAGACTTAGCTGCGAATGATTGTTTAGCTAAGCTTATTATCGATAGCAGCCAAATATAATTAACACTTAATGGAAAGTAAAGAAATAATTGGTACCTTGCCAAGGCTTCTTTGTTTCGTGTCCTGTGCCAAGTTCCCAATAAGATATCACCATTATCTTTCCCTTTGGTCAAGATAAAAATCTGTTTCGGTTTCTGGTCTAAAGCCTTTTGTTCGAAGACCCATTTCAAAGGTTGCTTTAAAGCTCCTGTTTTTGCCACACCAAAGATGAGATTCAATACAAAAGACGTTGCTGTATCTAAAGCTGTTTGTTTGTATGCTTGACTTGTTGGATAGAGCGAATGAAACTCGTTTCCACATGAAATAACATTAAAGTAGGAATTCGATGGAAGACTTTTTAGAAACAGGATGCACGATTCTTTAACTTTACCAACGTTCTCTGTGATACTGCAATCTATGATTAGAATAAATTCGCCACATTGTTGAGCTGTGATACAAGGGTCATTAGTGAGTGTTGGTATGTCTGGCGAATAACTTAGCATTAGAATCGGATTATTCATAATACTATTAATCGGATTCCGATCTTCGTCCTCAATTTCATCAGAAATTCTTTTAGCTTCTTCAATAACTATGTATGGTTCCCTTGGTCGACATAAAAACATTAGTAGTTCAAATACTTCGTTATTTGGTTGGAAATCTTCTGGAATGGAAACCACAATTTTGGATCCTGTTTGAGACAGGGGTGGAGCATCCACTTGGATGGGATGTGTATTGGATTGGACACCGTATAAAAGACAAGGTGCTTCGATTTCGATCTCAATATTAAAACTATATCCAAGAGTCGATGTACAAATAGCTTGATTGGATTTTGAGTTTCTGAATTCGTCAGCTGTAATGACCTTTGGTGAGAATGCTTGAGGTAGTGTGTATCGAAGTGCATCTCCTAAAATCAATGCTGATATTTCACATACGATAGTCACTTGAACATGTAAGACCACCATGGGTAATATCTTACCAATGGATATACTGAAATAACCATCCTGATGGTTCTTAGTTCTATGGTGGATTTGCTTTTCCACTGTTTCTTTAGGATCCCTGACATCAGTGTATATATAATGGTCATCAATTATAGCTTCAAATTCCACTATAGTTGCTGTGTGGTCTAAAGGCAGTTTAAATAAACCTTCAATCTCTGTTCGGTTGTCATTGTAGTATGTCAAAACAGCTGTTGTACGAGCTGTGAATCCTTTGATTTCAGCCCTAATGGATGATTTACGAAGTGGAAGTGTTTTCTTGGTATTCCTGTTCAATAGACCAGTCATTGTGATGTTGCTTTAGCTGTGTTTAAATTCCCTTTCAACTGTTGTCATATTCTCATATTCCCAAACATTGTTTCAGTATATTGTTTTGCGTCCATCAGCAAATGCCACTTTTTTGTTGTGATGACCTACAAGAATGAATAAACATATTGATGAAACTTCTCTGTTGTTGTTTTACCGGAAAGTTTCAATCTTCTAGGCGTTATTATTTTTTTCAATAAAATCTTTCGAGGGAAATCGAAATTGAAAAAAAAGTAAGAGAAGAAAAACAAAACAACATCAATACAAGACTAAGACCAAAAAAAAACTGAACTAGAAAATGAAAAATTTCTCAATTTCCCTTTTTTATTTTCTGTTTTGTATTTTTTATTTCCTACATTTTATTTAACTTAACATTCGACTTGGTGTCCCTTACCTTGCACTCTTAGCTTGCAGCTTCATATGTATTTTTTTAGCAGGAATTTTTTCAGCCCTGGTTTATTTGAACTTTCATTTATTATGAGCTGTAGAGTTGTCAAACCTCCTTATATATCAAGGCAGCTGGTTTTTAGTCCCATTTTTCTTTCTTCTTTTCTTTCTCATTCTTTGTTATGAATATTAATATACAACTATGATTCGAGGAAAAAAACACCCCTCTACTTTTTCTGTGTGTTGATAAATTTTGTTTAAGAACTACCTACAAACTTTAATTGAATCTTCGAAAAGGTTATGGCATGTGTAGCCTGGTGCATTTCTTTTGCGAGAAACTTTTAACCAAAACTTCATTATACTAGTTAGATAGTGTACCTATATTAGAGTGCTCTTTAAATAAAGGTTCAAATTGAAGGTATGTTTATAAGAAACCTTCGTAATTTTCATATTTCTTATGGATAATGTGATGTTTCTTTCTCCTTCTCGAGGATAGGCAGGTGTTGCTCTGTTTCTCTCCTATCTTTCGTTTATTTTTTATCTCTTCCTTGGACCAGTATTTTGCAGAAAAAAAAGGAAAAGGGAAAAATAGGAAGAATCGAACCCAAATAAAAATAAAGAATAAATAACAAAAAAAAGTCACAAAGAAATTTTTTCGCATGTCTGACAATATACTGATTGAATATTCTAAATAAAATGTCAAAAGCAAAAATAAAAAATAAATTCAGTAAAAATTAATTTATATTACATTTAATAAAGAAGGACCCATCAATGTTAAGGCTAAATTAAGGCTCTATTAATAATACTTTATGAAGTTTTGATTTTGAGACGCAATGGTCTTTCTATCCTTGTCTCGTTTTTGTTTACCCTTTAGGCTTCGCTCCAATCAAAAAGAATTTTTAACGCGTAACTTTTAGAAATAAAACCTTGAATAAAATAAACAAGAAAGATTCTCTAACCAATGATAAGAGAGAAACAGATAAACAACACGAAATGAAAATGAAAATTGATTATGTATACCAGTCTAATGAAATATAAATCATACCCTCAAAATGGAGGTCTGGTTCTAACTAAATGGCTCGATCATGAATTTAGAGTAATCTGAGGTCCGTAATTTTTTTTGTAAAAAAAATTCTCTTTGGAATGGTACGAAGATCATTGCTCTCTCATTACTTCAGCCAGAAGGTTGTGGGTCCGTATCAAAAATTTCAAATGGTACTTAATGCTTCTCTGCTTGATGTTCAACAATTAAAGAGAAGGGTCAAGTGGAAAGATCCAGGGAAAAGAGTGGTCGTGTAGACAGCTCAAGAAAAGGGAGCCTTCGGGTCACCTTCGACTGTCGTTGCACACTTAACTTATCCGCCCTCTGAATCTTATGAACTAGCATGTTAGTACTTAAAAAAAAGTTTCACAAACAGTATACTAAATTTACATTTAAGTTCTCTTCAAACGCTTAAAGTAATTCTTAGAACTTGTTATCTAATTTCAGATGAACAAGAACTTTTGATTATCACTGGACCAAATATGGGCGGCAAATCTACTTTCATCCGACAGGTAATGACTCCAACTTCCTTTCCAGAAGAAAGAATGTTTTCCAAGATTTTAGGACGTGGGAGATTAATAGTCATAGGGTCCACCCCCAGAAATTAAAAAAAAAACAGTTACCTGGAAGTATTCTTAAATTTAGGGGGTACCTGATATGTTTAGGGGTACCTGCATTTTCATTAATGGGGGCGGGGGCTGTTGTTTTTGTAAAAAAGGGGGTAACTCAAAGTTGAGTGGGGGGGGGTAATTTTAGAATTCTAAAAGTTTTGGAGGTACCTGAATATTTTGGGGGTACCTGAACCCTGGAGTCCTCCTATGATAGTGCAATCAAACAATCATCTCTTGCTTTGCTCTTGTCACAATTTCCTCTCTCAACTTTTAGCTTTGGTCTAATGTACTACCCCGGCTTTTAAAGTCGGGAATACAATTTGAAACTAACTTCTTCCATACTGAATGAAAAATCATTACTGATTGTCTACTTCTCAAGGCAAAAGTGACTAAATAGGCTATCAGCTTAGTAAGGATTTTTCATCCAGTGTGGAGGAAGGAAATAAACCCATGCAAAGCTTACCTACCTTTCGAAACAAAAGGAAGCTTTTTTATTGGCCAATTCTGAGAATAACAGCATTTCAAACCAATAGAAAATCACCATGCTTTCCAACCTCGTCCCCGCGTATCCCAGGCTTTATATACGTTACTGACTGACACCAGGGTATTCTAGCGCTATCAGTAAGCATCGAAAATCTGATAATGCACATGGAACGAGGTTGGATGCTTTCCTGGGTTTCGAACACAGTCAATTGCGGTCCAAGTCTGGAATAATATTTGCAGATTTAGAGCGATAAATTAGGGGTGGGGGTAAAATGGGGCTATCTTCAAATCATGCTGTGCTAGAGTTTTTTTGATGTGTTTCTACCCAAATAACAATAATCTGAAAAAAATTTTCAATTTCATGCATTTTTCAGGAATTGCCGGACCAAAAACTGCTGATTTTGGTCCCAAAACCCCCAAAATAGCAATTTTCGTCATTTTACTGGTATTTATCCTTGTTTATGATCCCACATGAAGCCAATTAGTATTCAAAGTTGTTTGAATATAATTTAGAAGTACTTAAGATATAATTTAGGTGCTTTCAACACTTGTTGGGACCAAAAATTAGGCAAATTTGGGCCAAAAACTCAAAAAAAGGTAATTTTTTATCAATTTTGTCATGTAAAAGTTGCTTTAAATGCACGTTATAGGCCTAAAACTTGCCATTCGTTTCAAAGAAATAATTGATGCATCACAGGGAGTCAAGATTAGGTGCCTCTGGGTATAGAATGGGCTTTAGAGGCTTAATTAAGCTAAATAAACAAGAAAATCAACTGTATTTTCTATAAAAATGTAAAATATAAAGTTCAAATCTGATGGCGATTTAAATATTTTCAAACGAATTTTTGATTCATTTTGCTAAAAATTATTAAGATTTAATATATATTAATCTATAATAATTCTGATTGAGTCCATCACAATGAAGTGTGTTGATCAAACGCAAACAATACTGTTTTGCTGTTCATCAAATGAAAAAGTCTCTTTCTGGAATCTGCAGCCATATCCCAATCACCTTCTATTAGGGTAGATCGTCAAATGGCAAAGTCAAAAAATTCAAAGTGTAGTATTTTTTTGTGAAAATTTTAATCTATTGTAAGACATTTTGCGCAATTTTTAACCTCCTAGGTAAAAAATCCAGCATTCCCCAGGGGGTCTTTGATTCGCACTAAAGCGAAAAATGAGTAAAAATGGCATTTTTTTGCCCATTTTAAGACTAATAAAAGGCCAGAAAAGGGTCAAAATGGTTTCTAAATGGTGTCTTGTACTAATATTCAACACAAAAAGACAAAAGAACCCCAGCGAGATCGCTCAATGTTTCAATTTCAGGCTAAAAAGGCTGATTTTCTCCGATTCTGGGTAGCAAAATGCACGAAAGCAGCATTTTTGAGGACCCACAACTTTTAAACTTTTTAAGGTACACACTTGAAATTTTCAGCAATGAAACACTTCAGAGAAAGCTCCAGGAAAAATCAATCTTGAGTTTTCAAAAATTTCCTATAAATCCATAATGGTGCCCTAGAAATTGAGTTTTCATGCTAAATGCCAATATTTCAAGCTAAAACTTGGTTTTCTTGGGCTAAAATCTCAAAAATGATTTCAAATGATGTCCTGAAATCTTTGGCTCTTGGAAGTATTCTGAAAATACTCTGGAAGAATCAAAATGGTTTGGGTCAGAAATTTGCCCTAGTCTGCCATTATGGCATTGCATTTCCAACTAAAACGCGATATTTAGAGTTTAAAGGCTGATTTTCTCAGGCTAAAATCTCAAAAATGGTTTCAAATGGTGTCCTGAAATCTTTTGGTGTTGAAAGTATTCTGGATATACTCTGGGAGAACCAAAATGGTTTGGGTTAGAAAGTTGCCAAAGTCCGCCATTATGGAATTGCATTTCCCACTAAAACGCAATATTTAGAGCTAAACTCTGATTTTCTCAGGCTAAAATCTCAAAAGTGGCTTCAAATAGGGTCCTAAAATCTTTCGGTGTTGAAAGTATTCTGAAAATACTCTGGGAAAACCAAAATGGTTTGGGTCAGAAATTTGCCAAAGTCTGCCATTATGGAATTGTATTTCATTCTAAAACACAATGTTTTGAGTAAGCTTGAGTGTTCTTCCTAAAGAAATAAATAAAAAAAGCCCATTCTATACCCAGAGGCCCCTGGTCTTGACTCCTTGTGATGCATTAATGATTTCCTTGAAATGAGTGGCAGTTTTCAGGCCTATAACGTGGATTTAAGCAACTTTTACATAACAAAATTGACAAAAAATTACCTTTTTTTGAGTTTTTGGCCCAAATTTGCCTAATTTTTGGTCCAATAAGGTGTTGAAAGCACCTAAATTATATCTTAAGTACTTCTAAATTATACTCAAACAACTTTGAATACTAAATGGCTTCATGTAGGATCATAAACAAGGAGAAATATCAGTAAAATGACGAAAATTGCCATTTTGGGGGTTTTGGGACCAAAATCGGCAGTTTTTGGTCCGGCAATTCCTGAAAAATACATGAAATTGAAAATTTTTTTCAGATTATTGTTATTTGGGTAGAAACACATCAAAAAAACTCTAGCACAGCATGATTTGAAGATAGCCCCTAAAAAATGTTGATTTACCCCTACCCCTAGATAAATTCGGTATATATCCAATAGAAGTAACAAACAGTATTCGTAATACTTACCTCATTTTTATCATAGGTTGCCTTAACGACATTAATGGCACAGATTGGATGTTTTGTTCCTTGTACATCAGCTGAGATCACCATAACGGATCGGATCTTGGCGAGAGTGGGTGCTGCTGACAGTCAACTGAAAGGTGTATCCACTTTTCTTTCCGAAATGTTGGAAACTAAAACCATCTTGAAGGTATCTAATTAATACCTATTGATTGGCCGACTTTCCGCACATTGTCTTTTCGAAGTAAGGCACTGTAGAATAGAACAGAGGATCGACTAAGTTTTATATTTCTACTTGAAAAGGATTGAAAGAAGTCGTTGCATTTGTTTTTCAAGATAGCTACCAGAAATTAATATTAGTGTGAATCGTCCTGTATCAGATGAATTTTTATGAAATAATTTGAAAATTATGACTACACGTTTTTTTTTTTTAAGAAACTAGTTTTCCCAAGCAACCTCAATGTTTCTTAAGAAATCGGCCTTTTGAGGGAAATGTTTCTTACATGTTTCTAAACTTTTTGACATAATCAGCCTCATGGAAGGCTGGATTGGAAGGTTCTTAAGAAAAACCGAATTAAAAAATGTTATTTTCTCATTCTCAGCCTCAGCATGTTTCTTAGATGTTTCTTAGTTTTTAGGCATTCTGAGCCTCATGTTTCTTAAAAGTGTGTTTCTTAAAAAAAAAAAACGTGCATTGAGTTGGAAAAGTTACCTTTTCTTTCACCAAGATCTTTAGGTTTACTTTTGTTTTTATTTTTTTAAGAGCGCCACAAAAGATTCTCTTGTGATCATTGATGAACTGGGCCGAGGAACATCAACTTACGACGGTTTCGGACTGGCATGGGCCATCTCTGAGTAAGTGGTTCAATAAAATGCTTCATTTCGAAAGAAGTTTGATAAGGTGTAGAAATAGGTTTGAATCTTCGATTAAGTTTTTAAAGTAGAGACCAAATCAACTTCTAGCAACTCGAATTGATCCTGCTTAAACAAACTAGTATTCATCTGGTCATCTGTGTATTCAGAATCTCAGATAGTTTCGCAGTCCTGTTTCGAGATCACTTATTGCCGTTTTAATGCAGGCGTTATCCTTTTACAGAGACCTCAAGGTCGATGATATAATTATTTTTCCTTGCGTTACATTTTCCCGGGTTCCATATCGTAAGGGTGATTTGATACATGGTCTTTAAATCTCGAATCTCAATTTAGGTTCATTGCTACAGAAATCCACGCTTTCGCCTTATTCGCGACACATTTTCACGAATTGACGTCGTTAAGTGATGACGTTGCCGTCGTTGCAAACTATCACGTGTCTGCACTCACAACAAACAAACAGTTGACACTTTTGTATAAAGTAAAACCTGGTGTGTGTGACCAGAGTTTTGGTATACACGTTGCAGAAATGGTGAATTTTCCTAAACATGTTATTGAATATGCGAAGAGGAAATCGAAAGAATTGGAAGATTTCCATCAAGATGAAGAAACGAATAGCGAAGGTACGAATACACTTCATGTAAGGAGGTTGGGTTCTAGTTTAGGTTCGGAAGACGTCAAATCAACTTCACGTATACTGACAATTGTCGCCATTTGATCCTAACAAACAATCCCCATGTGGCGTATGAGTGTGAAACATTTTATTTTTGATAATGCCACGAGATCAGATAAGGCATAAAATTGAGCATGGATCGATTTTCGCGGATTTGTGTCTCATTCTGTCCTTCTTTTCTCGGGCTTTGGCCAAAAGTCGTAATATACGACTTATCAAGTGTCAAAGTAAGAAACGTTTCAGTGAAAGGCAATTTTTATTTCCCATTTTAGGTTTTGTGAGAACTGAGAAAAGTGAAGTAGAAGCAAAGAAAAGAAGACTTGACAAAAAGGTTACATCATTTCTTCATTAATGATTCAATGTCTCCCATTCAGTTACTTTTGATAACTGCAGATGAGATGGAGTTTTTATAAGATTCTTTAATAATTGGTCATTTGAAGTAATAAAAATTACGCGTTCTTCAGAAAAAGTAACAAAATTGTTTTATTATTGGTTAGCGACCAACCAAAACAAGTAAGATCTTGTAAAAAATCCATCTCGTTCCGATAACTATATAAAGGAGACCAGTATGGTGGCCCATGAGGGCCAAGTTAAATTGTTTTGACATTTCTATAAAAAAATTCAAAACAATTTACTTTTCACATTCATTTTTGCAATAGCTTTTAATTTAAGTTTTGAACTAAATTTTGATTTCAAAATTGATTTACTTTCTATTTTCGTTTCAAATTAAAAACGGGTTTGTTTTCAAAAACGATTTCCAACTCAGCCCATCGAGGCCATGTCATTTTAAAATCAATTTTAATTTTTTTAAAATGAATTGATATGACAGCCCATTGAGGCCACTCATAGAAATGAGTAAATTTCAACAGATAACTTTTCTTTTGATAATAGAACGAACCAGTTGTTTGTTTTAGGGGGGGGTCACATTGGGGAGCCAAAAATATTAAAGCATATGGCGGCAACATGAAAGGGGTTAGAAGTAAATAAAACTTCCCTCTTATTACACTCTTTTTTTATAAGAACCAGTAAATTTTTGCTGAGGCTCGGCTGTTCTTAATTTTTTGGCACTTTGAGCCTTGAATTGTTCTTATTTTGTTCTTATTTTTTCCAACGTAAAAAACAAGTTTTGGCTAGGGACTTTATTATTTAGAGGATTTTAGAAACCAGGGCAACCAGGGATTCTTTTTGCTATAACTCTCTAACTTCAGCCTCTCCACTGTTCTTGAATTGTTCTTATATTAAAAAAAGTGTATTTCCTCTCTTCTCAACATTTTTCCTTTCATGCTCGCATGCTGCATATTAAGAAAAAATTCGACTCTTTATTTACACATCAAAACAAAGGCTCTTCATGTTCCCCATTGTTTGATGAATAATTTTGTCTGCAAAAAGAAGTAAATTTTTCAAGACAATACAACCCACCAGCCAAACAAAGAACAATAGAAAGGAAAAGCACTGTGACGGAGAAAAAATCTCTCATTTATGGTACCATAGAACACTGGGGTAAAGGATATCATTTTATACTCTCCTACACATTTGTAAATATGTTTGGGGTCTAAGCACTAAGTTGTTTTGGCCTTGATGGGCCGTGAACTGTAAACAAACCAATAAGTAACCATAGTAACTTCAATCTTTTAAGCCTGTAGGGGTCTGGAGACAAAGCTGTCTTTGGCACTGATGGGCTACGTGAGAAAAGTGATTTTAAAAATAAAAAAACAAAATGCTTTTTAAAATGATATCGAAAAGTAAATGAGAATTAAAACAAAATTTAAAACATTTGTGTGGCCTTGCTGGGTCGTATTTTAAGTTGTTTTTAAAGTCATTTTGAAAACGAAATTACTTTTACATTGATTTTGAAATGAAAGTTAATTTAAATTGTAAAATGAAAGTTATTTTCATTTATAAAAAAAATATTTTTCTGAGTTTTTCAATAAAAAATTACTTGGCACTTATGGGCCACCATAGACCAGGCCCAATTTTATCTTCATCCGCGTTGTTTTTTTTTAAGAAAATGTTTATATCACGTTTAAGGCAGTAGCGGCCTGGCTTAATTGTCTTGGTGGTGCAAACTATGAAATTGGCGCCCCTGGTATTTTTGTCCTTATTTGCGCCCTATACCATTAAGCGAAACTATCAAACTGTAAGAGCAGTGACTGGTCGAAAGTAATGCCCGGAATCCCTGAGTTAACAAACTGTTATTTATACGAAGGTGGTGTAAGTGGTAATGATAATTTGATATCTATTTCCTTGTTATTTCCTGGTCTTACTTTACTCTCCATTAAAGATCAATGGCTGAAAGAGGCAAGAATAAGGGTTGTTTGTAATTGTGGCGCCGCAGGCAAAAAAATTTGGTGTAAGAAAGGTCAAACAGCTTATAAGATATTCTAAAAAGGAGAAAGTTAGTTCGTATAAGACCACAAAAACCACAGCGAGCAGTTTCGATCAATCTCTCATTTTGGGGGTGAGCATCCTCTTTAACCCCTGGTGGATACACAACACTTCTCTTGCTTTGACTTTTCGCAATTCAATGTTGATAGTAGTTTTGAAAAAAAATCGTAAAATAAAACGAAACGCCGCAGGCGAAAAAAATTTACATTGCACTTATAGAAGGCGCTTAAAACATGTCAAAGGACGCAAAATCGCCCAACTAAACATCAAAAAGAATTTTGGCCAGGCGCCCCCTTGAAAAGCTTTTTTGGCGCCCCTCTCAGGTCTTTCTGGGTGGTGCACTGCACACCCTGCACCCCCTGCCAGGCCGCCACTGGTTTAAGCGTCTTCTTTGGCAAACCAAAAGACCAAACATGTGATCATTATACCAAGTTTTTGTATCTACTCTTTTGAGAACGGAGGAGTAGCCCAAACGATTTAAAATGATTTGTGATTTTAATCATAAAATCGAGGATATTATAAATACTGATTTGTCGTTTTCGGTAATGATATAGACAAATCAAGAAACCATCTGTCTCCGCTGCATAAGATATCAGCTTACACAAACTCTCTTATATTTTATAGGAGGGAGAGAAGCTTGTCCATGATTTCTTGGTAAAATTGAGAGAGAAGGATAAAGAAGGGTTGTCTGATGATGATCTTGCCAATCACATTCAGAATGAGTTATTGAATCTCAAACAATCTGGGAACAAGTATATTGAGCAGATCATCAACAAACATGAACAATAGAAAAAACGAAGCATAAAGTTCGGACATTCAAAAATAAAAACAAACTATAGAACTAACACTTAGAACCATATTTTCTTATACTTTTGATAACATTTTTAACACTGTATATTGATATTTAGGTATTTTGTAAAAAATCAGGACTCAACTAGCAGTCCGAAGATGTTTTGTTTGGCATAGTACTGCTTTCCGTATCTTTTTGGGTATAAATTAGTTTTGTTTCTCTTTTGTAAATATTCATACCAAACCTACAAAGACAAAGTAAAAATGAAAGAAATGTTCTTTTTCTAAAACATCCGAAAAAACTGGAGATTGTCCAAGCTCACTAAGGATTTAAAATCTTTTGGGTTGAAATCTTTTAGGCTATTTGGGGGTCATTTCGGCTCCTTGTCTTATGACGTCCCAAGTTTTTGCAGATCCTTGTTTGACATTTCCGGTCGCCGTCCCAGTCATGATACATCAAAATATTATCTTGTTGGAAAGATAATCAATGGATATTATATATTAAAAACTTGTAGAAATTGTAAAGTGCCTCTGTACTCTCTGACCATGTAAGAATTTAATCTTTAGTTTATTTTTCTAAGTTCATATTTTCCCCTTTTTGTTTAAATGAAATATTTAAAAAAAAAGGTAAATTTCTACAGAAAGAATTGTCATTGAACCTGCAGCGCCACAATCAAAAAGGTAAGTTCCATTCTGTTTTCTAATGCTTATTTTTCATTTTTATCCACCCATTTTTTTTTTTTACAAACTTTCTGAGGTGCCAAATTCATTTTATAAATACCGTCCAAAATACGTTTCGGATTTCGTGGACACCACGTCGTTTCATTCAAGAAATGGCATTTAACAAGCGGGAATGCGTCTTTGAGATAAAATTCCGCCTGACGTGACGGGAAGTACTGTAAGACTAGTTCATAGGTTTGATAGATGAATATATCAATATGTTTATCATCATTGATGACTCTGGCAGGTGGATCGGTGAAAGAACACTCCCCTTCATAAACGTTGACACGTTTTCCGAAGCACGAATAACGTTGTCGTATCTCGTATGGCATTTGCCAATCAGGTGTGAAATAAATGTGATAGCCGACGTCTTTGTAAGGATTCCACGACTTCTTTTTCTGGCGCATTGGAAGTAATTTTGGTAAATCGTCAACATGGACACGTATATCCAGATCAAAATCGTAAGGAATGATATCACCATCTCTCCACGCTCCTAGTAAGGAACCATCTGTTAAAAAGTACCTGATTTTCAGCTTCTTTGCTATATTCATCCAAAATCGTAACATCTCCTTAAATTCTTTATAATAAACATTTCGTGGACAGCCTGTGCTGTTTTTATAGTGATTGAATATTTTGCTATTACTTCGATCAAGCCATTCGTCCGAATGAGTTTCAGCGTAAATTTGGTCCTGGTCTTTATTTGCCGGACACTCTTGTTTTTCCAATCTTTGATCTGTATTTTCACCTTTAAAAACACCAGTCCATTGACGTGTTTTGATGGGTAATAAACCTTCATCTGACGGATTGTAAGTAAACAAAACCAAGAGAACGGTGACACAAAAGATGAGACATAGAAGAGGTAGTATAACTCCTTTAAAATACCCCATGATGATAATTCTCTTAAATAAGACACGTCGACATAACATGTTCACTTAGAAGGAGCAAGTGAAGGAGGAATAACTGTTTGTGTACCTTCAAAGGGAAATTATGCAATTAGTAATTAAAGAAATTGAAATGATGAGGTATTTATACTGATTGTTTGTTGTAATGACTTTGGTTAGGAAAGGAAAAAACCGAGCACCAACCGTCTACTTCCGGAAAAAAAATTATCGGTAAACTCATCAGTCAAAACAAAGTTTGCTGCCGCTCAAGGTATTTAATATTTTTGACAAATCCGCGAAACATGAATATTCTATGAATTTAAAAAATCTCCTGTAAAATTGGTGTTTTTTGGGAAAAATAGGCCATATTTTATACAAAAAATTCTCCCAACCGCGAAATTAAATTCCGCGAAAATTTCTTAAGGTACTAAAAACTAATGCCATTCAGTTCGTGTTACTGTCATACTCCTGAGTGAAGGTAGAGAGTCTATCGCCATATTTCCCTAACACCCTGCCTGGAAGTGCTTGGGATTCGTTTGAATTAGATAATTGCAGATGTCACACTCCTCTCTCTTTTCAAATTTTTCTGAACAATCTTGAACCTAGGCTCCAAACATTCGAAAAGACGTTAATTGCGTAAAAAACGCGGGTGACGTCTAGTATAGGCTAGATTTGCAAGGGCCTTCAGAGGTTTACCTTGCCCGTAAGAAAATCATGATCAGGTTGCCTAAATAAGGATATTTAGAGAAACCTACCGTGTTTATCACAAAGGGATTGCTAATCGATCGATTCTCTCCTACAGATGTAGGACTTATCTGTAGGGTAGAATCGGCTAACAATCCCTTTGTCGATATCAATTCAGAAAAAAGGCTCAAAATCACTTACACGAATTCTTTTAGAAAGATATAAGCAATATTTCCCCAGGCCCGGCGGAACAACCGTAAAAGTGGAGAGGCTAAAGGATCTAAATGAGATAGAATTCCTCAGCCTCTCCGCTTCCGCCGGGCCTGTTCCTTCATCAAGGCCATTGTTTCAAGAGGTAGGTTTGGATACCTCTTAAAGACAAAGGGTTTATTCTCACTGTTGCTTGAAAGTTGCTTGAAGATACGAGGACAAAGAATTGCAAGATCTTCTCATTTGTCGGTTATTATCCAGGTTTGCACGATCGAGTGATCGTATTTCAAGCAACCTTCAAGCCAAAAAAACATGATTTTGTGTTGATGGTAAAACAATACTTTAATCAGTGAGAAGGCAATCCTTGAAGTGTACATATCAACGTGAATTCGTTTACCGTTTAGTAATTAAAGTTCATTGTTACAACATTTCAAGCTGCTTCAAACCTAGGCCAAAGAAACAAAGGCAATTATTATTTTTGCTTGAACGTTTCACGTACGTCAGCAAGAAGTAGTAAAAATTATTTTCTTTTCTAGACTTTCATCATTCTATCAACAAAACATTTTTATGATTTAGACACGTTAAAGGTTTTGTTTTTAAATAAGAGTGATATAGTTTGCTTACTCATCAATTTTAATTCACAAGCTTTTTGGACCTACCCCGGTGGAGGTCCTATAAATTAACCTCTGTCAGTTCGTTCGTTCCTCCGTCCGTTTGAGACGTAAAAGTATCACTTGTTAATTTCGCTTAGCGAAAGTATTACGATAGCCTTCCGTGTATGTATGTTGTATGTATGTATGTATGTGGCGAGACATTTTTTGGGGCGCAAATTTTGGCGTGGGCGTTTGGCTGCGGGCGTACTACGGGCAATATTCTAAAGATGGACTCACTCACAAAGATAAAAAATGATAAAAACAGGGCTTTTCTTAATAAATAAAATACGCTAGGCTAGTGCAAGAAGTGTAACCAAGTTTTTGTAAACATTAATTCATCGTGAGAACTTTTTAAATGGCTGCTTGATTATATTGCACATACTTTTGTGCTTTTGAAACTTGCTGCTGCTGTATAAATTTTAATCATGTTTTCTGGTCCTTTGTAGAGTGTTTAAAGAGGTTTAATATTTGTTTACTACTAAGTATTTTATGTTTGTGTAGTGTTAGTGAATGCACCAACAAATTGATCATGCTTAGTATATAGGAGTTTATAATTTTCCACAACAAACAACAACATTATTAACCCTCTCTTCTCTTCCTCTCCAAAACTACAAACAGCACAGGTATGATCTTTTTTTCTATTTTTCACCAGATAGTTATGTGTTAATAGTGAAACCAGTTGTGACAAATAGTCAGTTTTAGCAAGTACCGTGAAGTCGCGGGTAACTTGCATGGATGGAGGCTAACTTTTATTGCATAGGCATCAAATGACTGACCAATCAAAGCAAAAAAATTTCAAAACAAATGAACTCCACTTGCAGCTCTAGCCTACCATTTTTGTTTTGATTTAACTTTGTATTTTAATGACCAAACGGGTCATTCATTTGGCAAGTTACCCGATCTCACGGTATTTCTTAGAAATCGTTGTCAATTGTGAATTGAAACTCAGCAATCATTTTTGTATAATCGAAACGACCCTGCTTAGACACTGCCGTACAGTGTCATTGTACCATGATTTACGGTGGGTAAGGTGGGGTGTACAGTACAGCAGATTTCAAATTAACCTATTTTCGCCGCCGTACAAAGGATATTTAGATCCAGCCCCACCGTACACCACCGCACAATGTACAGCAGTCCCTCGTTAATGATGACAGTTTTTTATCCGATGAAGTTTGATTGGTGTTCGATGAGTTTTGTTAGTAAAAGTTCCAGCTTTTCCTTCCCAATGGGATGATAGATATTGGCTCGCTTTTTAAGCTTTAGTGTGGGCGTCTGCTAATAAGCTGTCGAAATGTAAAAAGAATGGGCAACAGGGTAATAAATCAAACTACAGTAATTGAGCTTCAATCAAACTTCACCGATCTTGATACACTTAGACACCTTTGCTAAATCAGGATTTTCATTTTGAATCATGGTACCGTTGTTTGTATAAGATTCCCATTTCCGCACTAATATTCTTGTTTGCTTGTTACTTTTCTGGAATCTTTCCCCTACAGTATATATTTTTCACGGGATGAACGGCAAGAGATTGGGGAGGGTTTGTTTAATGGGATGCAGTTTAAAGCAGTTATAAAGGAGTCAAAGTTTAATCTCAAGGAGTATTATTTCTTTAAAGCTTAAGGTTGGCTAGTTTTTACCTGCAATTTTCTAGTCAAGAAGCTGGAGTTCAACAACTCAACTGCTTTTTGCCTTTAATGGGCTCTTCCAGAAAATGTCTGTACATGGGGGTGGAGGATATAGTGTCTGGAGGGGGGGGGGTAGTGAAAAATCTACAAAATTTGCCCTGTCCTGGGGGAGGGGTAAACTCGCTCTCAATGGGATCAATTGTTATATCCTTCACCCCCCCATATTCAATTTTTTTCTGGAAAAGTCCAATGATCTTGATGGTGGTGGGCCATCATTCATATCAGAAAGCAAAGATAGTATACAACAGATTTTTCTGACTAGCCATTTTTCTCAATTTTAGATAAATTCTACTGTTTATAGAGAGAAGTAGATATAAACTCTGCGCAAGTGAAAGAAGTCTTTATCGCAAGTTTCTTCAAAGCACAAAATGAGGGTTCTGGCATCAAAGAATGAAAATTTCATTTTTTCTTCTTCATTTTCAAAAAAATTTAAAATTATTTTTTCTCAAAGTATAATGCAGTTCTCTGAATTACTCTGAATTGAAATTGTTTACGCTTTATAGAATGGAATTCTTTAGTCACATTTTTTAAGGAATCTTTTTTTTAATGGATTGAGATTTTTCATTAAAAAAACATGGTATCTATGACCTGTGTGTACAATACATTGTGTATATTTTGTGTAACGCTTCATTCAAAATGCATGATGCTGCTGGAGTCACGTTTCACGCATCTTCGTCGTTGATGTTCAAGTATTATGCGAAATTTTCGACTTTAAGTCGTCTTGTTCATATTGGATTGACACGTATGTAGAGCAAGATTGGTCAGAAAGAGGAAAAGAAAAACATTTTTTCGCTATCAGCATAATATAACAATAGCAAGACACTGTCCTGATATGAAATATGTGTCTGATATGTAACGGGAACACTTATGTAAAAATAAAACCTTTAAGGCCATTAGCTTGAAACTTTCAGTGTATTTTATTGTGGCAAAGATTCATCTATGAGATCAAAAAATCAAAAAAAACAAGTGATACTTTTATGGACCTACCTGGTTATGCATTTAACACATTTATAATTGATATCTACGTGACGTGACCTAAACAATCATTCAGAGCACAAATAGTGACGATCTATTAAAATTAGTCGTTTGTTTTTTATAAAAAAAATGTTTAGAAACCAAAATTTCATGCTCTTGAAACATTCTTTCAATCAAGACTTTGTGAGCAAAAAAAACACATTTATCCCATAAAAAAATTGAGTAATTTAACTAAGAACATTGATGTATGCTTATTAATAGTGATTCTTATAGATAAACATGCATTTTTTGAGCCAACAAATTATTTTTGCAAAAATCTGCTTCAGCCATTTTTTACCTATGATGGTACCCTACTTTCATGCAAAAAAATTAGAAAAAAAAAACCCCGTTTTTTAGCCGTTTTTTGGCCCAAATTTGCCCAAAACCATTTTTTTCGAAAATCAGGCTCCGTCACATTCAAGGGTTTATAGTTATGCATCTTTGTGCAAAAAATCATAAAGAATGTAAGAGCCAATCTCGAGAAAAGCTAATACCTAAGTAATTGATAATGTGCTTAACAAAAAATAACGAATTTGGCCAGTTTTTCTATAAAAACACGCCAAGCAACCAAAATTTCCTGTCTAAACACACATATTCTTCAAAAGTAAGCCCTCATGAGCAAAAAAAACATCTATCTCATAAAAAAATTGAGTAATTTGACTAAGAACATTGATGTATGCTTATTAATAGTGGTTCTTATAGATAAACATGCGTTTTTTGAGTCAACAAAATTTTTTTGCAAAAATCTGCTTAATCCATCTTTTACCTATGATGGTACCCTACTTTTATGCAAAAAATCAGAAGCCAAAAAACCCGTTTTTTAGCCGTTTTTTGACCCAAATTGGCCCCCAAATTTTTTTTTTCGAAAATCGGGCTCCGTCACATTTTGGCCATTACCATTTTGCACCTTTGTACCAAAAATCAAAAGATTCCTATGATTCAATCCCGAGAAAAGTTGGTAACAGACGAACGAACGAACGAACACAGGTTAATTTATAGGACCTCCACCCCACCGGGGTAGGTCCAAAAAAGTCAAAATAGTCTATAAGGTTCTGGATTTCTCTCCATTTTGGGTACGAAAACTATGAAAATGTCAAAAGAATCTCACTATAAATAGGAGTGGGCTATACAGGGTCATTTTCATTTTTTTCGTCAAATCATGTCAAACTAAATTTTCTTTAGCTCCACATAAATGTGGGAGCCCCTTTTCTGGCCCCTAGACTATTATAAAGTATGACAAAAAAATCCCCAATTTGACCTGGAAACCTTAAAAATCATTCAATTTTGCTGCAATTTGGTACAAGTCCTCCTTGAATAACAATAATAACATTTTGTCAGTATTATTTAAAAATTTTTACTATCGGACGTTTTAGGGCGTGGCCAAACCCAAAAAAGGGCAAAAAGGATTGGGTAGCTCTAGAAAACTTTGGAATGATATTTTTGCCCTAACACCTACCCTCAGTTATTATCTTGACGAATCCTGAAAATATTTCCCAAAGTAAATTCGTTATTTGTACTAGTAATCGTATGGTTTGGAGTGCAATTAACGATTAATCACGAGTAACAAAGGAGAAAATAGTAATTTGCACGAGTCCGAAGGACGAGTGCAAATTACGGTATTTTCTCCTTTGTTACGAGTGATTAATCGTTAATTGCACGACAAAACATACGATTCCGAGGTAATCGACAGTAAATAGTTTTGAAAAAGAATCTTTTTCTAACTTTTATATTTTTGTAAACATTCGAAAACCTCCTTTTTTTCTTTTGTTTAAAAAGAAAACATTGCAGTGTAATTTTTCTTTGTTTTCAATTAAAAGAAGCTATTGTAACGTAAAATTTCTTTGTTTTTTATTATATAGTAAAAAAAAGTCTCTGACACAGGACTTGGGAGAGAAAAGAATAAGGGGACAAAAGTGTCCCCCCGCCGAAGAGTGCAAAAAGTGGTAATAGTGCAATTAACGATTAATTGAAATAAATTTCAAGGAAATTCCAAACAAACATGGAATGTAATTAAAGATATTATCGGCAAATCAAAAACTTTTAATAAATTTCCCCAAGAACTTACTTACAAGAACATCAACTATGATAAAAAAGAAGACATAGCTGATATTTTTAACGACTTCTTCTCTACCATAGGAAAAAATTTAGCATCAAAAATACCACAAACAAATCAAAATGTTTTGTCATATATTGAAAACTACCAAAGCTCTATGAATACAGAACCTTTAACTCTCGACGAACTTGATAAAGCATTCAAATCTCTACAAGCTAACAAAAGTCCAGGAATTGATGAGATTGACGTCAATGTTGTCTTCAAATATATGACATTATCAAACCTTTTCTTCATCATATTTTCAACCTCTCCTTAAAACAAGGCATATTTCCGAATGAATTAAAAATTGCTAAAGTTACACCCGTTTTTAAAACAGGAGACAAAAATGACCCAGGGAATTATAGGCCAATCTCAGTTTTACCATGCTTTTCAAAACTCCTCGAGAAAATCATGTACAACAGGCTCTATGACTATCTTCAGCAGCATAAAATTCTATATCAAAAACAATTTGGCTTCCAACAAAAACACTCGACTGAACACGCTCTACTTGAATTAATCAGTGAAATTTCAAATTCTTTCGAAAAGAATAAATTCACCATTGGTATTTTCATTGACCTTTCAAAAGCATTTGACACTGTTAACCATGACATACTAATCTCAAAAATGGAACGATACGGAATAACAGGTACTAACTTAGACTGGTTTAAAAACTATTTGACTGGACGTAGACAATGTGTGGCATATGACAACTCGACAACGACCACTAGAAAAATTGACTGTGGGGTTCCCCAAGGCTCAATCCTGGGACCGCTACTATTCCTGATTTACATAAACGATCTACATAACACATCGAAACTACTTGATTTTATACTATTTGCTGACGATACTAATCTTTTCTATTCAAACAAAGACCTAAAAACACTTTTTAAAGTAGTTAACAATGAACTTAACCTTATAAATAACTGGTTTGTCGCTAACAAATTATCACTGAATGTTAAAAAAACGAAGTACATACTTTTCTGTAAACGCAGTAAAGTTGACGACCTACCTTTAAGACTCCCTTCCTTACGAATTAACGATACAGAAATTAAACGAGTTTACGATACAAGCTTCCTTGGAGTAATAATTGACGAATCCTTAAATTGGAATAAACACATTAAAACCATTGAAAATAAGATCTCTAAAAACATCGGAGTTCTTTTTAAAGCTAAGCAAGTCCTTGAACTAAACTCGCTCAAAAAACTTTACTTTGCATTTATTCATAGTTATTTAAATTATTGTAACATAATATGGGGTAGTACTTTTAAATCGAACTTAAAAAAACTCTTTAGTAAACAAAAACATGCACTCCGCATCATGCACAGGAAAAAATTTTCGATTTCCAAGGTTGGAAATTTCAAGTTTTCTTAGTTGGAAAAAAGATAAAATCCAATGGAAAATCCAACCTGAAAATGTGGGACATTCTCCAAGGTTGGAAATTTTGCATTTTCCATGGCTTGGAATTTTCGTAAATCCAGGTTGAAAAAAGCCAAAATCCAAATTTAACAAGGTTGGAATTTTTTAAAATTCAGTTGGAAAAAAGCCAAAATCAAAGCTTAAACAAGGTTGGAATTTTCGAAAATCAAGGTTGAAAAAGCCAAAATCCAAATTTAACAAGGTTGGAATATTTTTAAATTCAGTTGGAAAAAAGCCAAAATCCAAGCTTAAACAAGGTTGGAATTTTCGAAAATCGAGGTTGGGAAAAGCCAAAATCCAAATTTAACAAGGTTGGAATCTTCGTAAATCCAGGTTGAAAAAAGCCAAAATCCAAATTCAACAAGGTTGGAATTTTTTAAAATTCAGTTGGAAAAAAGCCAAAATCAAAGCTTAAACAAGGTTGGAATTTTCGAAAATCAAGGTTGAAAAAGCCAAAATCCAAATTTAACAAGGTTGGAATATTTTTAAATTCAGTTGGAAAAAAGCCAAAATCCAAGCTTAAACAAGGTTGGAATTTTTTAAAATTCAGTTGGAAAAAAGCCAAAATCAAAGCTTAAACAAGGTTGGAATTTTCGAAAATCAAGGTTGAAAAAGCCAAAATCCAAATTTAACAAGGTTGGAATATTTTTAAATTCAGTTGGAAAAAAGCCAAAATCCAAGCTTAAACAAGGTTGGAATTTTCGAAAATCGAGGTTGGGAAAAGCCAAAATCCAAATTTAACAAGGTTGGAATCTTCGTAAATCCAGGTTGAAAAAAGCCAAAATCAAAATTTAACAAGGTTGGAATTTTTTAAAATTCAGTTGGAAAAAAGCCAAAATCAAAGCTTAAACAAGGTTGGAATTTTCGAAAATCGAGGTTGGGAAAAGCCAAAATCCAAATTTAACAAGGTTGGAATTTTCGTAAATCCAGGTTGAAAAAAGCCAAAATCAAAATTTAACAAGGTTGGAATTTTTGTAAATTCATTTGGAAAAAAGCCAAAATCAAAGCTTAAACAAGGTTGGAATTTTCGAAAATCAAGGTTGAAAAAGCCAAAATCCAAATTTAACAAGGTTGGAATATTTTTAAATTCAGTTGGAAAAAAGCCAAAATCCAAGCTTAAACAAGGTTGGAATTTTCGAAAATCCAGGTGGAAAAAAGCCGAAATGCAAGGTTGGAATTTTTGTAAATTCAGTTGGAAAAAAGCCAAAATCCAAGCTAAACAAGGTTGGAAATTTTGAAAATTCAGGTTGAAAAAGCCAAAATCCAAAAAGTGATGGCAGAGATGTGGAAAAGAGATCTGAAACAAGGTTTTTGTTTTTGTGAACAGTCACTCGCTAGCCTAGGCTCGATGGCTCCCGGTCAATCTCTCGTTATTGTTCGCACAGATACGTGGTTGATCTTAGATCACTCACACAGCTCAGCAGGGTACTATTTGAAACTATGACACAAGTACCCTATGTGCTTCACTGTGCGAACTCACTGCGATTGACCGAAGCCGCTCCGAAGAGACGCCTCACCTGACGGAAACTTACAGCTTGACTGCTCACATTATAGCCTGATATCTAGGTTAGCTATACATCAAAACAGTTTTGAGCGAAAAATCGCTTGTGGTTTTCCCAAGGACATGCGCAGAAAATGGTTAGAAAAACGTAATTTTCACATGGATTTTTAACGTTTTCCAAACTGTTTGGAGAAACACAAATTTCCAACCCAAAAAGTCTAGTTTTCCAATCGAAAGAGTTTCAATTCACAAAAATTTAATTTCCACATGGATTTTTAACGTTTTCCAAACTGTTTGGAGAAACACAAATTTCCAACCCAAAAAGTCTAGTTTTCCAAGGAAGGGTCTCAATCTTAGAAAAATGTAATTTCCACATGGATTTTTAACGTTTTCCAAACTGTTTGGAGAAACACAAATTTCCAACCCAAAAAGTCTAGTTTTCCAAGGAAGGGTCTCAATCTTAGAAAAATGTAATTTCCACATGGATTTTTAACGTTTTCCAAACTGTTTGGGAGAAACACAAATTTCCGACCCAAAAAGTCTAGTTTTTCAACTTGAGGTATGTGGTCGAATTGAAGTTTGGCAAGATAATATGTGAGTTGACAAAGCAACGATTTGTAACTTTTACTGATTCTTGAGCGTAGCGTTCAAACTGAAATACAAAATTGAATGACTAATAAATAAACTGAAAATATGACAATGCGTGAAAATGACTAAGTATGAAAAATTGACTAAGTATTGAGCTCATATTGATTGATTAAGCAAAAAGTAATTGGAAAAATAAGGTTTGATTGAATAATTGAAATTGAAAAAGTTTGAGTAACTAAAAACTAAAAAATGAAAAAATCCAAGATGGCCGCCAGGACCATGTGCTGACCTAAACCTAAAGTGACTTGAGGCAAAGACACACCTGGATGAAAACAAAAGGGATGAGAAGCAAAAGCAACAAGAAAGCTTACCAGCTGCCATATGGAATCTTGCTGAGAGTGAGTGAATCAAATATGGCTATACTGATAGCTGAGTGAACATTCAAAAGAATTCTTTGACATGTAAATCAAATTTAATGTTTGAGTAGTGACATCCTGACTTGACCAATGTCAGATGTCAACTGACTATGCTCAAAAAGTGGGTGGTCAAAAAAGTGAGGCATGACTGTGGTCTGGTGTGAAAAGTCACCAAATGTGCACCAAAAAGTGATGATGTCATCATGTCAAAATCAAAACAAATATGCTAACCTAAAAATGTAAACAAACTACCAAACCTACGAAATATGAAAATTATAATATAAAATGAAATTTCTGAGAAAATATATTGAATTTATCTTACACTCCCCCCATGGAATGAAAATAACTGAAAAAATATTTTTTTTTTTTTTTTTTGAAAAAATTTTAGTTTTGAATTTCATTAATAAAGTTCGTTTCATTGGATCTATTGATCACAATCAAAGTTCTAATTGAGCGTTTCGTTTCACGAAATACCTTTTCATTTGAGTTTTTGTACTTAACAATTACACGTCTAACAATACCATCATTCGACATTTCCAATTCTGAAACCATACCATACTGATAAGTCGAACAAAGAACAGAATCGTTCTTTAAGAACAAAACAATATCTCCAACGTTGAGAGCGTCATCCGTTCGAAACCATTTTGCTGATTAATCAGTTTGGGCACGTGCGAAAGTAACCAGTTCTCGAACCATGACTGAAAGATTTTACGATTGTCGTCAATGATTTTGCTTGGATTTGACTCGATTAGTAGTGGCTCAGTAGGGCTCCTTGCGTTGTTTCTACCAAGTTTGAGACGGTTTGGAGTGATGATGTCAAGGTTTTCAAGATCTGAGGTTGTGCTGCCAATGACAATTGGCATGTCGTTGATGCTATTGCTGATTGATGCAGCAACTGTCTCCCATTGCATAATTGACAGCTTGCTCTTGACGAATATCTTTTCGAGTGACAACTTGATCTCCTTGATTTTTCTTTCCACTCTTCCGTGCTCGTTGTGTCCACCAACCGGGCAAACCTTGAAGTCAACAGACTGATTGTGTGAAGCTGATACTTGGCATCATGGAAGTCGAACTTCATGTTTTCGCAGCCACATATCAATTGACTACCAGCATCAATAAAAAGCGTTTTGGGATATCCAACGTCGCATGAGAAGCGAATGAACGATTGGACGAATGATTGGGTGCTGTAATCTTCCATGATTTTGATACTCGTTGTTGTAGTTGTGGAGCAGCAGAATACCAGAAACCAAATTTTGATGGTGGTTCTTTTATGGTGATGCGAGTAACAATCGAAGGGTCCACATAAATCCACTTGTGTGGTGTAGAAGGGTGGTGCAATGTTGAGAACGTGTTTCGAAACAGGTCCCATGACAACGTCAAGCGTCTTCTTGAGAATATAACGACAACGTTGACATAACTTTCTGATAAGTTTGACAATTGATCGTCCTTCGAGGATGTATGCTTCTTTATTGACGTATCGAAGTGATGTTTCGACACCAGAATGATTTGCGGAAGGATGATTCCAATGAACCTCATTGATGATGGCGATTCCAACTGGTGAAAACTTTTCCAACATTGGAACGACAAATGATGTTGAAGTGAGATCCTTGATGCTTTGATTGAATCGACCAACGATGGTGGTGTCATTCATGTTGAGTACTCGTTCTGTATGGTAGATGATACCATCCTTTTCGTGGGAGATATCTTGAAACTTTTTGAACTGGTGAAGTGTTTCAATTCTTCTGTTGATTTTTTGAAGAAGTAAAGCTGGCTTGTCTGATCTCTTCTTCTGTTGGTAGAACGTCCTTCAGACTTGAGTTGGAGTGAAATTTTATGAATCCTTTGTGAGACAATCTGAGTTGATGTATGAATTTGATCATCAGTGCTAGAATACGTACGACTTTGTTGAAACGATACTTGTTTGGATTGATGATGTAATTGCTGAATTGTAGCCTGATTTGAACCTCTTCGGCAATCTTTGATGAAGAAGTAGGTGAATAAACGACGTATGAAGTTGCAGTTGAGATGTTGTATGTTTCAAGTTGTGCCTCCTTCTCTTCAGCTGCTGTCATCTTGATTTCTGATACAGTTTTGATTGGCATTTTGTCCAGCTCTAGCGAGAGGAAAGCTGATCCATTAAACCATTCTGATTTGTTGTTAATCTCATTGATTGAAGTGCCTCGTCTTGTGCCGATATCTGCAAGCATATCTTCACCTTTGATGTGGTACCAATCATTTCGGTTGGTGAATCTGAGGATCTCAATGACACGGCTACGAACATATTGCTTCAGTGATTTGGTTTCATTGCTGATCCAGTAGAGTGTGATTTGACTGTCAGTCAGCTTTGTTGATGATTTGTGCCATTTTTTGAAGGATCTTCTAACAATTTCACTTGTGTGTGCATTGAGTAGGGCTGCAAGCAGTTCAGCACGTGGTTGAGAGGTTCCTTCTGGTACTAATTTGGAACGAGAGAAACTAATTGACTTGAGTATGAACCACATCGCCTTTTGAAACGAGCGTAGATAGATACACATATCAAAGATTTGCTAGCATCAGCGAAGTCAACAGTAGTGAGATCGAGGTTTGTTGCATCTTCTGGGACGATGGTTCTGTTGAATCTGAGTGAGTCGAGCTCTTCCATCATCTCAAAGTTACTGATCCAAAGTGGGTGAAGGTCGTCTGGGATTTGATCATCCCAATCCAGCTTTCTTGTGACGAGTTGGTGTAAGTCAAGCTTCAGTGATGCAGTGATCGGACAGAGTAATCCGAGTAGATCAAAGATTTCACCGGTGCGTGATACACAATGCCTTCGGGTGAGCTTGTCTGGAATCTGATTGAGACGTAATGTTGATTTCTTACCCCTCTTCTTGGCTGAGAAATTCATTGGAGGAATATGGATGGATAGCTGATCTTCCTTAGGCCACCATTTCATACCAGCCACAAAGACTGAGCTGCCATCATCACTCATTGATGTTGGTGGGTCTTCACCTGAAATGACAACTCCTTTGAGCATGAATCCTCCTCCGTTGCTGATTGTTTCCAATTCCTGTGTACGCTGAATGGCGAGTTTCTTGGACGACTCACCGCTGACACAATCATCCACATACATATCATTGTGGACAATTTCAGCAGCTTCTGGAAACTGGTTGGATGATAATTTTGCGACTTCTCGGAGTGCATATTCCGCTTGGTTGCCGCTTGATCGTACTCCATATATTAAGGTCTTGATTACCTTTTGTTTTGGACGTTCGTCAAAAGATAAATTTTCTTGCCATAAGTAGCGTTGATATTGCCAGTGGCTAACATCCAATCGAATCGTGTTATACATTTTGCGAACATCTGTCGTGAATGCGGAAGCATGGATCCTCCAGCGAAGAGCAATGTCTTGTAATCGGTTCAAACTGTTGATGCCCTTTGCTAAGATGTCATTCAGTGAATTGCCAGTTGGAGTTGGACTTGATGCGTCAAACACAACTCGACAAGGAGTGCTGACAGAGTTTGGTTTCCATACTGCTCTCCAAGGTATAAAGTGATGAAGTTGATTTGACAATGATTGTTGGACTGATTCTGGGAGATTTTCGACATAATCTACATACCCAAGGTCTTGCATCTTCTTTTCGGATAGGATGATGTCTTGTTTGTCGGTTAAGTTTTCTGCCTTGTTTAGCTTTCGAAGTTGTTGATAGTAAATTTTGAGCGCTTTGTCTTCGTTTGACGATAGCTTGATTGATGGCTCATGGATGAACGGCAGTTTGGCGGTAACAACTTTTGATTCTGTATTGATAGTGATGGATTTCTTGATAAGATCTTGCTCCACTTCCTCTTTGATGCTGATGTCTTCGATATGGCTCTTACATGCCTTGCAATCACGACACGTGACACATCTGTAAGTAATTTCTGATCCAACGTTCTCTGAAGCTTCAAAGTTCTTCATTGAGTTGATATGGAAGCATGACGTATCAAAGGCGACCAATGATTGGTAACTGAGATTTGATTTGAATGTCGAGGTGTTGAATTGCCCAAAATGTTGTTTGTGACTTTCAGCAAATGACTGATGTGGTCCCCCAATGATGCCGAGACTACCGTCAGCACCCTTGAAGACGGATTCAAAGATTGATAGACCATTTGCCAGTCTGAAGATGATGTGTGGGTGAAATTTAAAATACTCCATACCTATCATCATGTCAACATCACCTCCAACTGATTTTGGAAGTCTGGGTAGGTATGATGGATTTTCATGGAATGCTTGACGAATTGTTGATTCCGCTTCGCCAAGTTGATACGTAGGGAACGTTTGTGTCAGTTTGTCGAGACAAACTCCTGTCATTGTTGCGAGCTGACCATTTGCAAGTGGGATGTTGACTGTGTAGACGCCATGGTTTGATGATGTTGTTGCTCCTCCGATACCACTGATCTGAAAGCTTCCATCACCAACCTTCGTTGCATGTTGTCCAAGTCTTTCGACAGCATCTTTCGTGATTACAAAATCGCTGCAGCCATTGTCGAAGAAGATGGTAAAGGTTTGATTGTTGACAGTGATTTGTTGAAGTAGATAAATACCAACCACGCTTGGCTGCTCGGCGCCATTGGCTGTGAAGAATGATAGTTGAATGTCACGTGAGAAGCTTTGTAGTGAAGGATTCCGGTTAATGAATCTGGATTTGAACTTGTTGAGAAGCTCTTCGTTTTCTTGTGTTGCTTTGTGCTCCTCACATACAAGCACATGGTGTTTCACGGTATATTGCTGATGAGATGGATGTTTGCATATGAAGTCATGTTGGCATTGACCGTTCTTATGCTTCAAGTCTTGACGTTTTGCCCCTGGTAGGAGGCATTGGTGACAAAGTCCTTTCTTCCAAAGTGTTGATAACCGTTCAGCTGGAGTTTTGTCTGTGAAATCTTTACAAGCAAAGTATTGGATCACCATGGAACCTCCTGGCCCCTTGGTTGGCACGTGTTGGTCTTTACAATTGCCATCACAGAAGTAGCATTTTGATTGAGATGATCCAGTTGATGGTCCAGTTGATGGTCCAGTTGATGGTCCAGTTGATGGTGGAGGATTTGGTGATGGTGCGTGATATCCTCCACTCCCTCGTGGAAGAGATGGTTTCTTTGGTGGCTTGTCCTCTTGAAGATTAACCAATGCGCGTTGCTGTTGGACTTTGACCTCCTTTTCAAGGAAGTCGATGAGATGACTCCATTGTTGTTTTTCATTCAGGTCGAGGTCGCAGACTGAGGAAAACCATCGTGTGCATCTTGCGTCACCGAGTAGAGCGTAGATGTTGTTCAAGCCATCACCAAAATAGAGGTTGTTTTCTATATCGTGAGTCTTGGCCAAGCTGACCAAGTCCTTGATGGTGTTGATAAGTTGAGTGATGAACGACATAATCTTTGTTGGATCCTTAGATTTGGAGACAGAGTCGAGGCTTTTAAGTTCCTTGAGTTTCTTGGTGAGTAGAACCTTTGTGTTGCCGTACGCGTGAATGAGTCGTTTCCAAATTAAGTTGATGTCTGTCATACCCTTGACCAGCGACAGTGCAGGTTCGGATAGGTAATTGTTGATAAGAAGATCTGCAAGTAGAAGTTTTGGAGTGTTGCGCAAGTTGATCTTCTCAAAGTCTGATCTGAAGGTGTAAATGTCTGTGTTGGAATCGTAACCAGAGAATTTTTGCAAGTCGATTCCGAGTTTGGCTTCGTCGAAAGATTTGAATTTCATTACTTCTCTCGATTCGATTGCTGATTTGATTTTTGAAGCTATTGAAGACTTCTTGGCTTTTACACTCTTGTAAGATACACCAATATTTGCAATTAATTTTGAAAGTTCGATGTTCATAACAGGAAATTTAATGAGTCTCTCATACCTGTCAGCAATGGTGGATAACTTTTTGTCGAAGATCGGTAATTCAGTTTTACATTGCAAAAGTTCTGAGTCATCAAATTGGTGATGTCAATATCAAGAGACAATTTTAGTTCACTAATATGATCTACAATATCATTTGCGGAGAACATCATTGCTTCTAGTTCGTTTTTAAAATTGGTTGATTCAACAACAGTGTTTGAGAGTGTGGCGTTGGCCTCGTCGATGTGACTTTTCGCTGCTACAATGAAGTCTTTGATGAGATCGAATACATTTTGGATACTCGGCTGAATTGATTTATACTCGTCGGGAGCTAATTTCGAGAAAGTTTTGACATTTGCACGGAGTCCCTTTCGTAGCTCTTTCAGTTCGGTAAGGATACTTTCAGTGTCTTTGATTGAAGCATTATGGATTGAGTGTTCATCAATCAAGTCAGTTACCTCATCCAAACAAAGTTCAATATCAGATTGTAGTATGTATACTTGATTGAGTTGAAGTTTGATGTCTCTCATGGCAGACGGTGGTGTCTCGGTCAACGGTTTGATCCGTCTAGATGGAGTTGATGGGTCCGCTGCCGGTGGTTGTTCCTTAGGGAGGTCTTTTGTCTCATCAGGAGTTGCAGACGCTTGAGACGCAGAATCAGGAGATTCATCCTCTTGAGATGCGTTTAAATCGGTTGTAATAAGTAATTGTTGGTCGGTTTCGACTGAATGAGGTGTAGATAATCTATCTCTGTCTGGAGGTTGCTCCATCTTGATAGTTTGGTCTGATGTACTTTGTGACTGAGTGGACATATTATCATCAAGTGGTGGTGGTACCTTTCGACCGTCTGATCCGTAAATCGCAAAGTCGAATCGCTGGATATTGCGTCTTGGGCGGTCTGTCATGGAACGTCAGTGATACATGCGGTGAACAGAAGTCGGTTTGAATATGATATCTGTTTGAATGTGGTCGAATTGAAGTTTGGCAAGATAATATGTGAGTTGACAAAGCAACGATTTGTAACTTTTACTGATTCTTGAGCGTAGCGTTCAAACTGAAATACAAAATTGAATGACTAATAAATAAACTGAAAATATGACAATGCGTGAAAATGACTAAGTATGAAAAATTGACTAAGTATTGAGCTCATATTGATTGATTAAGCAAAAAGTAATTGGAAAAATAAGGTTTGATTGAATAATTGAAATTGAAAAAGTTTGAGTAACTAAAAACTAAAAAATGAAAAAATCCAAGATGGCCGCCAGGACCATGTGCTGACCTAAACCTAAAGTGACTTGAGGCAAAGACACACCTGGATGAAAACAAAAGGGATGAGAAGCAAAAGCAAACAAGAAAGCTTACCAGCTGCCATATGGAATCTTGCTGAGAGTGAGTGAATCAAATATGGCTATACTGATAGCTGAGTGAACATTCAAAAGAATTCTTTGACATGTAAATCAAATTTAATGTTTGAGTAGTGACATCCTGACTTGACCAATGTCAGATGTCAACTGACTATGCTCAAAAAGTGGGTGGTCAAAAAAGTGAGGCATGACTGTGGTCTGGTGTGAAAAGTCACCAAATGTGCACCAAAAAGTGATGATGTCATCATGTCAAAATCAAAACAAATATGCTAACCTAAAAATGTAAACAAACTACCAAACCTACGAAATATGAAAATTATAATATAAAATGAAATTTCTGAGAAAATATATTGAATTTATCTTACAAGGTATCAAATTTACTAAAATATGTATATTCACATCGATTTTTGATCTTTTTTTCAATTCCCAAACTGTTTGGAAAATAAAAATTTCCCACCCAAAAAGTCATGTTTTCCAACCAGCCTTGGAAAATTGTCATTTCTACATGGTTTTTTTTTCACTTGATTTTTCAAGGGCATTGGTTTATTCTACAAAACCTATGAGTAATTTACGTTTTCCAAATCAGCTAAAGGTAATCGCTCAAATTTCCAACCTTCAATTATAAAACCAAAATTTTCAACCCAAAAATATTGAATTTCCAACCTTGGAAATCGAAAATTTTTTCCTGTGATGTTTGGTGTAAATAAATTTAGTCCGGTTAATCATCACTTTAAAGACTTAGGCGCGCTTAATATCTATCAAATAAACATCTACCAGACAATTGCATTTATGCAAAGCGTTAAAACTAAAACCTGTCCTGACTTATTTTTTAACCAATTTCCTCAAATAAATCATATATACCAAACAAGATACTCAAAAAATGCTTTTAAAATACAGGGTGCACGATTAGATGTCAAAAGGTTTGCTATTAGATATAGGGGTCCTTTTATGTGGAACAATGTTCTTAGTAGTGATCTCAAAGAAACTTGTGGAGAAAAATCAAAACTATGTTTCCAAAAGGCTGTAAAGAAATATATTTTTTAACACAGATGTTGAGAAATATTACTAATGACAATTTATCACATAGGTGTAAATAAATTATATAATCCTTTTTTTCTTCTTTATTCTTTTATTTCTCTTTTTCTATTATATGAAACATGTAGCAGATGTAAATAAACACTTTCGCAATCAAGGGGATAGGTGAAAAGGTAGCAATGCCTTCTTCTATCTCCTGCGAATGTTTTTTAGCGTAAACATTTTTTTATCTCACAAACAATAGCTATAAAACTTTTAACGTGTAATTTTATGATAGCTTAGTGATTAAACGCAAATAATTAAACGGAAAAAAAAAAAAAAAAAATTGCACTCCTCTAAACCAATCAGATTCGAGTAATTTTGCACGGCTGACGATTAGTACTAGTAATCGTATGGTTTGGAGTGCAATTAACGATTAATCACGAGTAACAAAGGAGAAAATAGTAATTTGCACGAGTCCGAAGGACGAGTGCAAATTACGGTATTTTCTCCTTTGTTACGAGTGATTAATCGTTAATTGCACTCCAAACCATACGATTCCGAGGTAATCGTCAGTAAATAATCATTAGTAAATCATAGTTTTTTCAGAAAAAGGGAAAATTTTTGACATTCGAATTCTTTGTTTTCAATTAAAAGAAGCTATTGTAACGTAAAATTTCTTTGTTCTTTTTTATATTGAAGAAAAAAAATGTCTTTTTTTTTTATTATATAGTAAACAAGGCGCCCAAGGGCGTGAAGGCCCAGCTAAAAAAATCTGTAATAGAGACAAAATACAAGGATACTTGCTACATGATTAAGGGCTCTGACCATAGTGAATTTTTCATAATTGTCGTGTTTAAAATGTGTTTTCTGACTGATGTAACCAACAAAACTATGGCATGTTATACATTTTCTGTTAGACAAACTATTCTTGAATCTGAAAATTCAAAAATTGCATTGAAAAAATTTGATGAAGAAGAAAATGAAGACTTTTGCGAGGAAGAGTATTTCAACTTTGAAGAGCTTAGTTTCGGCGAAGAAAAAACATTTTGAAAACATTTTCGCAGTAGATGGTGTATCTTTTACCAAACAATAAAAATTTTTGCGGAAAATTTTTGTAAATGCTTCTTTGTCTCGAAATCTTCAA